>NC_088222.1:2666759-2809259 GCF_036934945.1 Oncorhynchus masou masou | reverse complement strand
AAATAGCCTACACTCAGGATCAAATTAAACTGTTTTAATATAGCCGACTGAAATGTTACACTAGTGAGTTTGAGCATCTCATTTAGGATGCCATCGTGTCCGCATGCTTTTTTACATTTGAGGGCCTGAAGTTTCTTATAGAGCTCCTGGTCAGTAATTGGGTCCTATAGCTTTTTCTAATCCATTCAACTTCTCAGGAATTGTTCTGCGTTTGTGTCATTTTGAACAGTGTTGTAAAATTAATTCCTCTTGTTTTGATAAGTTTTTTTCCAATTTTGCCAGAAGTAGTTTGTGGACTCCGCAATAATTTGGGGATATTCTGGGTACAGGTTGCTTTCTGGTATTCTTCTCTTCATGGCCTCTTTCTCTCTCTCCCCCCTCTTTTTTTATTTTACCTTTTATTTAACTAGGCAAGTCAGTTGAGAACAAATTCTTATTTTCAATGACGGCCTAGGAACAGTGGGTTAGCTGCCTGTTCAGGGGCAGAACGACAGATTTGTAACTTGTCAGCTCGGGGGTTTGAACTTGCAACCTTCCGGTTACTAGTTCAACGGTCTACCCACTAGGCTACCTGCCGCCCTCTCGCCTGTCTCTCTTCTCTTCTCTATCTTCGCTCTCACCTCTCTCTTCTCTGTCCCCTCTCCTCTCTGCTATCCTCTCGTCTCTCCTTTCTCCTATCTCTTCTCTCTCCTCTCTCTCTTCTCTCTTCCCCTATCTCTCCTCTCTGTCCTCTCTCTCTTCTCCTCTCTCTTCTTTCTCATCTCTCTCTCCGCTCTTTCTCTTCTCTTATCTCTCCTCTCTGTCCTGTCCTCTCTCTCTTTTCCTCACTCTCCTCTCTCTGCTCTCTCTCTTATCTCCTCTGTCCTCTCCTCTCTCGTCTCCTCTCTCTCCGCTCTCTCTTCTCTGTCCTGTCCTCTCTCCTTCCTCTTGTTCTCCTCTCTTTCTCTCCTCTCTTTCCTCTCTTTCTCTCCCCTCTCTCCTCTCTTTCTCTCCCCTCTCTTTCCTCTTTCTCTATGTGTCCTACTTTTCACGGAACCTCATGAATAATCATGAATAATGAGGAGACTCATAAAATAATAATCCGTTTTATGAATAATGGATCCAACTGAGAAATAGAAGTGTAGGTTACAAATTGTGTTTACCCAACACAACTTAATCACTCTGGTTTATTCATTTACCTCGCTTTCCTTCAATCGTGTATCTTTGAAGAATCAGGACATTTTCAACATTTTACTTTTAAATGGTCACACGTATGTAATTCTAGAAGGCAGCTCCATGTCCTATATCCATAGAATCAGTATTCAGTTGTAACAATGTATATCATCATATCCATAGAATCAGTATTCAGTTGTAACAATGTATATCATCATATCCATAGAATCAGTATTCAGTTGTAACAATGTATATCATCATATCCATAGAATCAGTATTCAGTTGTAACAATGTATATCATCATATCCATAGAATCAGTATTCAGTTGTAACAATGTATATCATCATATCCATAGAATCAGTATTCAGTTGTAACAATGTATATCATCATATCCATAGAATCAGTATTCAGTTGTAACAATGTATATCATCATATCCATAGAATCAGTATTCAGTTGTAACAATGTTTATCTGACGTCTTGTGGAAGATCAGACAGCGATTCTCAAGCAAAATCTAAAATCATAATTGTCATTGTGCCAAAATGCTAACATCTAGCTCTCCATACACAGTGTTTGGGTAATCTCAAACACATTTTAATTATGGATTTCTCCACAGTGTGTACTCACAGTGCTAATTACATATCTAAATAATGGAAATTCACTAAATTCCCTATTTGATGATTGGAGGACTGAGACAGGGTTAGGGAACTGGTCTCACTGCAGTAATTTCCATGTCCCCAGTTTGTCCCACAACTAAATGTAGGGCTGGTTTCCCAGACCCAGATAAATCAATTAATATGGATTTGGTCCCCACTTTGCTGCTATAACAGCCTCCACTCTTCTGGGAAGGCCTTCCACTAGATGTTGGGACATTGCTGCTATAACAGCCTCCACTCTTCTGGGAAGGCTTTCCACTAGATGTAGGAACATTGCTGCTATAACAGCCTCCACTCTTCTGGGAAGGCCTTCCACTAGATGTAGGAACATTGCTGCTATAACAGCCTCCACTCTTCTGGGAAGGCCTTCCACTAGATGTTGGAACATTGCTGCTATAACAGCCTCCACTCTTCTGGGAAGGCCTTCCACTAGATGTTGGGACATTGCTGCTATAACAGCCTCCACTCTTCTGGGAAGGCTTTCCACTAGATGTTGGAACATTGCTGCTATAACAGCCTCAACTCTTCTGGGAAGGCTTTCCACTTGTTGGAACATTGCTGCTATAACAGCCTCCACTCGTCTGGGAAGGCTTTCCACTAGATGTTGGAACATTGCTGCTATAACAGCCTCCACTCTCTGGGAAGGCTTTCCACTAGATGTTGGAACATTGCTGCTATAACAGCCTCCACTCTTCTGTGAAGGCTTTCCACTAGATGTTGGGACATTGCTGCTATAACAGCCTCCACTCTTCTGGGAAGGCTTTCCACTAGATGTTGGGACATTGCTGCTATAACAGCCTCCACTCAAGCTTTCCACTCATTGCTGCTATCTCCACTCCTCTGGGAAGGCTTTCCACTAGATGTTGGGACATTGCTGCTATAACAGCCTCCACTCCTCTGGGAAGGCTTTCCACTAGATGTTGGGACATTGCTGCTATAACAGCCTCCACTCCTTCTGGGAAGGCTTTCCACTAGATGTTGGAACATTGCTGCTATAACAGCCTCCACTCTTCTGGGAAGGCTTTCCACTAGATGTTGGAACATTGCTGCTATAACAGCCTCCACTCGTCTGGGAAGGCTTTCCACTAGATGTTGGAACATTGCTGCTATAACAGCCTCCACTCCTCTGGGAAGGCTTTCCACTAGATGTTGGGACATTGCTGCTATAACAGCCTCCACTCGTCTGGGAAGGCTTTCCACTAGATGTTGGGACATTGCTGCTATAACAGCCTCCACTCGGGAAGGCTCTGGGAAGGCTTTCCACTAGATGTTGGAACATTGCTGCTATAACAGCCTCCACTCTTCTGGGAAGGCTTTCCACTAGATGTTGGGACATTGCTGCTATAACAGCCTCCACTCTCTGGGAAGGCTTTCCACTAGATGTTGGGACATTGCTGCTATAACAGCCTCCACTCTTCTGGGAAGGCTTTCCACTAGATGTTGGAACATTGCTGCTATAACAGCCTCCACTCTTCTGGGAAGGCTTTCCACTAGATGTTGGAACATTGCTGCTATAACAGCCTCCACTCTTCTGGGAAGGCTTTCCACTAGATGTTGGAACATTGCTGCTATAACAGCCTCCACTCTTCTGGGAAGGCTTTCCACTAGATGTTGGAACATTGCTGCTATAACAGCCTCCACTCTTCTGGGAAGGCTTTCCACTAGATGTTGGAACATTGCTGCTATAACATTGCTGCTCCACTCTTCTGGGAAGGCTTTCCACTAGATGTTGGAACATTGCTGCTATAACAGCCTCCACTCTTCTGGGAAGGCTTTCCACTAGATGTTGGAACATTGCTGCTATAACAGCCTCCACTCTTCTGTGAAGGCTTTCCACTAGATGTTGGGACATTGCTGCTATAACAGCCTCCACTCGTCTGGGAAGGCTTTCCACTAGATGTTGGGACATTGCTGCTATAACAGCCTCCACTCGTCTGGGAAGGCTTTCCACTTTGCTGCTATAACAGCCTCCACTCTTCTGGGAAGGCTTTCCACTAGATGTTGGAACATTGCTGCTATAACAGCCTCCACTCTTCTGGGAAGGCTTTCCACTAGATGTTGGGACATTGCTGCTATAACAGCCTCCACTCTTCTGCCTTCCACTAGATGTTGGAACATTGCTGCCATAACAGCCTCCACTCTTCTGGGAAGGCTTTCCACTAGATGTTGGAACATTGCTGCTATAACAGCCTCCACTCTTCTGGGAAGGCTTTCCACTAGATGTTGGAACATTGCTGCTATAACAGCCTCCACTCTTCTGGGAAGGCTTTCCACTAGATGTTGGAACATTGCTGCTATAACAGCCTCCACTCTTCTGGGAAGGCTTTCCACTAGATGTTGGACATTGCTGCTATAACAGCCTCCACTCTTCTGGGAAGGCTTTCCACTAGATGTTGGAACATTGCTGCTATAACAGCCTCCACTCTTCTGGGAAGGCTTTCCACTAGATGTTGGAACATTGCTGCTATAACAGCCTCCACTCTTCTGGGAAGGCTTTCCACTAGATGTTGGAACATTGCTGCTATAACAGCCTCCACTCCTCTGGGAAGGCTTTCCACTAGATGTTGGAACATTGCTGCTATAACAGCCTCCACTCCTCTGGGAAGGCTTTCCACTAGATGTTGGGACATTGCTGCTATAACAGCCTCCACTCCTTTGGGAAGGCTTTCCACTAGATGTTGATGTTGGGACATTGCTGCTATAACAGCCTCCACTCTTCTGGGAAGGCTTTCCACTAGATGTTGGAACATTGCTGCTATAACAGCCTCCACTTTTCTGGGAAGGCTTTCCACTAGATGTTGGAACATTGCTGCTATAAAAGCCTCCACTCTTCTGGGAAGGCCTTCCACTAGATGTAGGAACATTGCTGAGGGGACTTGCTTCCATTCAGCCACAAGAGCATTACTGAGGTCAGGCATGGACGTTGGGGGATTAGGCCTGGCTCACAATCGGCATCACAATTAATCCGAAAGGTTTTTGATGGGGTAGAGGTCAAGGATCTGTGCAGTACAGTCAAGTTCTTCCACACTGATCTCGACAAACCATTTCTATATGGACCTCGCTTTGTGCACGGGGGCATTGTCATGCTGAAACAGGAAAGAGCCTTTCCCAAACTGTTGCCACACAGTTGGAAGCACAGAATCATCTAGAATGTCATTGTATGCTGTAGCGTTAAGATTTCCCTTCACTGGAACAAAGGTGCCTGGTCTGAACTATGAAAAACAATCCCAGATCCTATTTTAGTCCTCCACGCTGCTTCCCAAGTGTTCTACGGCACTGCAATGCTGTGCTGAGGTATCACTACAGCCATTAGGACTGCGTACAATTGGCTCAGCGTCGTCCGGCTTAGGGGAGGGTTTGTGACTCTAGCAACTTCTTGTGGCGGGCCGGGCGTCGTCAAGCTGACTTCAGTTGACAGTTGAACTGTGTTTCCTCCTAAATATTGGTACGGCTGGCTTCCTACTTAAGTGAGCAGTGCGACTTGGCTGTTTCAGAGGATGCATGACCAGACCTTCACCTCTCCTGAGCCCTTTGGGGAGTTGCAGCGATGAGACAACACAACATCACTACCAATTGGATATCACAAAAATGGCGGTAAAATTACAACATCAAACCCAGATTCATCTGTGGACTACCAGATGGTGAAGCGTGAGTCATCACTCCAGAGAACGCATTTCCACTGCTCCAGAAACCAATAGGACTCATGGTGATCTTAGGCTTGTGTGCGGCTGCTCGGCCATAGAAACCCATTTCATGAAGCTCATGACGGACAGTTCTTGTGCTGACTTTGCTTCCAGAAATAGTTTGGAACTTGGTTGTGTGTGCTGCAACTGAGGACATACGATTTTTACACACTGTACACTTCAACACTCTGCAGTCCCGTTCTGTGAGCTTGTGTGGCCTACCACTTTGCGGCTGAGCCGTTGTTGCTCCAAGACGTTTCCACTGCACAATAACAGCACATACAGATTACCGGGGCAGCTCTAACAGGGCAGAAATTTGATGAAGTGACTTTTTGAAAAGGTGGCATCCTACGACAGTGCCACGTTGAAAGTCCGTAAGGCAACTCTATTGCCAGTGTTCGTCACGGCTGAGAGCTCAATTGAAAAAACACCTGTCAGCAATGAGTGTGGCTGAAATAGCCAAATCCACTCATTTTGAAGGGGTGTCCACATGCTTTTGTACATATAGTATATGAATAAAGATATACATTTTTAATTCAGCACTAGGCTTCATCTGTGTCTGTGAAACTGTCCCACATTATACAGCTGCTCAACAGGAAGTGGATTCAATTGTAAACTTCAGTTATTCAGAGTGAATATTCCTCCACTTCTCTGAACCTGTGTGTCTTTTGGACACCACCTTTAATCCAACAGCTCAATTAAATGATAAAGGCTGGCCTTAATAAAGTCTTTAGTTCTTAATGAAAACGTTAATGTCCAATCACAAAACCAGACTAGTTCTCATTCGAGAACCACAGAACTAGTCAGACACGGAAGCAGTGTGTCACATAACTAGTCAGAGAAATAAGGGATGTTGCAGGGCAAACTATTACAGACTGCAAAGGGAAGCACAGCTCCAAGTTGCCCAGTGACACGAGTCAACCAGATGAGCTAAATTACTTCTATGCTCGCTTCGAGGCAAGCAACACTGAAGCATGCATGAGAGCTTCAGCTGTTCCGGATAACTGTGTGATCAGGCTCTCCATAGCCGATGTGAGTAAGACCTGTAAACAGGTCAACATTCTCTAGGCCGCGGGGCCAGACGGATTACCAGGACGTGTACTCTGAGCATGAGTTGACCAACTGGCAAGTGTCTTCACTGACATTTTCAACCTCTCCCTGACCGAGTCTGTAATACCAACAATGTTTCAACCAGACCGCCATAGTCCCTGTGCCCATGAACACGAACCTGACTAAATGACTACCGCCTCTTCTGGATGAGCATTCTCTTGTTTGCTTATGGCCTTATACTGCTTGTCCTGCCGATACAGAGGATGGCTCTCTGTTCTGTCCTGCCGATACAGAGGATGGCTCTCTGTTCTGTCCTGCCGATACAGAGGATGGCTCTCTGTTCTGTCCTGCCGATACAGAGGATGGCTCTCTGTTCTGTCCTGCCGATACAGAGGATGGCTCTCTGTTCTGTCCTGCCGATACAGAGGATGGCTCTGACCAACAGTCATCCCCTCTTCCCTCACTGCCCCCTCAACAAACTGTCTGGTGTTATCTAAACAGTCATCCCCTCTTCCCTCTCTGCCCCCACAACAAACTGCCTGAGCCCTCAGAACCCTCAGAACCCTCAGAGCCCTCAGAGCCCTAAAAACCATCAGAGCCCTCAGAGCCCTCAGAGCCCTCAGAACCCTCAGAGCCCTCAGAACCATCAGAGCCCTCAGAGCCCTCAGAACCCTCAGAGCCCTCAGAGCCCTCAGAGCCCTCAGAGCCCTCAGAACCCTCCGAGCCCTCAGAACCCTCAGAGCCCTCAGAGCCCTCAGAGCCCTCAGAACCAGAGCCCTCAGAGCCCTCAGAGCCCTCAGAACCCTCCGAGCCCTCAGAACCCTCCGAGCCCTCAGAACCCTCAGAGCCCTAAAAACCATAATAACCCTCCGAGCCCTCAGAACCCTCAGAGCCTTAAAAACCATAATAACCCTCAGAGCCCTCAGAACCCTCAGAGCCCTCAGAGCCCTCAGAGCCCTCAGAACCCTCAGAACCCTCAGAACCCTCAGAGCCCTCAGAACCCTCAGAACCCTCCGAGCCCTCAGATCCCTCAGATCCCTCAGAGCTCTCAGAGCCCTCAGAGCCCTCAGAACCCTCAGAACCCTCAGAACCCTCAGAGCCCTCAGAACCCTCAGATCCCTCAGATCCCTCCGAACCTCAGATCCCTCAGAGCCCTCAGAACCCTCAGATCCCTCAGAACCCTCAGAACCATAATAACCCTCAGAGCCCTCAGAGCCCTCCCTCAGAACCATCCGAACCCTCAGATCCCTCAGAGCCCTCAGAACCCTCAGATCCCTCAGAACCCTCAGAACCATAATAACCCTCAGAGCCCTCAGAGCCCTCAGAACCCTCAGATCCCTCAGAACCCTCAGAACCATAATAACCCTCAGAGCCCTCAGAACCCTCCAAGCCCTCAGACCATCAGAGCCCTCAGAACCCTCAGAGCAGCTCGGGTATAAAAGGACAGATACCTCATCAAATTACCATGCAGCACAGTCTAATCAGAGTCAGTGATCTTCACCAGGGACGCAGCTCATCATTTCATTTAGTTGATGACAGCAGCCCGTTAACCCGAGGTGACTCCGGTAGTAGCCATGTTTGCGTGCAAACCTTCACTTAGAGTTCCAGCACAGCTGATGTTCACACGAGTGTAAACTTACAGGCAGAGGCATGAGTCGTCGCTTGAGCTGTTCTGAACACCGCAGCTCGGAGGCTGGGCTGGCTGGCTGATGCTGCCCTGGTCTAATGTTTTATTGAAGCCCAGCTCCTCTGAGGACAGCGAGAAATTCACTCAAGGCCTCCAGAAGCCTGTCTGTTTGGGCTGTGGAGGACAAGCTCCAATCACGAAAAGATAAAAACATCAAAATAACCTAATGGAGATCCTGATGAAGACCCTTCTACCTGAGAGGACAGGGAGAGGGGAGGGAGTGTGAAGGGCACTGTGTACAAGCACACACACACACACACACAAAGAAGACACACACAGAGAAGACACACACACAGGACATGCACTCACACGCACACACACACATGCTCAGAGGACATGCACAAGTGAAGGATAATGTATCTCAGTGTAGCTGGCTGTATCTCAATGTAGCTGGCTGCATCTCAATGTAGCTGGCTGCATCTCAATGTAGCTGGCTGTATCTCAGTTTAGCTGGCTGTATCTCAGTGTAGCTGGCTGCATCTCAGTGTAGCTGGCTGCATCTCAATGTAGCTGGCTGTATCTCAGTGTAGCTGGCTGTATCTCAGTGTAGCTGGCTGCATCTCAGTGTAGCTGGCTGCATCTCAGTGTAGCTGGCTGTATCTCAGTGTAGCTGGCTGTATCTCAGTGTAGCTGGCTGTATCTCAGTGTAGCTGGCTGTATCTCAGTGTAGCTGGCTGCATCTCAGTGTAGCTGGCTGCATCTCAGTGTAGCTGGCTGTATCTCAGTGTAGCTGGCTGCATCTCAGTGTAGCTGGCTGCATCTCAGTGTAGCTGGCTGTATCTCAATGTAGCTGACTGCATCTCATTGTAGCTGGCTGCATCTCAGTGTAGCTGCTGTATCTCAGTGTAGCTGGCTGTATCTCAGCTGGCTGTATCTCAGTGTAGCTGGCTGCATCTCAGTGTAGCTGGCTGCATCTCAGTGTAGCTGGCTGCATCTCAGTGTAGCTGGCTGTATCTCAGTGTAGCTGGCTGTATCTCAGTGTAGCTGGCTGTATCTCAGTGTAGCTGGCTGCATCTCAGTGTAGCTGGCTCTCAGTGTAGCTGGCTGTATCTCAGTGTAGCTGGCTGCATCTCAGTGTAGCTGGCTGCATCTCAGTGTAGCTGGTGTAGCTGCATCTCAGTGTAGCTGGCTGTATCTCAGTGTAGCTGGCTGCATCTCAGTGTAGCTGGCTGCATCTCAGTGTAGCTGGCTGCATCTCAGTGTAGCTGGCTGCATCTCAGTGTAGCTGGCTGTATCTCAGTGTAGCTGGCTGTATCTCAGTGTAGCTGGCTGCATCTCAGTGTAGCTGGCTGTATCTCAGTGTAGCTGGCTGTGTCTCAGTGTAGCTGGCAGCATCTCAGTGTCGCTGGCTGTATCTCGATGTAGCTGGCTGTATCTCAGTATATCTGGCTGCATCTCAGTGTAGCTGGCTGCATCTCAGTGTAGCTGGCTGCATCTCAGTGTAGCTGGCTGCATCTCAGTGTAGCTGGCTTCATCTCAGTGTAGCTGGGTGTATCTCAGTGTAGCTGGCTGCAGACTTCTATCTATTTACAATGTTCTCCTCCTGTATCTGCAGTCTCACAGAGAAACAGAGGCTGGGAGAGCTTTCATTTTTTCCTGTATCTGCAGTCTCACAGAGAAACAGAGGCTGGGAGAGCTTCAATTTCCCTCATGCTCTCCTCCTGTATCTACAGCCTCACAGAGAAACAGAGGCTGGGAGAGCTTCCATTTCTCTTCTTTCTCTACGCTGCACAACCTCCATACCGCAGAGCCTCCTCCTCATTCTCTAAATATGACATAACATTTCAAACTACGGTCTTCACTCTGCCTCGTCTCCTCCTCTCCTTTTCTCTCCTCCGCTCCTCCTGTAAGTATGACATCACACTTCATACCATAGAACGTCTCCTCTCCTTTCCTCATCTCCTCCTCCTCTCCTTTCCTCATCTCCTCCTCCTCCTCTCCTTTCCTCATCTCCTCCTCCTCTCCTTTCCTCATCTCCTCCTCCTCTCCTTTCCTTATCTCCTCCTCCTCTCCTTTCCTCTTCTCCTCCTCCTCTCCTTTCCTCTTCTCCTCCTCCTCTCATTTCCTCTTCTCCTCCTCCTCTCATTTCCTCATCTCCTGCTCCTCTCCTTTCCTCATCTCCTCCTCCTCTCCTTTCCTCTTCTCGCCTGCAAATGACCTAGATTTCTCCTACACTGCCGTCAATACAATAGAAAGCCTCCTCTCCTCCTCTTCCTCCTCTTCCTCCTCTCCTACATGTCCCATAGTAACCTCCTTTTCTACCGTATAGTAGAGACCCTCCTCCTCCTCCTTCTCCTCCTCTCCTAGTCTCTAAACCACAGGAGAGAAGAGCATTTTGGGGGCAGATCCACTCCTAAAATTGCTTTACATAATGAAACACAAATTAGCATTATGGTTCATGTTACTTACCCAACATACCGTTCCTCCATACATCTGTGTGTGTGTGTGTTCTTGTATGTTTGTCTGTGGGGTTGTGTGTGTGCGAGTTTGTATGTGCGGTGTGTGTGACTTAGAGTAGAGATGACTTAATTAAATGAGATGAATTCAGCAGGCGGTGATGACGATGGTTGATGTCTGCTGTTGGTCCCTCATTATAATTCCCCCAGTGGAACCAAGGAGAGAGAGAGAGAGGGAGGGAGAGAGGGGGAGGGAGAGAGAGGGGGAGAGAGAGAGAGGGGGAGAGAGAGAGAGAGAGAGGGAGAGGGGGAGAGAGAGAGAGGGAGAGGGAGAGGGAGAGAGAGGGAGAGGGAGAGGGAGAGGGAGAGGGAGAGGGAGAGAGAGAGAGAGAGAGAGAGAGAGAGAGAGAGAGATGCTCCCCTCAGCATTATAATAGAGCTGTCGTCAGCTGAAACGCCTCTAAAACACTGGTTGTGTCCCGAAAAGCACCCTATAGAGAATATAGGCCTATAAGGAACTGGTCTAAAGTAGTGCACTGTGTAGGGAATAGGACTCCTCTACTGCAACATGTTGGGCTGTTAACAAAGAGGCAAAAGATCCCTGACACTGATCACTTTACATTAGTTTAACTGGCCGGTAACATTTTAAATATGCCAGGCTGGGAATCTGGAAACTTTAAAACACATTCCTTTTCCTCTATGCCTGACTTCTAACATGAAATATGATTAAGATGAATATGTAGAAAGAAAAACAGTGCATTCATTTTCTCTGACTACCGACATCACCTGTGAGTGTGAATGAAATGTAGCGAGGATATCATCACAATCATTTTACCACTGGTACTGTAAGGGGTAAATAATGATTATCAATGGACACTGGTACTGTAAGGTGTAAATAATGATTATCCATGGACACTGGTACTGTAAGGTGTAAATAATGATTATCCATGGACACTGGTACTGTAAGGGGTAAATAATGATTATCCATGGACACTGGTACTGTAAGGGGTAAATAATGATTATCCATGGACACTGGTACTGTAAGGGGTAAATAATGATTATCCATGGACACTGGTACTGTAAGGGGTAAATAACCATTATCCATGGACACTGGTACTGTAAGGGGTAAATAACCATTATCCATGGACACTGGTACTGTAAGGTGTAACTAATGATTATCCATGGACACTGGTACTGTAAGGGGTAAATAACCATTATCCATGGACACTGGTACTGTAAGGGGTGAATAATGATTATCCATGGACACTGGTACTGTAAGGGGTAAATAATGATTATCCATGGACATTTGTTCACTTTGAGGGGTAAATAATGATTATCCATGGTTGTTGCACCATGGACACTGTACAGGTCTCTGACCTCTGTAAGGGGTAAATAACCTCCATGGACACTGGTATTGGCTGTCTGGACACTGTCGTTGTCCATGGTGATCAGGCCTATCCACTGTTGTGTCATTATCCATGCACTGCAAACTTAATGATGGTGTTGGAGTTGTGCCATGGCCATGCAGCCATGAGGTAGAACAGGACACTGGTAGTACAGGACACTGGTACTGGGGTACCATGAGCATGCACCCCTGAGGGGGTGACCTGTGTTGAAGGATCAGCATGGTGGATGTATTAATGATTATCCATGGACACTGGTACCCTCACCACCTGGGGTAACAATGATTATCCATGTCAAGGGGTGAAGTCCAGGATCCAGTTGCAGAGGGAGGTGATTAGTCCCAGGGTCCTTAGCCTAGTGATTAGCTTTGTGGGGACTATGGTGTTGAACACTGAGCTGTTGTCAATGAACAGCATTCTCACATAGGTGTTTATTTTGTGGATCTGTTGGGACGGTAGGCAAATTAGAGTGTGCTTCTGGGATAATGGTGTTGATGTGAGCCATGACCAGCCTTTCAAAGCACTTCATGGCTTCAGACGTGAGTGCTATGGGTCTGTAGTCCTTTAGGCAGGTTACCTTGGTGTTCTTGGGCACAGGGACTATTACATTTACATTTAACTATGGTGGTCTGCTTGAAACATATTGGTATTACAGTCTCAGACAGTGAGAGGTTGAAAATGTCAGTGAAGACATTTTCAGGTTGGTCAGCGCATGCTCGGAGTATACGTCCCACGACAAAACCTATTCCCCCTCAGGAGACTGAAAAGATTTGTCATGGTTCCTCAGATCCCCAAAAGGTTTTACAGCTGCACCATCGAGAGCATCCTGATGGGTTGCATCACTGCCTGCTATGGCAACTGCTCGGCATCTGACCGTAAGGCACTACAGAGGGTAGTACATATGGCCCAGTACATCACTGGGGCCAAACTTCCTGCCACCTCTACACAGGTGGTGTCATATGAAGGCCCTAAAAATTGTCAAGGACTCCAGCCACTCTAATCATAGACTATTCTCTCTGCTACCGCACAGCGGCGATACCGGAGCATCCAAGAGGTTTCTAAAAAGCTTCTACCCCCAAGCCATAAGACTCCTGAAAATTGAATCAAATGGCTACCCAGACCACCCCCACTCTTTTACGCTGCTGATACTCTCTGTTACTATATATGCAAAGTCACTTTAATAACTCTACATACATGGATTACTGGGCTGAACACAACAAGTGGCTATTTGGACATAAATGATGGGCTTTATGGAACAAATCAGTCATTTATTGTAGAAATGGGATTCCTGGGAGTGCCTTCTGATTAAGATCATCAAAGGTAAGTGAATATTTATGGTGTTATTTCTAGCTTCTGTTGACTCCAAAATGGCGGATATTCCTCTGGCTGGATTGGGCTCTGAACGCCTTTCTCAGATTATGCTTTTTCCTTAAAGTTTTTTTGAAATCTGACACAGCGGTTGCATTAACCTTTTACGACTAGGGGGCAGTATTTAAATTTTTGGATGAAAAACGTTCCCGTTTTAAACAAGATATTTTGTCATGAAAAGATGCTCGACTATGCATATAATTGACACCTTTGGATAGAAAACACTCTGACGTTTCCAAACCTGCAAAGATATTGTCTGTGAGTGCCACCGAACTGATGTTACAGGCGTAACCCAGATAAAAATCAAATCAGGAAGTGCCGCATTTTTTTAAACTTCCTCATGCCAATGACTCCTTATATGGCTGTGAATGAGCTACGAATGAGCTTACGTTTTCTACGTATTCCCCAAGGTGTCTACTGCATTGTGACGTCTTTTTACGCATTTCTGTTGAGGTATAGCAGTAAGGGACCACATTTAGCAAGTGGTCACATGATGTCTCCCGCAGAAAATCTTGCGTAAAATACTGAGGTAGCCATTTTTCCAATCGCTTCTTATGAGAAACCAATTGCCTCGATGGATATATTATCGAATAGATATGTTAAAAACACCTTGAGGATTGATTCTAAACAACGTTTGCAATGTTTCTGTTGATATTATGGAGCTAATTTGGAAAACAGTTTGGCGTTGTAGTGATAGCATTTTCCGGTCGATTTCTCAGCCAAGCATGATGAACAAACGGGAGCTATTTCGCCTACAAAAATAATATTCTGGGAAAAAAGGAACATTTGCTATCTAACTGGGAGTCTCCTGAGTGAAAACATCCGAAGTTCTTCAAAGATAAATTATTTAATTTGATTGCTTTTCTTATTTTCGTGAAAATATTGCCTGCTGCCAGCAGAGCCTAGCATAGCATTATGCCATGATAAACTGACACAAATGCTTGTCTAGCGTTGGCTGTAAAGCATATTTTGAAAATCTGAGATGACAGTGTGATTAACAAAAGGCTAAGCTGTGTCTCAATATATTTCATTTGTGATTTTCTAGGGGTATTTATGTCCTCTGCGTTATGCTAATTCGTTTGAGGCTATGATTACGCTCCCGGATCCGGGATTGCTCGTCACAAGAAGTCTATCTTTAATTCTGTGAATAACACTTGTATCATTTATTTATTAGCTTATTATGAGTATTTCTGCAAAATCACTGGATGTTTTGGAATCAAAACATTACTGCACGTAACGCGCTAATGTAAACTGAGTTTTTTTTATATAAATATGCACATTATCGAACAAAACATACAGGTATTGTGTAACATGATGTCCTATGAGTGTCATTTGATGAAGATATCACTATCAAAGGATAGTGATTCATTTTATCTATATTTCTGCTTTTTGTGACTCCTATCTTTGGCTGGAAAAATGGCTGTGTTTTTTTGAATTGGCGGTGATCTAACATAATCATATGTTGTGCTTTCGCTGTAAAGAATTTTTGAAATCGGACATGATGCGTAGATTAACAAGAAGTCTATCTTTCATTTGTTGTATTGGACTTGTTAATGAGTGAAAGTGACATATTTCCCAAAAATATTTTTGAATTTTGCGCACTGCCTTTTCATAGGAATGTTGTCAAGGGGTTCCGCTAGTGGAACGCCTGCCCTAGAAAGGTTCAAACAAGTTCAGCCACCTGTCAGAAGATGCTTACACTAGCTCACCTTGTTATGACTCTATACTTGTGATGAAAGGTCAAGTTCCGGTCAAACCCACTTTTGAGTTTTTACTTGCCGACAAGTTAGATTTATTAAAATGTTGTTGCCAGGGAAACTCACGCAAGGAGGACTGGGAGAGGCTATATGTGTTACAGGATGTCTTAGACATTTTGCAGAACTTGTGGAGGACTATCATATACTGTTATGTGGCAGGGTAGCCTAGTGGTTGGAGACACAGCAATAGGGTAGCCTAGTGATTAGAGACATAGTAACAGGGTAGCCTGGTGGTTAGAGACACAGTAACAGGGTAGCCTAGTGGTTAAAGGCACAGTAACAGGGTAGCCTAGTGGTTAAAGACACAGTAACAGGGTAGCCTAGTGGTTAAAGGCACAGTAACAGGGTAGCCTAGTGGTTAAAGGCACAGTAACAGGGTAGCCTAGTGGTTAGAGCCTCAGTAACAGGGCAGCCTAGTGGTTAGAGACTCAGTAACAGGGTAGCCTAGTGGTTAGAGACATAGTAACAGGGTAGCCTAGTGGTTAGAGACACAGTAACAGGGTAGCCTAGTGGTTAGAGACATAGTAACAGGGTAGCCTAGTGGTTAAAGGCACAGTAACAGGGTAGCCTAGTGGTTAGAGACACAGTAACAGGGTAGCCTAGTGGTTAGAGACACAGTAACAGGGTAGCCTAGTGGTTAGAGACATAGTAACAGGGTAGCCTTGTGGTTAGAGACACAGTAACAGGGTAGCCTAGTGGTTAGAGCATTGGGCTAGTAACGGGAAGGTTGCAAGTTCAAAGCCCCGAGCTGACAATTTACAAAGCTGTCGTTCTGCCCCTGAACAAATAAAAATGTGTTCTTAACTGACTTGCCTAGTTGAATATATAAAATTCTGTACCAACTTGTGCCTACAATTGTATTACTGAAGGAGTATTTTAATACTTAAACAAAGAGTCTGTGTTTTCTGTCCATTACCACCGTATGTTTGACACTTATACAGACCTGAAATTGACCAACAGTTTGGCTCTCTTGCAAGGAGCGAGTGACCACTTCTCTGGACTGACCATTGATCCACGTACAAGCACTACAAAATGACAAGGTAAGCAGATGCCTGTTATATCTAAAGTTTGTCATTTGCTATAGCATGCTGTGGTTAATGAGTCATTCTGGCAAGTAAGTGTGCCTCGCTGTTAAATTTATATGAATCTAAATTTATTTGTAATAGTGGAATAATTGAAAGTGTGAAATTATTGTTTTTAGAAACAAAGCATTCTTCAAACAGTATAATATATATAATACATTATAATTGCAAATTGGATGCAGTCAATCACAGTGCCATCCGTTTTGTCACTAAAGCCACATATACTACCCACCACTGCGATCTGTATGCTCTCGTTCTCTGGTCCTTGCTACATATTTGTCTCCAAACCCACTGGCTCCAGGTCATCTATAAATCTTTGCTAAGTAAAGCCCCACCTTTTCTCAGCTCACTGGTCACCATAGCAGCACCCACCCGTAGCACGCGCTCCAGCAGGTATATCTCACTGGTCACCCCCAAAGCCAACACTTTCCTTTGGCCGCCTCTCCTTCCAGTTCTCTGCTGCCAAGGACTAGAACGAATTGCACAAATCACTGAAGCTGGAGTCTTAAATCTCCCTCACTAACTTTAAGCATCAGCTGCCAGAGCAGTTTACTGATCACTGCACCTGTAAACAGCCCATCTGTAAATAGCCCACCCAACTACCTCATCCCCAAATTGTTATTTTTCTTTGCTCTTTTGCACTCCAGTATCTCTACTTGCACATCATCATCTGCACATCTTTCACTCCTGTGTTAATGGTAAATGGTAATTATTTCCCACTATGGCCTATTCATTGCCTTACCTCCCTAATCTTACTACATTTGCACACACTGTATATAGATTTTTCTATTGTGTTATTGACTGTACGTTTGTTTATCCCATGTGTAACTCTGTGTTGTTGTTTGTGTCGCACTGCATTGCTTTATCTTGGCCAGGTTGCAGTTGTAAATGAGAACTTGTTCTCAACTGGCCTACCTGGTTAAATAAATATATATATTTTTTAATATAATATTGTGAGACTTGGTGATAGGTTTAGGGCGAAATTACAAACATAAACACTGATTGTTATTATTATTATTGTGAGTTTTAGAGATGCGTTTAGGGAGAAATCCCAAGTATAAACGCTAATTGTTGTATTGATCTATTTATTTTGTAATTGTTCTATGTATCATGTCTTCTGTGTGGTATGACTGGATGGTGGGACGTTAAACCAGGAGTTAGTTATAAACAATATAATGTGTATTAGAGTTTATTGAGTTGACATTGGGATCAGATGCTCTAAGAGTTGCCTGTTTGGGGTACAAACCTTAACACCCTTGCTGTATTAGGAAATAGACCGTGTGTTACTGACCCATTTAAAAATAAATCATTTTTTGAAGTCGTTTCTCCCTTGGAAGGAAACGATTCTCACAGAGATACCAGGATTGTTGTGGAGGTGACACCAAAGTTTACACCAGTTATAAATCATCTTGAACCCTATTCAATTATATTATATTATATATATATATAATATTACATTATATATTATATTATATTATATACATAATATTATACAAACACTATTTGCTCCATAGAGGACCATTGTTTTACACCACCCGTACATTACATGGTATTTAGTTTACGTATCACCCTGATTTAAATCAACTTATGCGAGTTAAGGGATAGACTATACAAATAGTTTAGTTTTTTTTTGCACATATCTGTATTCACATTGCACGTAGAGCCTAATTAATGAAAAGTAAAACTAATAAAAATACAATTGGGACGTGGCCAACAGGAGCTCAGAGTGTTCTGAGGGACAAGGTCACAATGAAACCTGCCACCCCTCTGTGGTTTTTCATTGGGAAATACCCCACTATGGAAAATGACCTGGGTTTTCATGAAAAGGCATGATAGGACTAAGGACGCCACTGAATATGGCGCGTCCCTACGGACGGGTCGTTTAATAAAACCAAATATCAACATGTGCAGGACATTGTGAAAAGAAAAGACAGGAAAATAAGACAAATAGAAAAGAAAAAGAAGAATACACCCTGTTTGCTGTGACTGTAGATGTTAAAAACCGATCCCTGGACTCGACAGAAAGCTACTGTTTGAAAAAGGAATTGACAAAGATGAAAGTCTCTGTCAAGACATAGAAGATTCCTCTAGAATGCAACGCAACACCATATGCTCCAACGCCTCCTGCGGAGGTTTAAAGGAATTGATCCACTACTCTCATACGAACTAGTAGCTCCAGGCTATAATTCTTCTCCACCGGCACCGGGTAGAATGTATCAAGAACTTGGAGAAATATGGAATGATGCCAAGACACAATCAACACCTCTCTACCCTAGAGTTTTCACGGCAAATGACCTCATGGAAAGCTCATGAAAAGAAGATGCAGAGGCGAAATGGATAAAACCACAAGAGACACCACCAATACACGCAGTCAGTCAGGAAATGGATAAATCCCACCACCAAAGACACCACCAATACAAGCAGTCAGTCAGGAAATGGATAAAGCCACGTCAGACGTTGCCAGACTGGGTGAACTTCTCTTCACTGAAGATGATGATATTCTCGACTGGATGGATAAGATGAAGGGATAATGGCAAGGGGAAATCTACTGAGAAATTTGATTCCACTTACTACGACCGAGAATGCTGTGGGATGGGACAGAAGGCCTTCTAAAGAGGACCGCGTTAGACAACACTGCAGAGCCTGGAAAAAGATGAAGACTGAAGAAACTGGACTGGACTTGACACACAGCTGGACAAAGGGAAGACCAGCAATCTAATGGTGGCTGTAACCCCAGCTGCTCTGTAGCAGCAGCCTCCTCCACCACCTGCTCCATAGTTTAGCCAAGCACCTGCTACTCAGTTCCCTCCTCAACCATATGGGAACCCACAACCATACTACCCACACTGAAACAACCACTGTGGTACTGCAGTGTGGCAGGTCATATAAGAAACATGTGCACACAACAACCACAGCAGCAACCTTGGCAGCAGAAGGGAAGAGGGAAATTGTGAGGGAACGCTGGCAGGGGGAACTTCCAAGGAGGACGAGGTGGGAGATAGGCAGGACAGCATCAACCTGGCTTTTCTCAACCAACGAATGGTAAAAAATATGGATGGCCCCAACAGCCTCCTGTGGCAAACCAGGCGTGGTTCCCACCGCAGAATAGTCAACAAAAGGGATGCACCCTTCTCCAGTGTCAACAGTACATATTTCTGGATGAGACCATAGAACCAATCATTACTCTGAAGGTCAACGATCAAGAGGTACCATTTTTAATAGATACTGGGGCTCACACCTCCTGCATTGGATCTACAGGCCAACACCTCGGCCTGGGGCTCACATCTAAGTCAGTGAGGATGATGGGAGTCGCTGGGATATCTCAAACGCTGTACTGGACTGAAGATACAACAGGTAATACTATTAAGTATCCCTTTCTGAACTCTCCGGCCACTCCCGTTAGCCTACTGAGTAGAGACAATTTTCTGATTAAGTTCAACGCGATTCAAAGGCCCGACTTGACCTTTATGATGAACCTCTTGAGCTCGCTAATCTTACTCTCTTTGTTGACGGCTCTGCCTTTATTGATAGGGAGACTGGTAGGAAACATGCAGGGTTTGGTATGGTCTCACTGGATAGGTCATTGTTGATTGAACAGCCCTTGCCTGAACATTGCTCAGCACAACAAGCTGAGCTTCTAGAGCTTACTGAAGCATGTAAATTAGGTAGTGGTTTGAAGGTTAACTTTTTATGGCTGCAGGGGCAGTACTGAGTAGCTTGGATGAAAAGGTGCCCATTGTAAACGGCCAGCTCCTCAGTCTCAGTTGCTAATATATGCATATTATTATTAGTATTGGATAGAAAAAACCTAAAGTTTCCAAAATTGTCAAAATATTGTCTGTGAGTATAAGAACTGATATTGCAGACGAAACCCTGAGGAAAATCAAAACAGGAAGTGGCTTCTATTTTGAAAACTCCATGTTCCATAGCCTCCATTTGCTGGATTGAAAGGGATATGAACCAGATTCCTTTTTCTATCGCTTCCTCAAGGTGTCAAAAGTCATCAGACACAGTTTCAGGCTTTTATTTTGAAAAATGAGTCAGAACGATAACATCACGGCAAGTAGTCACATAAGTTTTGCTAGCGCAACAGAGTTTGGATAGGTATTGCTTTTCCCTCTCCTACCGTGAAAGACATTTGCGGTTGATATATTATCGATTATATATTTTAAAAACAACCTGAGGATTGATTATAAAAACTTAGACATGTTTCTGTGGACATTATGGAAACTATTTGTAATTTTCATCTGCGTTGTCGTGACCGCTCTTTCCTGTGGATTTCTGAACATAATGCGACAAACAAACGGAGGTATTTTGGTTATAAAAATAATCTTTATTGAACAAAAGGAACATTTGTTGTGTAACTGGGAGTCTCGTGAGTGAAAATATCCGAGGATCATCAAAGGTAAACAATTAATTTGATTGCTTTTCTGATTTTCGTGACCAAGCTTCCTGATGCTAAGTGTACTTAATGTTTTGTCGTGCGATCGATAAATTTACACAAACGCTTGCTTGGATTGCTTTCGCTGTAAAGCATGATTTCAAAATCTGACATGACAGGTGGATTAACAAAAGGCTAAACTGTGTTATTGCACTTGTGATTTCATGAATTTAAATATTTGTAGTAATATTTATTGAATGTAGCGCTATGCTATTCAGCGGTTGTTGATGACACTTATCCCGTTAGTGGGATTGCAGCCATAACAAGTTAACATTTATTCTGACTCTGCATATGCGTTCGCCTGTCTTGGATAGGAGTTTGGAAAGGTAGGGACTTTGTTAACGTATCTGGTACCCCTATTAAACACTGTTTAAAGATAGAAGCCCTGTGTGTAGCTATGTTGCTTCCTGCTTCCTGCCTTGGCTTTTGTTAGGGTCCGTGCCCATGTTCTGCTTGCCTCCCTGTGCACGTCTGAAATCAGTGATCTGGACCAACACCAGGCGGCAGATGCACTTAATCACCCTTTGTGGGAGTCTAGAGCCTGATCCAGAGGACATGATGGCCTGTGGAGGCAATCACTCTCTCGCAAACCAGTTCTGCCTCTGCCTCTCGTCTCCTCTGTGTGTCGCCTGGCCCACGGGTTGGGCCACGCACCAAGGAGGAGATGGTAAGACCAATATCTTACAGCTGGTTTTGTCCAAATCTGTTTGAAATTTGCAAAACACACATGTATAAATGTACTACATGCATGCAATACAACATTGGTAAGGGTACCGCCCTGAAACCAGGGAAATTTCCACGGACTACCGGCCCGTTCACCCTTTGGATTTCATAGACATGGCTGAACGAAAGGAAAGAAAGAGATACTACCTGGTAATAATTTAGCATTTTATCAGGTGGATTGAAACGTTTCCAACTATTGATTGTGATGTTAAAACAGTTGCAAAAGTTTTGGTAAGAGAAATTATTCCTAGATTTGATTTAGAGGAAGTTCTCTCCGCAGACAATGGCACCCATCTCACAGGCGATGTAGTTGCCCAATTGGGGATAGATCTGAAGTTTATTTGTATTTACCACCCACAAAGTAATGGGATTACTGAGAGGGCTAATCAAACCATAAAAGGGGAGCTTGCCAAAGCATGCCACTCCACAGGGAAGTCATGGGTTGAGTGTCTCCCCTTAGTCTTGATGAAAATGTGCAATAGTATAAACCGCGGAACAGGGCTTAGCCCAGATGAGTTCTTAACTGGCCGTCTAATTAACATTCCTTTACACAGACCACTGATTCCAAAACTGACTGACCTGACCGCACTGCATGATGATTTGAGTAAATATATGAAGGAACTATCCCATGCTGTTAGGTCTTTGCATTCCCAATACAGGAAGGCCCAGGAAGTTCCAGAACAGGGTGACCCAGACAGCCTAGCTGTTGACGTTGTAGAATGGATCAAGCTGAAGGTCCACAAAAGGAAATGGAACCACCCCTGATGGATGGGTCCGTACCAGGTCATCACAGCGACACCCACAGCAGTGAGGGTCCAGAAGCACCAGGGGTGGCATCACCTATCACACTGCCAGGAGACGTCACGGCCCCCATTGTCTCCCCTCACACTGCCAGGAGACGTCATAGCCCCCATTGTCTCCCCTCACACTGCCAGGAGACGTCACAGCCCATCTCTCACAACCCCCATTGTCTCCCCTCGCACTGCCAGGAGACGTCACAACCCCCATTGTCTCCCCTCACACTGCCAGGAGACCTCACAGCCCCCATTGTCTCCCCTCACACTGCCAGGAGACGTCACAACCCCCATTGTCTCCCCTCACACTGCCAGGAGACGTCACAACCCCCATTGTCTCCCCTCACACTGCCAGGAGACGTCACAGCCCATCTCTCACAGCCCATCTCTCACAACCCCCATTGTCTCCCCTCACACTGCCAGGAGATGTCACAACCATCCTAACAGATAAGAGTGCACAACCAGACCCTGATGTTGTTACACATGACCGCTATGGTCACATTGTTAAAAACAGAACTTGGGGTAAACCTTTTAAGGTACATGTTTTTGGTGCTTCTAATTCTGCAGCAGCAGTCTCTGCTCGGAGGAATAGAGATGCAGGGGAACCAATTGAAAGCCAGTAATCAAAGGGTAAACGTGGTCCACAACCTGAGTAGACGAGCCACGCCTAGAGGTTCATGTGTAGTCGTTTTGAAAAACCCTCAGAGTCAGAGTGAGTTGTTTGGATCAATTGTCGTAGGTGATTGGATTAACAACATCACCTACTCCATGCAGGCCAATATGAATTTGACTATTGCTGGTTTTGCCCTTCTTTCTACTGATGATCAGAGTCTCAATGCTGTTAGAGTCAGGTATAGCCAGGCATTAGACTGCATCCTGGATAAGGAGGGGGGGATATTGCAGGGCCCTAAATTCTATTTCCCCCACTGAATGTGCTATGCTTCTCCCTGACTCCTCTGATAATATGACAGAGATTCTCACGGAATTGACTCAATTGGCTGATACCTACACCCCTACAGGAGACGACTCCTGGTTCCCATTTGGGTGGTTGAAAGATTAACATTTTGGATTTAAGTTGTTTTACGATTTTAGTTCCATCATTGGCTCCCGTGCTTGTTCTACTGATTTGCCTTTGTGCATTCTGTGCAGCTGGCAAACGTGTTCCTCATAAGGCTATGCCAGGCATCCTTCATGTTCCTCATCTCCCAGGCCCTTATTTCCATCCTCAATCTCCTGAGGATTGTTTTGCAATCTAATGAACCTTTTATGGATGTTTCTTATAAATACTATGCTTGAGTTGCTTTGCTCTGTTTTGTTGAGGCCTGGTGGCCTCAAAGGGGGGGATGAGGAGGATTAAACCAAGGCATTTTTAAAGGGTTAATAAATGATGTTATGATACACTATAAGGTCTCCTCTTCTAGGAGACCTCTGTGTGTTTGTTGAAACCTGTTGCTTGAGTGTTGTGCCCTTCAGGCACTATCACACGGAGTCTACGTTCAGACTCCTCCTGTCTGGATCCCACCGTGGTTGTCTGGTTGTCTGAGAACACAAGGCTGCCAGCCACCTGGTTTCAGAAGATGCTTGGACTCGTTCACATTGTTATGACTCTATACTTGTGATGAAAGGTCAAGTTTCGGGTCAAATATGTTTCGGTCAAAGAAGAACCAGGGACAAGATGGTTCCTGCTGTCAGGGGGACGTTAGATTTACTAAAATGTTGATGCCAGGGAAATTCATGCAAGGAGGACTGGGAGAGGCTACAGTATATGAGCTACACAATGTTGAGACATTTTTGCAGAACTTGGAGTGAACTATCATATACTGTTATACTTTACTCTGTACCAACTTGTGTCTACAATTGTATTATTAAAGGAGTATTTTAATACTTAAACAAAAAGTCTGTTTCCTTTCTTTTACTAATGTATGAATAATTATATCATGATCATGTGTTGAAGAACAGTTACCTACCCCTGTATATAGCACATTGACTCTGTACCGTAATACCCTGTATATAGCATCCACATTGACTCTGTACCGTAATACCCTGTATATAGCATCCACATTGACTCTGTACCGTAATACCCTGTATATAGCATCCACATTGACTCTGTACCGTAATACCCTGTATATAGCATCCACATTGACTCTGTACAGTAATACCCTGTATATAGCATCCACATTGACTCTGTACCGTAATACCCTGTAGTCTCCACATTGACTCTGTACCGTAATACCCTGTATATAGCATCCACATTGACTACCGTAATACCCTGTATATAGCCTCCACATTGACTCTGTACCGGTACCCCCTGTATATAGCATCCACACTAGCCTCCACACTGACTCTGTACCGGTACCCCTGTATATAGCCTCCACATTGACTCTGTACTGGTACCCCTGTATATAGCCTCCACATTGACTCTGTACTGGTAACCCCTGTATATAGCCTACACATTGACTCCCTGTATATAGCCTCCACATTGACTCTGTACCCCCCTGTATATAGCCTCCACATTGACTCTGTACTGGTACCCCCTGTATATAGCCTCCACATTGACTCTGTACCGTAACACCCTGTATATAGCCTCCACATTGACTCTGTACCGGTACCCCTGTATATAGCCTCCACATTGACTCTGTACCGTAATACCCTGTATATTGCCTCCAAATTGACTCTGTACCGGTACCCCATTGACTGTATATAGCCTCCACATTGACTCTGTACCGGTACCCCCTGTATATAGCCTCCACATTGACTCTGTACCGGTACCCCCTGTATATAGCCTCCACCGACTATTGTTATTTTACTGCTGCTCTTTAATTATTTGTTACTTGTATTTCCTATTTTGTTAGGTATTTTTCTTAAAACTGCATTGTTTGTTAAAGGCTTGTAAGTAATTACCCCCCTGTATATAGCCTCATTTTCCTGTGTAGGTCTACTACACCTGTTGTATTCAGTGTTTCACCGGTAATAGCCTCCACATTGACTCTGTACCGGTACCCCTGTCTACTACACCTGTTGTATTCAGCATTTCAAAACTGCATTGTTTGTTAAAGGCTTGTAAGTTGTATTCAGCATTTCACTGTAAGGTCTACTACACCTGTTGTATTCAGCATTTCACTGTAAGGTCTACTACACATGTTGTATTCAGCATTTAACTGTAAGGTCTACTACACCTGTTGTATTCAGCATTTCACTGTGAGGTCTACTACACCTGTTGTATTCAGCATTTCACTGTGAGGTCTACTACACCTGTTGTATTCGGCGCATGTGCCAAATAACATCTGATTTGATCTCATACTTATTTCACCACTAAACAGAGTATATCAGTTTGCATTCCAGTGACATGCCATTCTGTGTTCGGTATCAATACCCACCAGGGCATCCATTATCGATTAGGGTATTGACTTGGCATCACTTCCTGATCCTGTGACATCACTTGATCTCACTTGACCTTTTCAGCAGCACTTAGTCAGACCTATCTCTGAGGAGAGAGGAGATCAGATTCACACACATGCACACAAACATCTTCTTTTTTTACACACATTTTTACCACTGTTTGATTCGTGTGTAATCAATAAAGGCTTAAGTTTACAGGATGAGAGAGTAGAGAAAGAGAGTTCTAGCTAGCTACGTGTTAGAATGGGTTAGCTAGTGACATGTTAGAATGGGTTAGCTAGCTACGTGTTAGAATGGGTTAGCTAGCTACGTGTTGGAATGGGTTAGCTAGCTACGTGTTAGAATGGGTTAGCTAGCTACGTGTTAGAATGGGTTAGCTAGCTACGTGTTGGAATGGGTTAGCTAGCTACATGTCAGAAGGAGGCAGCTAGCTACATGTTAGAATGGAATAGCTTGCTACATGCAAGAATGGGTTAACCAGCTACATGTTAGAATGGGTTGGCTAGCTACATGTTAGAATGGATTAGCTAGCTACATGTTAGAAGGAGGCAGCTAGCTACATGTTAGAATGGATTAGCTAGCTACATGTTAGAAGGAGGCAGCTAGCTACATGTTAGAATGGATTAGCTAGCTACGTGTTAGAAGGAGGCAGCTAGCTACATGTTAGAATGGATTAGCTAGCTACATGCAAGAATGGGTTAGCATGCTACATGTTAGAATGGGTTAGCTAGCTACATGTTAGAATGGTTTAGCTAGCTACATGTTAGAAGGAGGCAGCTAGCTACGTGTTAGAATGGGTTAGCGAGCTTCGTGTTAGAATGGGTTAGCGAGCTACGTGTTAGAATGGATTTGCTAGCTACATGCAATAATGGGTTAGCTAACTACGTGTTAGAATGGGTTCGCTAGCTACATGTTAGAAGGAGGCAGCTAGCTACATGTTAGAATGGATTAGCTAGCTACATGCAAGAATGGGTTAGCTAGGTACATGTTAGTATGGGTTAGCTAGCTACGTGTTAGAAGGAGGCAGCTAGCTACATGTTAGAATGGATTATGTAGCTACATGTTAGAAGGAGGCAGCTAGCTAGAATGGGTTAGCGTGTGTTAGAATGGGTTAGCTAGCTACATGTTAGAAGGAGGCAGCTTCCATGTTAGAATGGGTTAGCTAGCCTACATGTTAGCTACCTACATGAAGGAGGCAGCAAGCTACATGTTAGAATGGATTAGCTAGCTACATGTTAGAATGGGTTAGCTATCTATATGTTAGAAGGATGCAGCTAGCTACATGTTAGAATGCATTTGCTAGCTACATGTTAGAATGGGTTAGCTAGTTACATGTTAGAAGGAGGCAGCTAGCTACTTGTTAGAATGGGTTTGCTAGCTACGTGTTAGAATGGGTTAGCTAGCTACGTGTTAGAATTGGATGGTTAGCTAAATGTTAGAAGGAGGCAGCTAGCTACATGTTAGAATGGATTTGCTAGCTACATGCAAGAATGGGTTAGCTAGCTACATGCAAGTATGGGTTGCTAGCTACATGTTAGAATGGGTTAGCTATCTAAATGTTAGAATGGGTTAGCAAGCTACATGTTAGAATGGGTAGCTAGCTTCATGTTAGAATTGGTTAGCTAGCTACGTGTTAGAATGGGTTAGCTAGCTACGTGTTAGAATGGGTTAGCTAGTTACATGTTAGAAGGAGGCAGCTAGCTACATGTTAGAATGGATTTGCTAGCTACATGCAAGAATGGGTTAGCTAGCTCCATGTAAGTGTTAGAAGGAGGCAGTTAGCTACATGTTAGAATGGGTTAGCTAGTTACATGTTAGAAGGAGGCAGCTGTTATGAATGGGTTAGCTAGCTACATGTTAGAATGAGGCAGCTAGCTACGTGTTAGAATGGATTAGCTAGTTACATGTTAGAATGGGTTAGCTATCTACATGTTAGAATGGTTTAGCTAGCTACATGTTAGAATGGGTTAGCTAGTTACATGTTAGAATGAGGTTTGCTAGCTACATGTTAGAATGGGTTTGCTAGCTACGTGTTAGAATGGGATGGTTAGCTCCATGTTGAAGGAGGCAGCTAGCTACATGTTAGAATGGAATGGGTTTGCTAGCTACATGTTAGAAGGGGTTAGCTAGTTACATGTTAGAAGGAGGCAGCTAGCTACATGTTAGAATGGATTAGCTAGCTACATGCAAGAATGGGTTAGCTAGCTACATGTTAGAAGGAGGCAGCTAGCTACGTGTTAGAATGGATTAGCTAGTTACATGTTAGAATGGGTTAGCTATCTACATGTTAGAATGGGTTAGCTAGCTACATGTTAGAATGGGTTAGCTAGCTACATGTTAGAATGGGTTAACATGTAGCTAGCCATGTTAGAATGGATTTAGCTACATGCAAGAATGGGATAGCTAGCTACATGTTAGAAGGAGGCAGCTAAACATTCTATTGGACCATCCTGGGTTGATCCCTACTTCTGCAAGAATGTGTCCCCCCATCTTTCTCTCTTCATTTTCATCTCTCAGCTAGCTACATGTTAGAATTTGTCTCTCATGTTAGTGTCTCTCTCTCTCTCATGTTAGAATGGGTTTGCTCTCTACATCTCGCTCTAGCTCTCACATGTCTAGAATGGGTTAGCTAGCTCTGTCACGAAGTCTTACAGCTATCTCTATCTGTTAGAAGGAGGAAGCTATCTCATGTCAGAATGGGTCTTACTCAACAAGCTATCTCAACAAGCTCATCTTCTTTCTCTTCAAATTAACCACACATGTTACAAGTAGCTGTTTTAAAACCCCAAATGGTATTTTAACTAGCACAAAGCAAACAGACCAAGCACTGTGATCCATGACTTTGGGAATAAGGATAAATGTTAGAAGTGGGAATAGCTGGCTACATGTTAGAAATGGGTAGCTAGCTACATGTTAGAAAGGGGTAGCTAGCTACAACAAGCTACATGTTTGAAAGGGACAGCTAGCTACAACAAACCTCATGTTAGAAAGGGGGTAGCTAGCTCCAACAAGTTACATGTTAGAAAGGGGCAGCTAGTTAGAACAAACTAAATGTTAGAAATGGGGTGCTTACTACAACAAGCTGTGTGTTAGAAACGGGGTAGGGAGCTACAACAAGCTACATGTTAGAAGGGGAAAGTTAGCTACAAAAAGCTACATGTTAGAAATGGATAGCTAGCTACATGTTAGAAAGGGGGTAGCTAGCTACAACAAGATACATGTTAGAAAGGGGCGCTGTTACAACAATGCTAATGTCAGAAACTGTAGAGGGATGTCTGAAACAAATCTACATGTTAGAAAGCTACTGCTATAGGTAAACAATCAAAATGCCTACTGAGGAAGGAGGTAGCTAGGAGGGAAGGAAGAGGAGGAAGGAAATGTTAGAAATGGAGGAAGAGGAGGAAGGATCAAGAGGGGTCTTATGGAACAGGAGCTAGGATGTTAGAAGGTGGAGATGAGGAACTTGTTAGAAGGGGAAGGAGGAGAATGTTAGGAAGGGGTAGGAGGGGAGGAGGTTAGGAAGGAGGAGGATGACATGTTAGAAGGGAGGAAGGGAACATGTTAGAAGGTGGAGGAGCTGCATCTAGGAAACTTGTTAGAAGGGGGATGAGGAAGGAGGAGGAGGAGGTGGAAGGGAGAATGTTAGGAAGGAGAAGGAGGGAAGGAAGATGAGGAAGGAGGAGGATGAAATGGAGGAAGGGGGAAGGGAGGAAGAGGGGATTAGGTGGAGGGGAGGAGGGGGTAGGGAGGAGATGAGGAAGGGGAGGAGGAGGTGGAAGGGGAGAATGTGGAGGAAGGAGAAGGAGGGGTGGAGGAGGAAATGAGGAGGGGAGCTAGTTGAGGAGGGGATTTCAACACATGTTAGAAGGGTCGACCACCACTGGTTTCATGTTGGGAGGACACATCTTTTGTTGTGTGAAGATCTCAGGCTAGCTGTAATGGTAGGCCATCTTGTTGTGTTGAAGATATCAGGCTAGCATGTAATGGTATGCGATCTTGTTGTGTGAAGATCTCAGGCTAGCTGTAATGGTATGCCATCTTGTTGTGATGTTAGAAATCAGGCTAGCTGTAATGGTATGCAATCTTGTTAGATGTTAGAAAGATCTCAGGCTAGCTGTAATGTTATGCCATCTTGTTGTGTGATGTTATAAAGGCTAGCTGTAATGTTATAAGCCATCAGTTGTGTGATGTTATCAAGAGGTAGCTGCTAATGTTATAATCTTGTTGTGTGAAGATCTCAGAAAGCTGTAATGGTATGCCATCTTGTTGTAAGTGACATTCTCAGGCTAGCTGTAATGAATGCCATCTTGTTGTGTGAAGATCTCAGGCTACATGTTATAAGGTAGGCCATCTTGTTGTGTGAAGATATCAGGTAGCTGTAATGGTATGCCATCTTGTTGTGGAATATCTCAGGCTAGCTGTAATGGTATGCCATCTTGTTGAAGATATCAGGCTAGCTGTAACCCAACCCATCTTGTTCGGTGAAGATATCAGGCTAGCTGTAATGGTATCCATCTTGTTGTGTGAAGATATCAGGCTAGCTGTAATGGTATGCCATCTTGTTGTGTGAAGATATCAGGCTAGCTGTAATGGTATGCCATCTTGTTGTGTGAAGATATCAGGCTAGCTGTAATGGTAGAATCTTGTTGTGTGAAGATTAGAAGGGGGTAGCTGTCACATGGTATTAGAAGGGGGTAGTGTGACATATTAGAAGCTAGCTACAGTAATGGTATGCCATCTTGTTGTGTGAAGATATCACATAGCTGTATTAGAATGGGGTCTTGTCACATGTGTAGAAGGTCTCAGGCTAGCTGTAATGGTATTAGCCATCTTGTTGTGTGACATTAGAAGGGGATGTAGGTATGTCCATCTTGAAGTGTGAAGATCTCAGGCTAGCTGTAATGGTATGCCATCTTGTTGTGTGATATTATAAGGGGTAGCTGTAATGGTATTAGCCAGGGGGTTGTGTGACATTATCAGGCTAGCTGTAAAGGTAGCTATCTTGTTATTAGAAGATCTCAGGCTAGCTGTAATGGTATGCCATCTTGTTGTGTGACATTCTCAGGGTAGCTGTAATGGTATGCCATCTTGTTGTATGAAGACCTAGCTAGCTGTAATGGTATGCCATCTTGTTGTGTGAAGACCTCAGGCTAGCTATAATGGTATGCCATCTTGTTGTGTGAAGACCTCAGGCTAGCTGTAATGGTATGCCATCTTGTTGTGTGAAGACCTCAGGCTAGCTGTAATGGTATTCCATCTTGTTGTGTGAAGATATCAGGCTAGCTGTAATGGTATGCCATCTTGTTGTGTGAAGATATCAGGCTAGCTGTAATGGTATGCCATCTTGTTGTGTGAAGATCTCAGGCTAGCTGTAATGGTATGCCATCTTGTTGTGTGATATTATAAGGCTAGCTGTAATGGTATGCCATCATGTTGTGTGACATTATCAGGCTAGCTGTAATGGTATGCCATCTTGTTGTGTGAAGATCTTTCTCTCTTCATTTTCATCTCACTCTTCTCTCTCTCTAGCTGTAATGGTATGCCATCTTGTTGTGTGAAGATCTCTCTCTCTGTAATGGTAGGCCATCTTGTTGTGTGAAGATCTCAGGCAGCTTAATGGTATGCCATCTCTGTTGTGTGAAGATCTCAGGCTAGCTGTAATGGTATGCCATCTTGTTGTGTGAAGATATCAGGCTAGCTGTAATGGTATGCCATCTTGTGCCATCTTGTGTGAAGATATCAGGCTAGCTGTAATGGTATGCCATCTTGTTGTGTGAAGACCTCAGGCTAGCTATAATGGTATGCCATCTTGTTGTGTGAAGACCTGGCTAGCTGTAATGGTATGCCATCTTGTTGTGTGAAGACCTCAGGCTAGCTGTAATGGTATGTGTCTTGTTGTGTGAAGATATCAGGCTAGCTGTAATGGTATGCCATCTTGTTGTGTGAAGATATCAGGCTAGCTGTAATGGTATGCCATCTTGTTGTGTGAAGTGTCAGGCTAGCTGTAATGGTATGCCATCTTGTTGTGTGATATTATAAGGCTAGCTGTAATGGTATGCCATCATGTTGTGTGACATTATCAGGCTAGCTGTAATGGTATGCCATCTGCGTTGTGTGAAGATCTCGGCGTAGCTGTAATGGTATGCCATCTTGTTGTGTGACATTCTCAGGCTAGCTGTAATGGTATGCCATCTTGTTGTGTAAGATATCAGTAGAGGGATGTCTGTAATGGTAGGCCATCTTGTTGTGTGAAGATATCAGGCTAGCTGTAAGGTATGCCATCTTGTTGTGTGAAGATATCAGGCTAGCTGTAATGGATGCCATCTTGTTGTGTGAAGATCTCAGGCTAGCTGTAATGGTATGCCATCTTGTTGTGTGACATTATCAGGCTAGGAGTAATGGTATGCCATCTTGTTGTGTGAAGATCTCAGGCTAGCTGTAATGGTATGAGATCTTGTTGAGTGATATTATAAGGCTAGCTGTAATGGTATGATCATGTTGTGGAGGATATCAGGCTAGCTGTAATGGTATGCCATCTTGTTGTGTGAAGATCTCAGGCTAGCTGTAATGGTATGCCATCTTGTTGTGTGACATTCTCAGGCTAGCTGTAATGGTATGCCATCTTGAGGAAGGAAGACCTCAGGCTAGCTGTAATGGTATGCCATCTTGTTGTGTGAAGAGGAGGCTAGCTATAATGGTATGCCATCTTGTTGTGTGAAGACCTCAGGCTAGCTGTAATGGTATGCCATCTTGTTGTGTGAAGAGGGGAGGAGGCTAGCTGTAATGGTATTCCATCTTGTTGTGTGAAGATATCAGGCTAGCTGTAATGGTATGCCATCTTGTTGTGTGAAGATATCAGGCTAGCTGTAATGGTATGCCATCTTGTTGTGTGAAGATCTCAGGCTAGCTGTAATGGTATGCCATCTTGTTGTGTGATATTATAAGGCTAGCTGTAATGGTATGAGATCATGTTGTGTGACATTATCAGGCTAGGAGGATGGTATGCCATCTTGTTGTGAAGATCTCAGGCTAGCTGTAATGGTATGCCATCTTGTTGTGTGACATTCTCAGGCTACTGTAAGTGGTATGCCATCTTTTGTTGTGTGAAGATCTCAGGCTAGCTGTAATGGTAGGCCATCTTGTTGTGTGAAGATATCAGGCTAGCTGTAATGGTATGCCATCTTGTTGTGTGAAGATCTCAGGCTAGCTGTAATGGTATGCCATATTGTTGTGTGAAGATATCAGGCTAGCTGTAATGGTATGCCATCTTGTTGTGTGAAGATATCAGGCTAGCTGTAATGGTATGCCATCTTGTTGTGTGAAGATATAAGGCTAGCTGTAATGGTATGCCATCTTGTTGTGTGAAGATTATCAGGCTAGCTGTAATGGTATGCCATCTTGTTGTGTGAAGATCTCAGGCTAGCTGTAATGGTATGCCATCTTGTTGTGTGACATTATCAGGCTAGATGTAATGGTATGCCATCTTGTTGTGTGAAGATCTCAGGCTAGCTGTAATGGTATGCCATCTTGTTGTGTGAAGATATCAGGCTAGCTGTAATGGTATGCCATCTTGTTGTGTGAAGATCTCAGGCTAGCTGTAATGGTATGCCATCTTGTTGTGTGAAGATATCAGGCTAGCTGTAATGGTATGCCATCTTGTTGTGTGAAGATATCAGGCTAGCTGTAATGGTATGCCATCTTGTTGTGTGAAGATATCAGGCTAGCTGTAATGGTATGCCATCTTGTTGTGTGAAGATATCAGGCTAGCTGTAATGGTATGCCATCTTGTTGTGTGAAGATATCAGGCTAGCTGTAATGGTATGCCATCTTGTTGTGTGAAGATATCAGGCTAGCTGTAATGGTATGCCATCTTGTTGTGTGAAGATCTCAGGCTAGCTGTAATGGTATGCCATCTTGTTGTGTGACATTATCAGGCTAGATGTAATGGTATGCCATCTTGTTGTGTGAAGATCTCAGGCTAGCTGTAATGGTATGCCATCTTGTTGTGTGATATTATAAGGCTAGCTGTAATGGTATGCCATCATGTTGTGTGACGTTATCAGGCTAGCTGTAATGGTATGCCATCTTGTTGTGTGAAGATCTCAGGCTAGCTGTAATGGTATGCCATCTTGTTGTGTGACATTCTCAGGCTAGCTGTAATGGTATGCCATCTTGTTGTATGAAGACCTCAGGCTAGCTGTAATGGTATGCCATCTTGTTGTGTGAAGACCTCAGGCTAGCTATAATGGTATGCCATCTTGTTGTGTGAAGACCTCAGGCTAGCTGTAATGGTATGCCATCTTGTTGTGTGAAGACCTCAGGCTAGCTGTAATGGTATTCCATCTTGTTGTGTGAAGATATCAGGCTAGCTGTAATGGTATGCCATCTTGTTGTGTGAAGATATCAGGCTAGCTGTAATGGTATGCCATCTTGTTGTGTGAAGATCTCAGGCTAGCTGTAATGGTATGCCATCTTGTTGTGTGACATTATCAGGCTAGATGTAATGGTATGCCATCTTGTTGTGTGAAGATCTCAGGCTAGCTGTAATGGTATGCCATCTTGTTGTGTGATATTATAAGGCTAGCTGTAATGGTATGCCATCATGTTGTGTGACATTATCAGGCTAGCTGTAATGGTATGCCATCTTGTTGTGTGAAGATCTCAGGCTAGCTGTAATGGTATGCCATCTTGTTGTGTGACATTCTCAGGCTAGCTGTAATGGTATGCCATCTTGTTGTGTGAAGATATCAGGCTAGCTGTAATGGTATGCCATCTTGTTGTGTGAAGATCTCAGGCTAGCTGTAATGGTATGCCATCTTGTTGTGTGAAGATATCAGGCTAGCTGTAATGGTATGCCATCTTGTTGTGTGAAGATATCAGGCTAGCTGTAATGGTATGCCATCTTGTTGTGTGAAGATATCAGGCTAGCTGTAATGGTATGCCATCTTGTTGTGTGAAGATCTCAGGCTAGCTGTAATGGTATGCCTTCTTGTTGTGTGACATTCTCAGGCTAGCTGTAATGGTATGCCATCTTGTTGTATGAAGACCTCAGGCTAGCTGTAATGGTATGCCATCTTGTTGTGTGAAGACCTCAGGCTAGCTGTAATGGTATGCCATCTTGTTGTGTGAAGACCTCAGGCTAGCTGTAATGGTATGCCATCTTGTTGTGTGAAGACCTCAGGCTAGCTGTAATGGTATTCCATCTTGTTGTGTGAAGATATCAGGCTAGCTGTAATGGTATGCCATCTTGTTGTGTGAAGATATCAGGCTAGCTGTAATGGTATGCCATCTTGTTGTGTGAAGATCTCAGGCTAGCTGTAATGGTATGCCATCTTGTTGTGTGACATTATCAGGCTAGATGTAATGGTATGCCATCTTGTTGTGTGAAGATCTCAGGCTAGCTGTAATGGTATGCCATCTTGTTGTGTGATATTATAAGGCTAGCTGTAATGGTATGCCATCATGTTGTGTGACATTATCAGGCTAGCTGTAATGGTATGCCATCTTGTTGTGTGAAGATCTCAGGCTAGCTGTAATGGTATGCCATCTTGTTGTGTGACATTCTCAGGCTAGCTGTAATGGTATGCCATCTTGTTGTGTGAAGATATCAGGCTAGCTGTAATGGTATGCCATCTTGTTGTGTGAAGATCTCAGGCTAGCTGTAATGGTATGCCATCTTGTTGTGTGAAGATATCAGGCTAGCTGTAATGGTATGCCATCTTGTTGTGTGAAGATATCATGCTAGCTGTAATGGTATGCCATCTTGTTGTGTGAAGATATCAGGCTAGCTGTAATGGTATGCCATCTTGTTGTGTGAAGATATCAGGCTAGCTGTAATGGTATGCCATCTTGTTGTGTGAAGATATCAGGCTAGCTGTAATGGTATGCCATCTTGTTGTGTGAAGATATCAGTCTAGCTGTAATGGTATGCCATCTTGTTGTGTGAAGATCTCAGGCTACCTGTAATGTATGCCATCTTGTTGTGTGACATTATCAGACTAGCTGTAATGGTATGCCATCTTGTTGTGTGAAGATCTCAGGCTAGCTGTAATGGTATGCCATCTTGTTGTGTGAAGATCTCAGGCTAGCTGTAATGGTATGCCATCTTGTTGTATGAAGACCTCAGGCTAGGTGTAGTGGTATTCCATCTTGTTGTGTGAAGATATCAGGCTAGCTGTAATGGTATGCCATCTTGTTGTGTGAAGACCTCAGGCTAGCTGTAATGGTATGCCATCTTGTTGTATGAAGACCTCAGGCTAGCTGTAATGGTATTCCTTCTTGTTGTATGAAGACCTCAGGCTAGGTGTAATGGTATTCCATCATGTTGTATGAAGACCTCAGGCTAGGTGTAGTGCTATGCCATCTTGTTGTATGAAGACCTCAGGCTAGGTGTAATGGTATTCCATCATGTTGTATGAAGACCTCAGGCTAGGTGTAGTGCTATGCCATCTTGTTGTGTGAAGACCTCAGGCTAGGTGTAATGGTATTCCATCATGTTGTATGAAGACCTCAGGCTAGGTGTAATGCTATGCCATCTTGTTGTATGAAGACCTCAGGCTAGGTGTAGTGGTATTCCATCTTGTTGTATGAAGACCTCAGGCTAGCTGTAATGGTATTCCATCTTGTTGTATGAAGATCAGGCTAGGTGTAATGGTATGCCATCTTGTTGTGTGAAGACCTCAGGCTAGGTGTAGTGCTATGCCATCTTGTTGTGTGAAGACCTCAGACTAGCTGTAATGGTATGCCATCTTGTTGTGTGAAGACCTCAGGCTAGCTGTAATGGTATTCCATCTTGTTGTATGAAGACCTCAGGCTAGCTGTAATGGTATGCCATCTTGTTGTATGAAGACCTCAGGCTAGCTGTAATGGTATGCCATCTTGTTGTGTGAAGACCTCAGGCTAGCTGTAATGGTATGCCATCTTGTTGTGTGAAGATATCAGGCTAGCTGTAATGGTATGCCATCTTGTTGTGTGAAGATCTCAGGCTAGCTGTAATGGTATGCCATCTTGTTGTGTGAAGATCTCAGGCTAGCTGTAATGGTATGCCATCTTGTTGTATGAAGACCTCAGGCTAGCTGTAATGGTATGCCATCTTGTTGTATGAAGACCTCAGGCTAGGTGTAATGCTATGCCATCTTGTTGTATGAAGACCTCAGGCTAGGTGTAATGCTATGCCATCTTGTTGTATGAAGACCTCAGGCTAGGTGTAAGCTATGCCATCTTGTTGTATGAAGACCTCAGGCTAGCTGTAATGGTATTCCATCATGTTGTGTGAAGACCTCAGGCTAGCTGTAATGGTATTCCATCTTGTTGTATGAAGACCTCAGGCTAGCTGTAATGGTATTCCATCTTGTTGTATGAAGACCTCAGGCTAGCTGTAATGGTATTCCATCTTGTTGTATGAAGACCTCAGGCTAGCTGTAATGGTATGCCATCTTGTTGTATGAAGACCTCAGGCTAGCTGTAATGGTATGCCATCTTGTTGTGTGAAGACCTCAGGCTAGCTGTAATGGTATTCCATCTTGTTGTATGAAGACCTCAGGCTAGGTGTAGTGCTATGCCATCTTGTTGTATGAAGACCTCAGGCTAGCTGTAATGGTATGCCATCTTGTTGTGTGAAGACCTCAGGCTAGCTGTAATGGTATGCCATCTTGTTGTGTGAAGACCTCAGGCTAGCTGTAATGGTATGCCATCTTGTTGTGTGAAGACCTCAGGCTAGCTGTAATGGTATTCCATCTTGTTGTATGAAGACCTCAGGCTAGCTGTAATGGTATGCCATCTTGTTGTATGAAGACCTCAGGCTAGGTGTAGTGGTATGCCATCTTGTTGTATGAAGACCTCAGGCTAGCTGTAATGGTATGCCATCTTGTTGTATGAAGACCTCAGGCTAGCTGTAATGGTATGCCATCTTGTTGTATGAAGACCTCAGGCTAGCTGTAATGGTATGCCATCTTGTTGTATGAAGACCTCAGGCTAGCTGTAATGGTATTCCATCTTGTTGTATGAAGACCTCAGGCTAGCTGTAATGGTATGCCATCTTGTTGTGTGAAGACCTCAGGCTAGCTGTAATGGTATTCCATCTTGTTGTATGAAGACCTCAGGCTAGCTGTAATGGTATTCCATCTTGTTGTATGAAGACCTCAGGCTAGCTGTAATGGTATTCCATCTTGTTGTATGAAGACCTCACGCTAGCTGTAATGGTATGCCATCTTGTTGTATGAAGACCTCAGGCTAGGTGTAGTGCTATGCCATCTTGTTGTATGAAGACCTCAGGCTAGCTGTAATGGTATTCCATCTTGTTGTATGAAGACCTCAGGTTAGCTGTAATGGTATTCCATCTTGTTGTATGAAGACCTCAGGCTAGGTGTAATGCTATGCCATCATGTTGTATGAAGACCTCAGGCTAGCTGTAATGGTATGCCATCTTGTTGTGTGAATTATAAGGCTAGCTGTAATGGTATGCCATCATGTTGTGTGACATTATCAGGCTAGCTGTAATGGTATGCCTTCTTGTTGTGTGAAGATCTCAGGCTAGCTGTAATGGTATGCCATCTTGTTGTGTGATATTATAAGGCTAGCTGTAATGGTATGCCATCATGTTGTGTGACATTATCAGGCTAGCTGTAATGGTATGCCATCTTGTTGTGTGAAGATCTCAGGCTAGCTGTAATGGTATGCCATCTTGTTGTGTGACATTCTCAGGCTAGCTGTAATGGTATGCCATCTTGTTGTGTGAAGATCTCAGGCTAGCTGTAATGGTAGGCCATCTTGTTGTGTGAAGATATCAGGCTAGCTGTAATGGTATGCCATCTTGTTGTGTGAAGATCTCAGGCTAGCTGTAATGGTATGCCATCTTGTTGTGTGAAGATATCAGGCTAGCTGTAATGGTATGCCATCTTGTTGTGTGAAGATATCAGGCTAGCTGTAATGGTATGCCATCTTGTTGTGTGAAGATCTCAGGCTAGCTGTAATGGTATGCCATCTTGTTGTGTGAAGATATCAGGCTAGCTGTAATGGTATGCCATCTTGTTGTGTGAAGATATCAGGCTAGCTGTAATGGTATGCCATCTTGTTGTGTGAAGATATCAGGCTAGCTGTAATGGTATGCCATCTTGTTGTGTGAAGATATCAGGCTAGCTGTAATGGTATGCCATCTTGTTGTGTGAAGATATCAGTCTAGCTGTAATGGTATGCCATCTTGTTGTGTGAAGATCTCAGGCTACCTGTAATGTATGCCATCTTGTTGTGTGACATTATCAGACTAGCTGTAATGGTATGCCATCTTGTTGTGTGAAGATCTCAGGCTAGCTGTAATGGTATGCCATCTTGTTGTGTGACATTCTCAGGCTAGCTGTAATGGTATGCCATCTTTGTATGAAGACCTGTCTTACCGCTAGGTGTAATGGTATTCCATCTTGTTGTATGAAACCTCAGGCTAGCTTAAATGGTATGCATCTTGACCTTGTAATGAAGACCCTTCCAGATGCTAGCTCAGTAATGGTATTCCATCTTGTTGTATGAAGACCATTTAAAAACCTTTAAGGTATGCCATCTTTTTCAATTGTCTCCTTGTATGAAGACCTCAGGCTATCTAACTTCCTGTAACTCAGGACCCAAATGGTATCTCTTGTTGCCTGAAGACCTCAGGACCTGTAATGGTAACTGCCTGTAACTCAGAAGACCCAAATCTAATGGTATGCCATCTTGTCAGAAGACCCAAATCTAACTGCCTGTAACTCAGGACCCAGGCTAACTGCCTGTAGCTCAGGACCCAAATCTAACTGTATGAAGACTCAGGACCCAAATCTAACCATCTTGTTGTATGAAGACCTCAGGCTAGGTGTAAATCTAACTGCCATCTTGTTGTATGAAGACCCAAATCTAACTGCCTGTAGCTAGCCATCTTGTTGTATGAAGACTCAGGACCCTGTAATGGTATGCCTCTTGTAGCTGAAGACCCAGGCTAGCCTGTAGCTCAGGACCAAATCTAACTGCCTGTATGAGGACCCAAATCTGCCTGTAGCTCAGGCCATCTTGTTGTAGCTCAGACCTCAAATCTAACTGGTATGCCATCTTGTTGTATGAAGACCTCAGGCTAGCTGTAATGGTATGCCATCTTGTTGTCAGAAGACCTCATCTAACTGCTGTAATGGTATTCCATCTTGTTGTGTGAAGACTTCAGGCTAGCTGTAATGGTATGCCAACTTGTTGTATGAAGACTCAGGACCCAAATCTAACTGCCTGTAGCTCAGGACCCAAATCTAACTGCCTGTAGCTCAGGTACCCAAGACTAACTGGTGTAATGGTATGCCATCTTGTTGTATGAAGACTTCAGGCTAGGTGTAGTGCTATCCATCTTGTTGTATGAAGACCCAAATCTAGCTGTAGTGCTATGCCATCTTGTTGTATGAAGACCTCAGGCCTGTGTAATGGTATGCCATCTTGTTGTGTGAAGACCTCAGGCTAGGTGTAAATCTAACTGCCTAATTTTATTCAGTATGAGTGGCTGTCTTACTGCCTGGGTCTTTCATTTGTACCCAAATTTAAATGGGGGTACTCCCAGAAACTAACAGATTATTTAAATCAGATCAAACCTGTATCTTGACCTTGAAATGCTATATTTGCCTTCCAGATGCTTAGACATCAGTAATGTGGAATTTAAAAAAATCATCCACTGTATTAGACCATTTAAAAACCTGTAAGGATCAGACCCAAATTTCAATTGTCCCTTCAATGACATACCCACATCTAACTTCCTGTAGCTCAGGACCCAAATCTAACTGCCTGTAGCTCAGGACCCAAATCTAACTGCCTGTAACTCAGGACCCAAATCTAACTGCCTGTAGCTCAGGACCCAAATCTAACTGCCTGTAGCTCAGGACCCAAATCTAACTGCCTGTAGCTCAGGACCCAAATCTAACTGCCTGTAGCTCAGGACCCAAATCTAACAGCCAGTAACTCAGGACCCAAATCTAACTGCCTGTAGCTCAGGACCCAAATCTAACTTCCTGTAGCTCAGGACCCAAATCTAACTTCCTGCAGCTCAGGACCCAAATCTAACTGCCTGTAGCTCAGGACCCAAATCTAACTGCCTGTAGCTCAGGACCCAAATCTAACTGCCTGTAGCTCAGGACCCAAATCTAACTGCCTGTAGCTCAGGACCCAAATCTAACTGCCTGTAGCTCAGGACCCAAATCTAACTGCCTGTAGCTCAGGACCCAAATCTAACTGCCTGTAGCTCAGGACCCAAATCTAACTGCCTGTAGCTCAGGACCCAAATCTAACTGCCTGTAGCTCAGGACCCAAATCTAACTGCCTGTAACTCAGGACCCAAATCTAACTGCCTGTAGCTCAGGACCCAAATCTAACTGCCTGTAGCTCAGGACCCAAATCTAACTGCCTGTAGCTCAGGACCCAAATTTAACTGCTTGTAGCTCAGGACCCAAATTTAACTTCCTGTAGCTCAGGACCCAAATCTAACTGCCTGTAGCTCAGGACCCAAATCTAACTGCCTGTAGCTCAGGACCCAAATCTAACTGCCTGTAGCTCAGGACCCAAATCTAACTGCCTGTAGCTCAGGACCCAAATCTAACTGCCTGTAGCTCAGGACCCAAATCTAACTGCCTGTAACTCAGGACCCAAATCTAACTGCCTGTAGCTCAGGACCCAAATCTAACTGCCTGTAGCTCAGGACCCAAATCTAACTGCCTGTAGCTCAGGACCCAAATTTAACTGCTTGTAGCTCAGGACCCAAATTTAACTTCCTGTAGCTCAGGACCCAAATCTAACTGCCTGTAGCTCAGGACCCAAATCTAACTGCCTGTAGCTCAGGACCCAAATCTAACTGCCTGTAGCTCAGGACCCAAATCTAACTGCCTGTAGCTCAGGACCCAAATCTAACTGCCTGTAGCTCAGGACCTGAAGCAAGAATATGCATATTCTTGATACCATTAGAAAGGAAACACTTTGACGTTTGTGGAAATGTGAAATGAATGTAGGAGTATATCATACATTAGATCTGGTATTAGACAATCCCCTCATTATCTTTGAAATGCAAGAGAAAGGCCATAATGTACTTTTCCAGGGTAGGTGCAATTTACATCTGTATTTGCAAACTTTTAGACTGATCCAATGAACCATTGCATTTCTGTTGAAAATGTTATGTCCAGATTGCCAAATGTCCCTAATTGGTTTATTTATACATTTTCAAGTATATAACTAAGTACTCTCCTCAAAAAATAAAATAATTTTGTCTTTCTGCCCATATCAGATATGTCTATATCCTGGGAAATGTTCTTGTTACTTACATCCTCATGCTAATCACATTAGCCTACGTTAGCTCAACCGTCCAGCGGGAGGAACACTGATCCCGTAGAGGTTTTAACTAACTAATTTGGTCTGAGGCAGACTAGGGGAGCGAGAGACAAAGAATCACAGAGAGAGAGATTTGACATTTGTAATGTCTTTAATTGTTTTGAAACTTCTGTATGTGTAAAGTTTATTGTTAATTTTTTATATATTAACTACCTCACTTGCTTTGGCAATGTTAACACATGTTTCCCGTGCTAATATAGCCCCATATATATATATATCTGTTTCCCCTGAGAGGGTGGTAGGCCCTGCACTGTGACAATACCAGGGAGAAGTGAGGTCTGTTTCCTTGACAGGGTGGTCAGCCCTGACCGTGACAATACCAGGGAGATGTGAGGTCTGTTTCCAAGGTGACAGACAGGTGTGATGGAGTCAGTGTTAGCACTGTGTTGATGCTACAGCCGTTTATAATGAATGATGGTACATTAAGACACACACAATTGCAAAGCTAAAGCCTTGCGCTGTCACATCAGTGTAACTGCACAAGCAATTACACTTCTCGTCCCTCCCAGACTCGCACACGGGCGCGCGCGCACACACACACACACACACACACACACACACACACACACACACACAGACAGACAGACAGACAGAGGAGGGACTGTTCTCCAGACTGCAGACAATATTTCCTCTCATGGGGTTATAAATCGTCACGCAGGACTCATCATATGTCAGAGCTTCTGTCTGACTCCAGTATGTAAATGAGGAGATAGCTTTGTTAGTCGTTAGCATGTGGTCTGCTCACTGTGTGTAAATGAGGAGATAGCTTTGTTAGTCGTTAGCATGTGGTCTGCTCACTGTGTGTAAATGAGGAGATAGCTTTGTTAGTCGTTAGCATGTGGTCTGCTCACTGTGTGTAAATGAGGAGATAGCTTGTTAGTCGTTAGCATGTGGTCTGCTCACTGTGTGTAAATGAGGAGATAGCTTTGTTAGTCGTTAGCATGTGGTCTGCTCACTGTGTGTAAATGAGGAGATAGCTTTGTTAGTCGTTATTGATGAGTGCAAAATGATGCTCTGTGTGTAAATGACGAATTAACATTTGTTCAATGGGTCAGTTATTAACACATGTGGTCATTACAGTCAATGGGTAAAGTAGGTGAAAACATCCTCATTACAGTCAGGGTAATGTGGTCTGCTCATTACAATGGGTAAATAGGTGAAAACATCCTCATTACAGTCAATGGGTATTGTAGAGTGAAAACATCCTCATTACAGTCAATGGGTACAGTAGATGAAAACATTAACATTACAGTCAATGGGTGAGGTGAAAACATAGTTGCATCATCATGGTGTCCACGACAGAGGAAATGTCATCATAAGTCAATTTCATGTGAAATAATGATTACACAACTCACTTTGCTATTTACTATTTCTAAGATATTCACTTACTGGAAACAATTTGAATTTCAAACTCAAAACAAAATATAATAAATGACACAATCATTACACAAACTAATTTTAAACCTTCTATGAAATGGGCTAACTTTGAAGGCAGCCATTTTGTTAAGAAACAGGAAGATAATGTTGTCAAGGTCACACCCCCCAACACATGATGTCACTGGAAAGCCCAGAGTGTCCTCTCAAAGGGACAAGTTAATACAGTGGCCTGGATTACCTCAGTGATACGGACCAGGAACTATAGACCACGTGACCAACATAGGATCAATGACTGTTAACCTACAGGAGGTTATAATGACCTGCTGGGGCTACAGGAGGTTATAATGAACTGCTGGGGTACAGGAGGTTATAATGAACTGCTGGGTTACAGGAGGTTATAATGAACTGCTGGGGTACAGGAGGTTATAATGAACTGCTGGGTTACAGGAGGTTATAATGAACTGCTGGGTTACAGGAGGTTATAATGAACTGCTGGGGTACAGGAGGTTATAATGAACTGCTGGGTTACAGGAGGTTATAATGATTTCTACAGATATTCTGCTGGGGTACAGGAGGTTATAATGAACTGCTTACAGGAGGTTATAATGAACTGCTGGGGCTACAGGAGGTTATAATGAACTGCTGGGTTACAGGAGGTTATAATGAACTGCTGGGTTACAGGAGGTTATAATGTTGGGGTACAGGAGGTTATAATGAACTGCTGGGGTCAGGAGGTTATAATGAACTGCTGGGGTACAGGAGGTTATAATGAACTGCTGGGTTACAGGAGGTTATAATAAGTGGCCTGGGTTACAGGAGGTTATAATGAACTGCTGGGGTACAGGAGGTTATAATGAACTGCTGGGGTACAGGAGGTTATAATGAACTGACGGGTACAGGAGGTTATAATGAACTGCTGGGTTACAGGAGGTTATAATGAACTGCTGGGGTACAGGAGGTTATAATGAACTGCTGGGTTACAGGAGGTTATAATGAACTGCTGGGTTACAGGAGGTTATAATGAACTGCTGGGGTACAGGAGGTTATAATGAACTGCTGGGTTACAGGAGGTTATAATGAACTGCTGGGGTACAGGAGGTTATAATGAACTGCTGGGGTACAGGAGGTTATAATGAACTGCTGGGGTACAGGAGGTTATAATGAACTGCTGGGGTACAGGAGGTTATAATGAACTGCTGGGGTACAGGAGGTTATAATGAACTGCTGGGGTACAGGAGGTTATAATGAACTGCTGGGTTACAGGAGGTTATAATGAACTGCTGGGGTACAGGAGGTTATAATGAACTGCTGGGTTACAGGAGGTTATAATGAACTGCTGGGGTACAGGAGGTTATAATGAACTGCTGGGGTACAGGAGGTTATAATGAACTGCTGGGTTACAGGAGGTTATAATGAACTGCTGGGGTACAGGAGGTTATAATGAACTGCTGGGGTACAGGAGGTTATAATGAACTGCTGGGGTACAGGAGGTTATAATGAACTGCTGGGGTACAGGAGGTTATAATGAACTGCTGGGTTACAGGAGGTTGTAATGAACTGCTGGGTTACAGGAGGTTGTAATGAACTGCTGGGTTACAGGAGGTTATAATGAACTGCTGGGGTACAGGAGGTTATAATGAACTGCTGGGGTACAGGAGGTTATAATGAACTGCTGGGTTACAGGAGGTTATAATGAACTGCTGGGGTACAGGAGGTTATAATGAACTGCTGGGTTACAGGAGGTTATAATGAACTGCTGGGGTACAGGAGGTTATAATGAACTGCTGGGTTACAGGAGGTTATAATGAACTGCTGGGTTACAGGAGGTTATAATGAACTGCTGGGGTACAGGAGGTTATAATGAACTGCTGGGTTACAGGAGGTTATAATGAACTGCTGGGGTACAGGAGGTTATAATGAACTGCTGGGGTACAGGAGGTTATAATGAACTGCTGGGGTACAGGAGGTTATAATGAACTGCTGGGGTACAGGAGGTTATAATGAACTGCTGGGGTACAGGAGGTTATAATGAACTGCTGGGTTACAGGAGGTTATAATGAACTGCTGGGTTACAGGAGGTTATAATGAACTGCTGGGGTACAGGAGGTTATAATGAACTGCTGGGGTACAGGAGGTTATAATGAACTGCTGGGGTACAGGAGGTTATAATGAACTGCTGGGGTACAGGAGGTTATAATGAACTGCTGGGGTACAGGAGGTTATAATGAACTGCTGGGGTACAGGAGGTTATAATGAACTGCTGGGGTACAGGAGGTTATAATGAACTGCTGGGTTACAGGAGGTTATAATGAACTGCTGGGTTACAGGAGGTTATAATGAACTGCTGGGGTACAGGAGGTTATAATGAACTGCTGGGGTACAGGAGGTCATAATGAACTGCTGGGTTACAGGAGGTTATAATGAACTGCTGGGTTACAGGAGGTTATAATGAACTGCTGGGTTACAGGAGGTTATAATGAACTGCTGGGGTACAGGAGGTTATAATGAACTGCTGGGTTACAGGAGGTTATAATGAACTGCTGGGTTACAGGAGGTTATAATGAACTGCTGGGGTACAGGAGGTTATAATGAACTGCTGGGTTACAGGAGGTTATAATGAACTGCTGGGGTACAGGAGGTTATAATGAACTGCTGGGGTACAGGAGGTTATAATGAACTGCTGGGGTACAGGAGGTTATAATGAACTGCTGGGGTACAGGAGGTTATAATGAACTGCTGGGGTACAGGAGGTTATAATGAACTGCTGGGGTACAGGAGGTTATAATGAACTGCTGGGTTACAGGAGGTTATAATGAACTGCTGGGTTACAGGAGGTTATAATGAACTGCTGGGGTACAGGAGGTTATAATGAACTGCTGGGGTACAGGAGGTTATAATGAACTGCTGGGGTACAGGAGGTTATAATGAACTGCTGTGTTACAGGAGGTTATAATGAACTGCTGGGTTACAGGAGGTTATAATGAACTGCTGGGGTACAGGAGGTTATAATGAACTGCTGGGTTACAGGAGGTTATAATGAACTGCTGGGTTACAGGAGGTTATAATGAACTGCTGGGGTACAGGAGGTTATAATGAACTGCTGGGGTACAGGAGGTTATAATGAACTGCTGGGGTACAGGAGGTTATAATGAACTGCTGGGTTACAGGAGGTTATAATGAACTGCTGGGTTACAGGATGTTATAATGAACTGCTGGGTTACAGGAGTTATAATGAACTGCTGGGGTACAGGAGGTTATAATGAACTGCTGGGGTACAGGAGGTTAAATGAACTGCTGGGGTACAGGAGGTTATAATGAACTGCTGGGTTACAGGAGGTTATAATGAACTGCTGGGGTACAGGAGGTTATAATGAACTGCTGGGTTACAGGAGGTTATAATGAACTGCTGGGGTACAGGAGGTTATAATGAACTGCTCTGAACAGGGTCCACAGAGCTTTGGTAAAGTAATGCACATTATAGGGGATAGGGTTCCATATGGCTCTGGTCTAAAGTAGTACACTATATAGGGAATAAGGTTCCATATGGCTCTGGTCTAAAGTAGTGCACTATATAGGGAATTGGGTTCTATAGGGCTCTGGTCTAAAGTAGTGCACTATATAGGGAATAGGGTTCCATAGGGCTCTGGTCTAAAGTAGTACACTATATAGGGAATTGGGTTCTATAGGGCTCTGGTCTAAAGTAGTGCACTATATAGGGGATAAGGTTCCATAGGGCTCTGGTCTAAAGTAGTGCACTATATAGGGGATAAGGTTCCATAGGGCTCTGGTCTAAAGTAGTGCACTATATAGGGAGTAGGGTTCCATAGGGCTCTGGTCTAAAGTAGTGCACTATATAGGGAATAGGGTTCTATAGGGCTCTGGTCTAAAGTAGTGCACTATATAGGGAATGGGTTCCATAGGGCTCTGGTCTAAAGTAGTGCACTATATAGGGAATAGGGTTCCATAGGGCTCTGGTCTAAAGTAGTGCACTATATAGGGAATAAGGGTTCTATAGGGCTCTGGTCTAAAGTAGTGCACTATATTAGGGAATAGGGTTCCATAGGGCTCTGGTCTAAAGTAGTGCACTATATAGGGAATAGGGTTCCATAGGGCTCTGGTCTAAAGTAGTGCACTATATAGGGAATAAGGTTCCATAGTGCTCTGGTCTAAAGTAGTGCACTATATAGGGAACAGGGTTCCATAGGGCTCTGGACTAAAGTAGTGCACTATATAGGGAATAGGGTTCCATAGGGCTCTGGTCTAAAGTAGTGCACTATATAGGGAATAGGGTTCCATAGGGCTCTGGTCTAAAGTAGTGCACTATATAGGGAATAGGGTTCCATAGGGCTCTGGTCTAAAGTAGTGCACTATATAGGGAATAGGGTTCCATAGGGCTCTGGTCTAAAGTAGTGCACTATATAGGGAATAAGGTTCCATAGGGCTCTGGTCTAAAGTAGTGCACCATATAGGGAATAGGGTTCCACCTGGTCTAATGTAGTGCACTATATATAGGGAATAGGGTTCCATAGGGCTCTGGTCAAAGTAGTGCACTGTATAGGGAATATGGTTCCCATAGGGCTACTGACAGTCACCTCATCACAGCAAAGTAGTGCACTATATATTTCTGTTACCCAGTACTGACAGTCACTCATCATAGGGAATACCATTACCCTGGTCTGACAGTCACCTCATCACAGCAATAGGGTTCCATTACCCAGTACTGACAGTCACCTCATCACAGCAGTACCATTACCCAGTCCTGACATCACCTCATCACAGCAGTACTGACAGTACCTCATCACAGCAGTTTACCCAGTACTGACAGTCACCTCATCACAGCAGTACCATTACCCAGTACTGACAGTCACCTCATCACAGCAGTACCATTACCCAGTACTGACAGTCACCTCATCACAGCAGTACCATTACCCAGTCCTGACAGTCACCTCATCACAGCAGTACCATTACAGAGTCCTGACAGTCACCTCATCACAGCAGTACCATTACCCAGTACTGACAGTCACCTCATCACAGCAGTACCATTACCCAGTACTGACAGTCACCTCATCACAGCAGTACCATTACCCAGTACTGACAGTCACCTCATCACAGCAGTACCATTACCCAGTACTGACAGTCACCTCATCACAGCAGTACCATTACCCAGTACTGACAGTCACCTCATCACAGCAGTACCATTACCCAGTACTGACAGTCACCTCATCACAGCAGTACCATTACCCAGTACTGACAGTCACCTCATCACAGCAGTACCATTACCCAGTCCTGACAGTCACCTCATCACAGCAGATTGGCTGGAGTCACCCTCAGATTGGCTGACAGTCACCTCATCAGCAGATTGGCTGGAGTCACCCTCAGATTGGCAGGAGTCACCCTCAGATTGGCTGTAGTCACCCTCAGATCGGCCGGAGTCACCCTCAGATCGGCAGGAGTCACCCTCAGATCGGCCGGAGTCACCCTCAGATCGGCCGGAGTCACCCTCAGATTGGCCGGAGTCACCCTCAGATCGGCCGGAGTCACCCTCAGATCGGCCGGAGTCACCCTCAGATCGGCCGGAGTCACCCTCAGATCGGCCGGAGTCACCCTCAGATCGTCTGTAGTCACCCTCAGATCGGCCGGGGTCACCCTCAGATCGGCTGGAGTCACCCTCAGATTGGCCGGAGTCACCCTCAGATTGGCTGGAGTCACCCTCAGATCGGCCGGGGTCACCCTCAGATTGTCTGTAGTGCCGAAGGAGAGTCCCAACTGGCACCCTATTTGGTCCATAGTGCACGATATAGGCCTGGGAATAGGGTGCCTTTTGGGATGCATCCAGTGTGCGATACTTCAGGGTCTAGTAATCCTGAACTAAGTGGCTGCCAGGTTATTATGACAGAGGAGAAGAGGTTCAAAGAGCCTACTCAGTCAGAGTCCTTCAGGGTTACTTTAACTGACAGTAGCGGGACAGAGCAGGCTACTGTATACACGCACACACACACACACACACACACACACACACACACACACACACACACACACACACACACACACACACACACACACACACACACACACACACACACACACACACACACACACACACACACACACACACACACACACACACACACACACACACACACACACACAGCCAGTTCCCTCCCTCTCCTCGGCTCTTTTTCTATTCCCTGGGGTTTCCTGATCCTACTGGCAGGTGCTCAGATATCACAAAGCTATTACTCCCTTTAACCCAGGCCGTTAACTGTTGACATGGCCCTTTCCTGCGGTCAAACGACTAAATCGCCTTCTAGTGGCCTCATGTGTGGAATATAATTACTATTTTTTACAAGTTCATCAATAATAAACATTATTTAAAAAAAATATGCCAGAAATCCAGTGGATTTATGTCAAACGGTTTTGTTATTTCAGTCTCCTGTGATGTCAAATCAAATTGATTTATTTCAAATCAAATCAAATGTATTTATATAGCCCTTCGTACATCAGCTGATATCTCAAAGTGCTGTACAGAAACCCAGCCTAAAACCCCAAACAGCAAGCAATGCGGGTGTAGAAGCACGGTGGCTAGAAAAAACTCCCTAGAAAGGCCAAAACCTAGGAAGAAACCTAGAGAGGAACCAGGATATGTGGGGTGTCCAGTCCTCTTCTGGCTGTGCCGGGTGGAGATTATAACAGAACATGGCCAAGATGTTCAAATGTTCATAAATGACCAGCATGGTCGAATAATAATAAGGCAGAACAGTTGAAACTGGAGCAGCAGCACGGTCAGGTGGACTGGGGACAGCAAGGAGTCATCATGTCTGGTAGTCCTGGGGCATGGTCCTACGGCTCAGGTCTTCCGAGAGAGAGAAAGAAAGAAAGAGAGAATTAGAGAGAGCATATGTGGGGTGGCCAGTCCTCTTCTGGCTGTGCCGGGTGGAGATTATAACAGAACATGGCCAAGATATTCAAAAATGACCAGCATGGTCGAATAATAAAAGGCAGAACAGTTGAAACTGGAGCAGCAGCACGGCCAGGTGGACTGGGGACAGCAAGGAGTCATCATGTCAGGTAATCCTGGGGCATGGTCCTAGGGCTCAGGTCCTCCGAGAGAGAGAAAGAAAGAGAGAAGGACAGAATTAGAGAACGCACACTTAGATTCACAAAGGACACCGAATAGGACAGGAGAAGTACTCCAGATATAACAAACTGACCCTAGCCCCCCGACACATAAACTACTGCAGCATAAATACTGGAGGCTGAGACAGGAGGGGTCAGGAGACACTGTGGCCCCATCAAAGGACACCCCCGGACAGGGCCAAACAGGAAGGATATAACCCCACCCACTTTGCCAAAGCACAGCCCCCACACCACTGTATATAAAGTGTAATATTGGGATGCAAACTCAAAATGTAATACATGTCAACTCTATATATCTGCCATGGTACAGGTGTCTTCTGTTACTGTATATAAAGTGTAATATTGGGATGTAAACTCAAAATGTAATACATGTCAACTCTATATATCTGCCATGGTACAGGTGTCTTCTGTATTTTAAACCCATTACCATGTGTGTGAGGTGGATACTTCTGTTTCAAAGTAGATGTGTTTAAGACCACGGAGAAACACTCTGTGTGACCCTGATTTAGTTAGTAACACAGAAGGCTGATCACTGTGTGACCCTGATTTAAGTAACACAGAAGGCTGATCACTGTGTGACCCTAAGTTAGTAACACAGAAGGCTGATCACTGTGTGACCCTGATTTAGTTAGTAACACAGAAGGCTGATCACTGTGTGACCCTGATTTAGTTAGTAACACAGAAGGCTGATCACTGTGTGACCCTGATTTAGTTAGTAACACAGAAGGCTGATCACTATGTGACCCTGATTTAGTTAGTAACACAGAAGGCTGATCACTGGTGTGACCCTGATTTAGTTAGTAACACAGAAGGCTGATCACCGTGTGACCCTGATTTAGTTAGTAACACAGAAGGCTGATCACTGTGTGACCCTGATTTAGTTAGTAACACAGTAAATCTGATCACTGGTGGCATCCTGCGTTAGAGGTCTCAGGCAATGCACGGCTCTCTGTCCTAATTTAATAGATTGCTGTCTCTCATCACAACATTAACATGTTCATGGAAATCTGTGTAATTTTCCCCTCGTCTATCTACTCAAAGTATTAATGACATTAATGGCCAGCGATGGACCTAATTATCTATCTACCCCCCTGAGCTGTATTACCACCCCAGACATACAGGTAGCTGGTTAGGTAGGTAGATTTCCCTAGGATGTTCTGTCTGAACAGGTGACAAAATGGACAGAGTATTATCTATCTGGATCCCTAACCCATTTCAGATCACTAATGGCATGAATGGCCAATGAATCCGTAATTATCATCCCACACCCCACAGCTGTTTAACCATCCCCAGACAGATAGCTAGTTAGGTCGATATGTATTTTGACATCCCTTGGTGGTTGCCATTACGCCAAAATGGCAGCTTAAATTAAATGCTCGATCCTGTACATTTCCTATACACTCACCTCTCAGTTTATAAGGTGCAACCCCTGTTCACGAAACAGCCAAATGTCTGATGAGCTGCTTAGCGTAGTAGTTAGCCTAGCTGCCACTGATACAGTAGCTTCTTAGCGTAGCAGCTAGCCTAGCTTCCACTGATACAGTAACTGCTTAGCGTAGCAGCTAGCCTAGCTGCCACTCATACAGTAGCTGCTTAGCGTAGCAGCTAGCCTAGCTGCCACTGATACAGTAGCTGCTTAGCATATCATGTTGGTTGTTGATTCATGTGTGTTCTTGTTTTGATGGCTTTGGCATTTTTATTGTGAATATACACTAATGGTTCTTGTGTTATTCTAATGTAGGGATGATACAGAGACCTCATCGAGCCCCTCCCAACTGTATCAAGCAACAGATGTGCTTTTCCAAAAGGACCCAATGGTAGGCCAGGCCTATACTTTAATCTAGACATTTTAGTGAGCAGCTGTTAGTATCTAATCTTGTGGATCCCTTAATTATACATTTCCATGGAGAGATGACACATTATTCAATGTGTATTTCAGACAGAATCCAGAGAAGAGGGTCCTGTACAAACATTTCCCAGAACTCAGCATGGTACCCGGAAAGGGGCTTTCAACAGCTCCCGGTATAAAGGACAATTCATGGCTTGAATATTCTGTATGTCAAGATTTGACTTTATTGTTTCGTCTGTAGGCATTTTTCTCTGCCCAATACACCTGAATCTGCCTTCACATCACAGTTTGGTTGTTGTAACTGGGAAAAGGCGCTGTTTAAAGGTTCTGGGTTTAAGCTCCATTTGAAGGCAGAGCATCCTATCTATGCTGTGCTTGGAATCAGCATGAAAGGGCTATTGACAGCAACTCATCAACGTTAGATGTCATGAATGAAGAAAGTGGAGGAAAACTGTACTTTACATTAAAACAATTGCAGAGGTGCTACTCAAAATACAGAGCAGAGAGTTCATCGAGAGTCTGATGACTCTCACGACAAGGGTAATGTTTTGATTATCTTAGAAGAAATTGCAAAGCATGATCCTCTCATGGAGAAAAGGATGAATCGTACAGAGCGAACTAATAAGGGGCGGCAGGGTAGCCTAGTGGTTAGAGCGTTGGACTACTAACCGAAAGGTTGCAAGCCACCAAACCCAGAAGGAGGTTCTTTAGGGATTAGCTGAGATCGTACAGAGCGAACTAATAAGAGAAGTAAAAGAAAGTGAAGTTTATAGTTTTCAGATGAAACCAAAGATTTAAAGAGAAAAAGCAAATAGCAAATATGTTTAGTTGAGATGCAGGAAAGTTGAGGTCGGAAAGCATTCTGGTGTGTCTGCACGGATTAAAAATGTGCATTTGCTTTTTATTTTATTTATTTTATTTCCCCTTTATTTAATTAACCAGGTAAACGAGTTGATAACAAGTTCTCATTTACAACTGCGACCTGGTCAAGATAAAGCGCAGCATTACGACACAAAACAACACAGAGTTACACATGGAATAAACATGCGTACAGTCAATAACACAATAGAGAAAAAAGAACGTCTATATACAGTGTGTGCAAATGGTGTGAGGAGGTAAGGCAATAAATAGGCCTTAGTAGCAAAGTAATTACAACTTAGCAAATTAACACTGGAGTGATAGATGAGCAGATGATGATGTGCAAGTAGTGATACTGGTGTGCAAAAGAGCAGAAAAGTAAATAAAAAATATGGAGATGAGGTAGGTAGATATTTACAGGTGGGCTATTTACAGAGGCCAATGTACAGCTGCAGCGATCGGTTAGCTGCTCAGAAAGCTGATGTTTAAAGTTAGTGAGGGAAATATAAGTCTCCAGCTTCAGCGATTTTTCCAATTCATTCCAGTCAATGACAGCAGAGAACTGGAAGGAAAGGCAGCCAAAGTAGGTGTTAGCTTTGGGGATGACCAGTGAGATATACCTGCTGGAGCGCGTGCTACAGGTGGGTGTTGTTATCGTGACCAGTGAGCAGAGATACGACGGAACTTTACCTAGCATAGACTTATAGATGACCTGGAGCCAGTGGGTCTGGCGGGTATATGTAGCAAAAACAGTGGCAGCTGCACCCAGATTAGAGCATACAGGAAGCCAATTCTAGATTTAATTTTGCTGGAAGGAGAGTTTACAGTCTAGCCAGACACCAAGGTATTTGTAGTTGTCCACATATTCTAAGTCAGAACCGTCCAGAGAAGTGATGCTAGTAGGGTGGGCAGGTGCAGGCAGCGAACGGTTGGTGGGTGGTCATTTGAGAGACCAAAGCTGATGAGTCTGTCGATAAGAACACGGTTATTGACATTTCAAATCTTTAGAAAGGCAGGGCAGGATGGATATAGGTCTAAAACAGTTTGGGTCTAGAATGCCACCCCCTTTGAAGAGGGTGTGGTCGTTTGACTGCGGACCCATAGTGGATGCAGGCATTGAGGCAGTGGTCACTGAGATCCTGATTGAAAACATTAGAGGTGTATTTGGAGGGCAAGTTGGTCAGGATAATATCTATGAGCGCGCCCATGTTTACGGATTTAGGGTTGTACCTGATGGGTTCCTTGATAATTTGTGTGAGATTGAGGGCATCAAGCTTAGATTGTAGGACTGCCGGGGTGCATATCCCAGGTCACCTAACAGAACGAACTCTGAAGATAGATGGGGGGCAATCAATTCACATATGGTGTCCAGGGCAGAGCTGGGACCTGAGGGGGGTCTATAACAGGCGGCAACAGAGAGAGACTTATTTCTGGAGATATTAATAAATGAACCGCTGTGAGCTGAGCTGTAATCACATTGTTTGAATTTGGTTCTTGTCTATGCTGTAAAATGTGCCTGAGACAGTCTACTGTTTTACTCTCCTGCAGAAGTTTTATAACGTTGTATCTGACTCATACGTTCATCTCAAGTATCTTGCTGTTCAGAAAGAGCTGTACCCACAGCAGCAGCCCAGAGAACTACAGAGACTTACGGATGGAAGGTGGGCATGCAGATACATGGCATGCCGTAATCTGAGGGGCAGGCTTCCAGCAGTTCTGAGAGTGCTACAGGATATCACACTTGAAAATAGTGGTGACAGATCAGTGGAGGCAAGGGGCCTTCTTTCTCAGATAGATTTACATTTCATTGGGCTTTTGGTTACCTTTTTGTAAAGTGCTTGGTGATGCAAAATGTCTTTCTGACATGCTCCAATCAAACTTTCTTGACCTAGCAAGGACTGTGGATCTAGTTAGGTGCCCCTTAGAGAGACATTACAGGAAGGGCTGTGGATCTAGTAGGTGCCCTTACAGAGACATTACAGGAAGGGCTGTGGATCTAGTAGGTGCAGTGGATCTAGTAGGTGCCCTTACAGACACATTACAGGAAGGGCTGTGGATCTAGTAGGTGCCCTTACAGAGACATTACAGGAAGGGCTGTGGATCTAGTAGGTGCAGTGGATCTAGTAGGTGCCCTTACAGAAGGGCTGTGGACATTACAGGAAGGGCTGTGGATCTAGTAGGTGCAGTGGATCTAGTAGGTGCCCTTACAGACACATTACAGGAAGGGCTGTGGATCTAGTAGGTGCCCTCCTTACAGACACATTACAGGAAGGGCTGTGGATCTAGTAGGTGCCCTCCAGACACATTACAGGAGGGGCTGTGGATCTAGTAGGTGCCCTTACAGACATTACAGGAAGGGCTGTGGATCTAGTAGGTGCCCTTACAGACACATTACAGGAAGGGAAGGGCTGTGGATCTAGTAGGTGCCCTCCCAGACACATTACAGGAAGGGCTGTGGATCTAGTAGGTGCAGTGGATCTAGGTGCCCTCCCAGACACATTACAGGAGGGGCTGTGGATCTAGTAGGTGCCCTTCCAGACACATTACAGGAAGGACTGTGGATCATTGCCCTTCCAGACACATTACAGGAGGGGCTGTGGATCTAGGGTGCCCTCCCAGACACATTACAGGATCTAGTAGGTGCCCTTCCAGACACATTACAGGACATCAAGAGGTGCCCTTCCAGACACATTACAGGAGGGGCTTGGATCTAGTAGGTGCCCTTACAGACACATTACAGGAGATCTAGTAGGTCCCCTACACATTACAGGAGGGGCTGTGCAGAACACATTACAGGACACCAGAAGTGAGGGTTACTATGGAGAACTAAAGAGATTGCAGAGCACTGCAAAATAAGTGTACAAACAGTGTGTTAAAAACAGTCTAAAACACGCTTATGATTCCACAACTCATTGATGATGAGCCCTGTAGGACAGAAACATAGTGACCAAAGTGATGGTGAGAGCTTCCAAAGTGCTGTCTTTTATCAGGTGCTCGACTGTCTCACTTCAAAGAAGAATTACGAGATAATGCAAAGAGGACCCAAAGAGGACAACATTCTTGAATGAGGAGCCTCTGTTTGCCTTTGCTCAGACCTTTGAGTCAGATTTAGACGACCTCAAACATGAGGTTCATCAAACCAAACGGCTTCTTGATAGGAGAGAGAAAACTGGAAGGGACTACTGTCCTTGAATTTGTTGTGTTTCTAGAATCGTATAAAGAGGTCTTCTATGAGCTATTTCGACTTTGTAAGATTTTTTGTTACACCAGTCAGCAGTGCTTCTTGCGAGATTAAAACCAGCATTGGTTGATGACAGGTTAAGTCCCCTGGGAATTCTCCGTGTTGAGTCGAGGAGGGCACGCTCCTCAACACGGACGAGTTTGTGAAACATTTTGCCAGTTCTCACCAGAACCGCAGAATGATGCTGTTTTAAATCTACATGGATAATTTGGCTCTTAGATGGGTCCCTCTGGTCGTGATTAACACCTGCACTGTGTACTAGCTAGTACACTGACATTATAAAATGATCCATCCAAAGGGTATCACGTCACACAGATTTAATTTGGTCTTGATTTGGACAATTCCCAAAAATGCCTTTGCTATTAGTTAACATAATATATATGATCATACAAATTATTCTGCAAGTTTGTAATATTGATGGGCACCAAAATAATTTAGATGTTTCAAGTTCATTTCGGCTTGATACCTGGTATGTCAAATGAACTTTTTAGTAAATAAACTTTATATAACACACAAATGCTTTCTTATCTACTTGGTGTTTGAGCTAGATTTTCTTAAAATATTTTAGATGTTCAACATTTATAGTCCCATATTATAAATTCATGAAAACAGAGTGTCCCAAGTCTCTCCAATATGTGAGAACAGTGTGTGTGTGTGTGTGTGTGTGTGTGTGTGTGTGTGTGTGTGTGTGTGTGTGTGTGTGTGTGTGTGTGTGTGTGTGTGTGTGTGTGTGTGTGTGTGTGTGTGTGTGTGTGTGTGTGTGTGTGTGTGTGAGAGAGAAAGAAAGAAAGAAAGAAATTGAGCTGCAGTTCCGAGGTAGAGACACTGAGTGAAGAATTCACTCACTATCTGCTACATTGAATTCTAGTGTAGTAACCCTTATGGACCTCACATTGAATTCTAGTGTAGTAACCCTTATGGACCTCACATTGAATTCTAGTGTAGTAACCCTTATGGACCTCACATTGAATTCAAGTGAAGTAACCCTAATGGACCTCACATTGAATTCTAGTGTAGTAACCCTAATGGACCTCACATTGAATTCTAGTGTAGTAACCCTTATGGACCTCACATTGAATTCTAGTGTAGTAACCCTTATGGACCTCACATTGAATTCTAGTGTAGTAACCCTTATGGACCTCACATTGAATTCAAGTGACCTAATGGACCTCACATTGAATTCTAGTGTAGTAACCCTAATGGACCTCACATTGAATTCTAGTGTAGTAACCCTAATGGACCTCACATTGAATTCTAGTGTAGTAACCCTAATGGACCTCACATTGAATTCTAGTGTAGTAACCCTAATGGACCTCACATTGAATTCTAGTGTAGTAACCCTTATGGACCTCACATTGAATTCTAGTGTAGTAACCCTAATGGACCTCACATTGAATTCTAGTGTAGTAACCCTTATGGACCTCACATTGAATTCAAGTGAAGTAACCCTAATGGACCTCACATTGAATTCTAGTGGTAACCCTACCCTCACATTGAATTCTAGTGTAGTAACCCTAATGGACCTCACATTGAATTCTAGTGTAGTAACCCTTATGGACCTCACATTGAATTCTAGTGTAGTAACCCTAATGGACCTCACATTGAATTCTAGTGTAGTAACCCTTATGGACCACACATTGAATTCTAGTGTAGTAACCCTATCACATTGAATTCTAGTGTAGTAACCCTTATGGACCTCACATTGAATTCTAGTGTAGTAACCCTTATGGACCTCACATTGAATTCTAGTGTAGTAACCCTAATGGACCTCACATTGAATTCTAGTGTAGTAACCCTTATGGACCTCACTATCTGTCACATTGAGTGTAGAACCCTTATGGACCTCACATTGAATTCTAGTGTAGTAACCCTTATGGACCTCACATTGAATTCTAGTGTAGTAACCCTAACCTCACTATTCACATTGAATTCTAGTGTAGTAACCCTAATGGACCTCACATTGAATTCTAGTGTAGTAACCCTTATGGACCTCACATTGAATTCTAGTGTAGTAACCCTAATGGACCTCACATTGAATTCTAGTGTAGTAACCCTTTGGACCTCACATTGAATTCTAGTGTAGTAACTATGGACCTCACATTGAATTCTAGTGTAGTAACCCTATGGACCTCACATTGAATTCTAGTGTAGTAACCACCTCACATTGTTCTAGTGTAGTAACCATGGACCTACATTGAATTCTCTGAAGTAACTCCTCCTCACATTGAATTCTAGTGTAGTAACCCTAATGGACCTCACATTGAATTCTAGTGTAGTAACCCTACCATTGAATTCTAGTGTAGTAACCCTTATGGACCTCACATTGAATTCTAGTGTAGTAACCCTTATGGACCTCACATTGAATTCTAGTGTTGTAACCCTAATGGACCTCACATTGAATTCTAGTGTAGTAACCTAATGGACCTCACATTGAATTCTAGTGTAGTAACCCTTATGGACCTCACATTGAATTCTAGTGTAGTAACCCTAATGGACCTCACATTGAATTCTAGTGTTGTAACCCTTATGGACCTCACATTGAATTCTAGTGTAGTAACCCTTATGGACCTCACATTGAATTCTAGTGTAGTAACCCTAATGGACCTCACATTGAATTCTAGTGTAGTAACCTATGGACCTCACATTGAATTCTAGTGTTGCCCCTTGACCTCACATTGAATTCTAGTGTTGTAACCCTTATAGACCTACATTGAATTCTAGTGTTGTAACCCTTATGGACCTCACATTGAATTCTAGTGTAGTACCATGGACCTCACTATCTGTCACATTGAAGAACTCCGGGTTCAGTGAATTATCACTTCTACCTCTAATCAGCAATCATAGGACTCATTCATGCTCCTTAGATGCCAGGTTAGGGTTACACAGTAACTTTCTGTCATGGTCTATGGACCCCTGAACTAGCCTTGGCCACCCCCTGTCCAGTCCATGTAAAACCTCTAGCTCCTCCACTGGTAACAGCCTAGCCTATTGCTACCATGACAACGGTGAGGAGTAACAGCGTAGCCTACGTTGCTACCATGACAACGGCGAGGAGTAACAGCGTAGCCTACGTTGCTACCATGACAACGGCGATAACAGCGTGCCTACGGCTAGTGACAACAGTGAGAAGTAACCTAGCCTATGTTGCTACCATGACAACGGTGAGGAGCAACAGTGTAGCCTACGTTGCTACCATGACAACGGCGAGGAGTAACAGCGTAGCCTACGTTGCTACCATGACAACGGCGAGGAGTAACAGCGTAGCCTACGTTGCTACTATGACAACAGTGAGAAGTAACAGCGTAGCCTATGTTGCTACCATGACAACGGTGAGGAGCAACAGTGTAGCCTACGTTGCTACCATGACAACATTGAGGAGTAACAGTAAAGCCTACATTGCTACCATGACAACTGGGGGGGGAGTAACAGCGTAGCCTACGACAACATTGAGGAGTAACAGTGCTACCATGACAACGGTGAGGAGTAACAGCGTAGCTTACGTTGCTACCATGACAACGGTGAGGAGCAAAGCCTACATTACTACCATGACAACTGCGAGGAGTAACAGCGTAGCCTACGTTGCTACCATGACAACATTGAGGAGTAACAGCGTAGCCTACATTGCTACCATGACAATGGTGAGGAGTAACAGCGTAGCATACGTTGCTACCATGACAACGGTGAGGAGCAACAGCATAGCCTACGTTGCTACCATGACAACATTGAGGAGTAACAGTAAAGCCTACATTGCTACCATGACAACTGCGAGGAGTAACAGCGTAGCCTACGTTGCTACCATGACAACAGTGAGGAGTAACAGTAAAGCCTACGTTGCTACCATGACAACGGTGAGGAGTAACAGCGTAGCCTACGTTGCTACCATGACAACTGTGAGGAGTAACAGCGTAGCCTACGTTGCTACCATGACAACAGTGAGGAGTAACAGTAAAGCCTACATTGCTACCATGACAACTGTGAGGAGTAACAGCGTAGCCATTGCTACCATGACAACGGTGAGGAGTAACATTGTAGCCTACTTTGCTACCATGACAACGGTGAGGAGTAACATTGTAGCCTAACCATAACAAAGACCAAAGCCAGTGGGAGTATTGTTGAGGAAAGTGGTGTCTCTCTATCACAAGTGAAGGATCTTTTAAATGAACAGAAATAATTAGTCAAGCAGTTGTTAAAACAATAAGAAAATAGCTTCAAGTGTTTTGTCCAAGTGCTGGTGGAGTCAACCATCATCCTGGAAACCCTAGACCCACTCCAATCCACATACTGCTCCAACAGATTCACAGATGAAGCAATCTTGATCGCACTCCACACTGTCCTTTCCCACCTGGACAAAAGGAACACCTATGTGAGATTGCTGTTCATTGACTACAGCTCAGCGTTCAACACCATAGTGCCCAAAACCATCATTAAGTTTGCTGACGACACAACAGTGGGGCCTGATTACCAACAATGATGATGATACAGCCCATAGCGACGAGGTCAGAGACCTGGCAGTGTGGTGCCAGGACAACAACCTCTCTCTCAACGTGAGCAAGACAAAGGAGATGATCGTGGATTACAAGAAAAGGAGGGCCGAACAGTCCCCCATTCACATTGACGGGGCTGTAGTGGAGGGGGTCGAGAGTTTCAAGTTCTTTGGGGTCCACTTCACCAACAAACTATCATGGCTCAAACACACCAAGACAGTCATGAAGAGGCACGACAACACCTTTTCCCCTCAGGAGACTGAGAAGCTGATCGCAAGGCACTACAGAGGGTAGTGCGAACTGCCCAGTACATCACTGGGGCCAAGCTTCCTGCCATCCAGGACCTCTATACCAGGCGGTGTCAGAGGAAGGCCCTACAGAGGGTAGCAACTGCCCAGTACATCACTGGGGCCAAGCTTCCTGCCATCCAGGACCTGTATACCAGAATGGCCCAGTACATCACTGGGACCAGGCTTCCTGCCATCCAGGACCTGTATACCAGGCGGTGTCAGAGGAAGGCACTACAGAGGGTAGTGCGAACTGCCCAGTACATCACTGGGACCAGCTTCCTGCCATCCAGGACCTGTATACCAGGCGGTGTCAGAGGAAGGCACTACAGAGGGTAGTGCGAACTGCCCAGTACATCACTGGGACCAGGCTTCCTGCCATCCAGGACCTGTATACCAGGCGGTGTCAGAGGAAGGCACTACAGAGGGTAGTGCGAACTGGCCCAGTACATCACTGGGACCAGGCTTCCTGCCATCCAGGACCTGTATACCAGGCGGTGTCAGAGGAAGGCACTACAGAGGGTAGTGCGAATGCCCAGTACATCACTGGGGCCAGGCTTCCTGCCATCCAGGACCTGTATACCAGGCGGTGTCAGAGGAAGGCACTACAGAGGGTAGTGCGAACTGCCCAGTACATCACTGGGACCAGGCTTCCTGCCATCCAGGACCTGTATACCAGGCGGTGTCAGAGGAACTGCCCAGTACATCATAGACTCCAGCCACCCTAGTAATCCAGGACCTCTATACCGCACGGCAAGCGGTGTCAGAACACAGAGTCATAGACTGTTCTCTCTGCTACCGCACTGCAAGCGGCCAGAACACCAAGTCATCCAGGACCTCTGCTACCAGGCGGTGTCAGCGGTAAGAACACAAGTCATAGACTGTTCTCTCTGCTACATCACTAAGAACACTAAGCTGCCATCCAGGACCTGGCCAAGCGGTGTCAGAAGGCACCAAGAGGGTACCAGAACACCAACTGCCCAGACATCACTGGGGCAAGCTTCCTGCCATCCAGGACCTGTATACCAGAACACTAAGCGGTACCCCAGTAATCACTAAGGGTACCAGAACACCAAGCGGTACCAGAACACTCTATACCAGAACATGGCAAGCAGTACCAGAACACTAAGCGGTACCAGAACACTGGGGCCAAGCAGTACCAGAACACTAGCGGTACCAGAACACTAAGCGGTACCAGAACACCAAGCGGTACCCAGAACACTGGGGTACCAGAACACCAAGCCATCCAGAACACTATACCAGGCGGTGTCAGAACATGGAAGGCAGTACCAGAACACTAAGCGGACTCCAGAACACCTAAGCGGTACCAGAACACTAAAGCGGAACCAGAACACTAAGCGGTACCAGAACACCAAGCGGTACCAGAACACCAAGCGGTACCAGAACACTAAACGGTACCAGAACACCAAGCGGTACCAGAACACTCTAACTGCGGTGTCAGAACACGGCCAAAAATAGTACCAGAACACCAAAGCCACCAGAACATAGACGGTACTAGTTCTCTCTGCGGTACCAGAACACAAGCGGTACCAGAACACCAAGTCATACCTGTTCTCACTGCTACCACATGGCAAGCAGTACCAGAACACTAAGCGGTACCAGAACACCAAGCGGTACCAGAACACTAAGCGGTACCAGAACATGGCAAGCAGTACCAGAACACTAAGCGGTACCAGAACATGGCAAGCAGTACCAGAACACTAAGCGGTACCAGAACACTAAGCGGTACCAGAACACCAAGCGGTACCAGAACACTAAGCGGTACCAGAACACCAAGCGGTACCAGAACACTAAGCGGTACCAGAACATGGCAAGCAGTACCAGAACACTAAGCGGTACCAGAACACCAAGCGGTACCAGAACACCAAGCGGTACCAGAACACTAAGCGGTACCAGAACACTAAGCGGTACCAGAACACGAAGCGGTACCAGAACACTAAGCGGTAACAGAACACCAAGCGGTACCAGAACACTAAGCGGTACCAGAACACAAGCGGTACCAGAACACTAAGCCTTACCAGAACACTAAGCGGTACCAGAACACCAAGCGGTACCAGAACACTAAGCGGTACCAGAACACCAAGCGGTACCAGAACACTAAGCGGTACCAGAACACCAAGCGGTACCAGAACACTAAGCGGTACCAGAACACCAAGCGGTACCAGAACACTAAGCGGTACCAGAACACTAAGCGGTACCAGAACACCAAGCGGTACCAGAACACTAAGCGGTACCAGAACACTAAGCAGTACCAGAACACTAAGTCTTTTACATTAAAATACTTTCTTAATTAACTCTTCTTGAACTGCATTTCATGGTAAGGTCTACCTGTTGGCTCAGGGCTTGTAAGTAAGCATTTTATGGTAAGGTCTACCTGTTGGCTCAGGGCTTGTAAGTAAGCATTTCATGGTAAGGTCTACCTGTTGGCTCAGGGCTTGTAAGTAAGCATTTCATGGTAAGGTCTACCTATTGGTTAAGGGCTTGTCAGTAAAGCATTTCATGGTAAGGTCTACCTGTTGGTTAAGGGCTTGTAAGTAAGCATTTCATGGTAAGGTCTACCTGTTGGTTAAGGGCTTGTAAGTAAGCATTTCATGGTAAGGTCTACCTATTGGTTAAGGGCTTGTCAGTAAAGCATTTCATGGTAAGGTCTACCTATAAAATATATCCCATTTAGCAGACGCTTTTGTTCAAAGCGACTTACAAGTCGGCTAAGGCCACTACTTTTACATATGGGTGGTCCCAGGGCTTGTAACGTACGCTTTTGCATGGCCATGCTCTACCTACTGAGCCACACAGGACCCACAAGGGCTTGTCAGTAAAGCATTTCATGGTAAGGTCTCCCTACACCTGTTGTGTTCGGCACACTTGACAAACACATTTCATTTGATTTTTGATTTGATGACCAGAGAGGTCAAGGACCAGAAGAACTGTATGGAGTTCTCCCAGGCTCAGAAGGATGAATTTAAACAGGAGAATTACAAGATGACAGCAATCTGTAAGTTATTGAGAGAGGACATCAGTTCTGTATGTGAATCCATGATAACGATGACGGAGAAATCAGATTATTGTGAGGGACAATCAAAGCAGAACAACATTGTTGAGGATTGAATTGCAGATTCTTCACATGAAGCCTGGACAATTGTGCGCTCATTGGGCGGCGCACAATTGGCCCACCGTCGTCCAGGTTTGGCCCGGGGTAGGCTGTCGTTGTAAATAAGAATTTGTTCTTAACTGACTTGCCTTGTTAAAATGTTGATAATATAATGATTGTGGGAGCTGTACTGTTAGATTTCAGTGCAGCCTTTGATATTATTGACCATAACCTGAAAAACCTAATGTTTTATGGCTTTTCAAACTCGGCCATATTGTTGGATTCATAGCCATCTTTCTCAGAAGGTTTTCTTTAACCTCTCGGTGAACCTGATCACTACATACATAGTCATATTAAACATTCATGAAAATACAAGTGTCTCACATGTATTGAAAGCCTAGAATCTTGCTAATCCAACTGCGTTGTCAGATTTAAAAAAGGATTTACTGCGAAAAAATAGGATACGATTATCTGAGGATAGAGCCCAATAAAAAACAGCTATTTCAACCAGCACAGGCGTAACATAATCACAAACTGCAATAAAATAAATCGTTTACCTTTGACGATCTTCCTCTGTTTGCAATCCCAATGCTCATTGTTACACAATGAATGGTCTTTTGTTTGATAAAATCCATTTTTAGAGCCTAACACGAAACATTTTGTGAACCGCTTGTGTCGTGAATTCAGTCTCATTACATTTTTGACGACACACAGGACATGACTGTTCCAGTCATGTTTGATTTCATTGCAATCAACTGTTTTGTTTGTAACACAACCAAACGTGATGGGCCATTTCGCGGGATGTATTGACTGAAAGAAACCGATTTGAAGACAACAAGTCATGACATCATTGTGCACCAATGATTTGCCCGCTGTTTCGTTGATTGACTGTATTTTAACCCAATGTCCACCACATTTTAACCTCTCTAACATAGGTAGACGGTAGCGTACCACCTGGCCAAAAGCCAGTGAAAATGCAGAGCGCCAAATTCAAATAAATTACTATAAAAATCTAACTTTCATGAAATCACACATGTAAGATACCAAATTAAAGCTCGTGTGAATCCAGCCAACATGTCAGATTTCAAAAAGGCTTATCTGAGGATAGCACCTCCGTAAACAAGGAGAGAAAAGCATATTTCAACCCTGCAGGTACGACACAAAACACAGAAATAAAAATATAATTCATGCCTTACCTTTGACAAGCTTCTTTTGTTGGCACTCCAATATGTCCCATAAACATCACAAATGGTCCTTTTGTTCGATTAATCCAGTCCATATATATCCAAAATGTCCATTTATTTGGCGCGTTTGATCCAGAAAACACCGGTTCCAACTTGAGCAACGTGATGACAAAATATCTCAAAAGTTACCTGTAAACTATGCCAAAACATTTCAAACTACTTTTGTAATACAACTTTAGGTATTTTTTAATGTAAATAATTGATAAATTGAAGACGGGATGATCTGTGTTCAATACAGGAGGAAAACAAACTGTAGCTAGCTTTCTGGTCACTCGCTTCTAACAGTACACTTGAAGTTACCCTCGTTCAAGATGGTCAGTAATAAACTGGTCCTGAACATCTCTAAAACTAAGAGCATCGTATTTGGGACAAATCATTCCCTAAGCTAGACCTTAGCTGAATCTGGTAATGAATGGTGTGGCTGTGGAACAAGTTGAGAAGACTAAATTACTTGGTGTTACCTTAGATTGTGAACTGTCATGGTCAAAACTGTAGATTTTATGGTTGTAAAGACGGGGAGAGATCTGTCCGTAAAAAAGAGGTGCTCTGCTTTTTTGACAGCACACCCCACAAAGCAAGTCATGCAGGCTCTAGTTGTATCTTACCTTGATTATTGTCCAGTCATGTGGTTAAGTGCTGCAATGAAAGACCTAGTTAAGCTGCAGCTGGCCCAGAACAGAGTGGCATGTCTTGCTTGTCTTTGTAATCAGAGGGCTGATATAAATACTATGCTGCCAGTCTCTCTTGGCTCAGAGTTGAGGAGAGACTGACTGCACCACTTCTTCTCTTTGTGAGAAACATTCATGTGTTGAAAATCCCAAATATGTGTGCCGCTATGTGTGCCATTTTGATGTAGTTCTGTCCTTGAGCTGTTCTTGTCTATTACTGTTCTATATTAGGTAATGTTCAATGTTCTGTGTGGACCCCAGGAAGAGGAGCTGCTGCTTTCACAACAGCTAATGGGGATCCTAATAAAATACCAAAAACTGTATCAACACAGTCTCCAGATGGCCAGGCATTTTAACTGACACATGATACCGCTGGCTGGTGCCAGGGATCCTCAGATCCTGCCTCTACCTCTCTCTCTCTGTTCATGTCAGACCCAGTCTCACTGCCTGTTGGGATGGGAGAGCTGCTCCAGCCTCCAGCCTCAAACCCTGGCTGCATGTGATGAGATATCCCCAGAGATGAAGACAGGTTTCTAGTGGCTGAGACAAACACAGCAGTGGGGACTGGGACAAAGGCGGTAGTGGGGATGGGGAGGTAGGAGACAGGAGGTAGGAGACAGGAGGTAGGAGACAGGAGGTAGGAGACAGGAGGTAGGAGACAGAGGTAGGAGACGGAGGTAGGAGATGGAGGTAGGAGACTGGAGGTAGGAGACTGGAGGTAAGAGCTGGATGTAGGAGCTGGATGTAGGAGCAGGAGGTAGCAGATGGAGGTAGCAGATGGAGGTAGCAGATGGAGATAGCAGATGGAGGTAGCAGCTGGAAGTAGGAGCTGGAGGTAGGAGCTGGAGGTAGGAGCTGGATGTAGAGCTGGAGGTAGGAGCTGGAGGTAGGAGCTGGAGGTAGGAGCTGGAGGTAGGAGCTGGATGTAGAGCTGGAGGTAGGAGCTGGAGCTGGAGGTAGGAGCTGGAGGTAGGAGCTGGAGGTAAGAGCTGGAGAAGGCAGATGGAGGTAGCAGATGGAAGTAGGAGCTGGAGGTGGGATTTGGAGGTAGCAGATGGAGGTGGGAGCTGGAGGTAGCAGATGGAGGTAGGAGCTAGAGGTAAGATCTGGAGGTAAGATCTGGAGGTAAGAGCTGGAGGTAGGAGCTGGAGGTAGGAGCTTAAGCTGGGTGTAGGAGCTGGAGGTAGCAGCTGGAGGTAGCAGATGGAGGTAGGAGCTGGAGGTAGCAGCTGGAGGTAGCAGATGGAGGTTGGATCTGTCAGGTTCTGTTGGCACAGCTAGTGTTGCATCCTCCAGAAGTGCCTTGCAGGGACAGAGGCTCACGTTGTGTTCTGCTCTTACTCTACCTCTGAAACGTTAGGATGGAAAAAGCACCACTCTCATTTCACATTGAAAACCTGATGTGGTCAATGACCTTCATCACAATGACCTCCCTCTGAAACCAGGAGATTCAGGAGCACCGGCGGCAAGAAAAGAGCCTTTGGTATTATATTTCTTTCACTCAGTTTGATAATGCACTATGTCAAGCATTCATGAAATGCTCATCTGGAAATTGTGGCGAAAAAAATGTCATTTAAATGGCACTTAGTCAGGATACCTGAAACTCTTTCTGTCCCATTAGCCTGGCTTCACTCTGACCACACATGTCTCTGTCTTCTCTGTCTGTCTGTCTGTCTGTCTGTCTGTCTGTCTGTCTGTCTGTCTGTCTGTCTGTCTGTCTGTCTGTCTGTCTGTCTGTCTGTCTGTCTGTCTGTCTGTATGACATTATTATTGAAGTACACTGGAAAAGCATAGCTACTGTAGTAGGTCAAAGCTGTGCGCTGGAAAACCTTGGTAGAGGTGGGTGGAGTAGGCTTTGTGGTGCTCATGTGAATATCCTTTGTTTTCTTGCATCAGACCTGCATACTTGACACTTACAGCTTCGTGTTTAATGCAGTTCATCTGTTGTTGTATTGGTGACAATGACACGATATTTCCCTGATCAATTGCATGTGAAGCCCTGAGGCCTGGCTGGCATAATGTACCGCCTCTGCTCTGTATCACACAAGATACCTTCGATGGCCCAGAACTGTCCAGACAATCACATACGTTCAAACACAACAACTGACTGTGCCACAGTGAGATCTATCGTCACTATACCATTACCCCAGACCACGCTGAATAGCTTTAAGGTGATTGAAGTTGGACACTTTGTTCAAGGAAGGGGGGAAATAAGTCCTTTGTCCTTCTTTGAGATAAAATACTTTAATTTGTTTCATTAATTAGCTCAATCCTTTGAGAGTCCTACTCCAATAAAACGGTCCTCTCTTGTGTCTCTTGTGAAATATAATATATAATAGCTAATTAAATTGACAGAAGAAAGAAAACAAGAGGGTTTGGATAAATGAGAGCTAATGACTTCAGGGGGAGGATATCAACACTGGACATCTGGATCTACTGTTAGGATCAGCCTCGCCCATTAGGAAGGATCGGGCCTCGCCCATCAGGAAGGATCAGCCTCGTCCATCAGGAAGGATCAGCCTCACCCATTAGGAAGGATCGGGCCTCGCCCATCAGGAAGGATCAGCCTCGCCCATCAGGAAGGATCAGCCTCGCCCATCAGGAAGGATCAGCCTCGCCCATTAGGAAGGATCAGCCTCGCCCATTAGGAAAGATCAGCCTCGCCCATCAGGAAGGATCAGCCTCGCATCAGGAAGGATCGGCCTCACCCATCAGGGAGGATCAGCCTCGCCCATTAGGAAAGATCAGCCTCGCCCATCAGGAAAGATCAGCCTCGCCCATCAGGAAGGATCAGCCTCGCCCATCAGGAAGGATCAGCCTCGCCCATCAGGAAGGATCAGCCTCGCCCATAAGGAAGGATCAGCCTCGCCCATCAGGAAGGATCAGCCTCGTCCATCAGGAAGGATCAGCCTCGCACATCAGGAAGGATCAGCCTCGCCAATTAGGAAGGATCAGCCTCGCCCTTCAGGAAGGATCAGCCTCGTCCATCAGGAAGGATCAGCCTCGCCCATCAGGAAAGATCAGCATCGCCCATCAGGAAGGATCAGCCTCGCCCATCAGGAAGGATCAGCCTCACCCATCAGGAATGATCAGCCTCGCCCATTAGGAAGGATCAGCCTCGCCCATTAGGAAGGATCAGCCTCGCCCATCAGGAAGGATCAGCCTCGCCCATTAGGAAGGATCAGCCTCGCCCATTAGGAAGGATCAGTCTCGCCCATTAGGAAAGATCATCCTCGCCCATCAGGAAAGATCAGCCTCGCCCATCAGGAAGGATCAGCCTCGCCCATTAGGAAGGATCAGACTCGCCCATCAGGAAGGATCAGCCTCGCCCATCAGGAAAGATCAGCATCGCCCATCAGGAAGGATCAGCCTCGCCCTTCAGTAAGGATCAGCCTCGCCCATCAGGAAGGATCAGCCTCGCCCATCAGGAAGGATCAGCCTCGCCCATCAGGAAGGATCAGCCTCGCCCATTAGGAAGGATCAGCCTCGCCCATCAGGAAGGATCAGACTCGCCCATCAGGAAGGATCAGCCTCGTCCATCAGGAAGGATCAGACCGCCCATCAGGAAGGATCAGCCTCGCCCATCAGGAAGGATCAGCCTCGCCCATTAGGAAGGATCAGTCTCGCCCATTAGGAAAGATCAGCCTCGCCCATCAGGAAAGATCAGCCTCGCCATCAGGAAGGATCAGCCTCGCCCATCAGGAAGGATCAGCCTCGCCCATTAGGAAGGATCAGACTCGCCCATCAGGAAAGATCAGCATCGCCCATCAGGAAGGATCAGCCTCGCCCTTCAGTAAGGATCAGCCTCGCCCATCAGGAAGGATCAGCCTCGCCCATCAGGAAGGATCAGCCTCACCCATCAGGAAGGATCAGCCTCGCCCATTAGGAAGGATCAGACTCGCCCATCAGGAAGGATCAGACTCGCCCATCAGGAAGGATCAGCCTCGCCCATCAGGAAGGATCAGCCTCGCCCATCAGGAAGGATCAGACTCGCCCATCAGGAAGGATCAGCCTCGCCCATCAGGAAGGATCAGACTCGCCCATCAGGAAGGATCAGCCTCGCCCATCAGGAAGGATCAGCCTCGCCCATTAGGAAGGATCAGCCTCGCCCATTAGGAAGGATCAGACTCGCCCATCAGGAAGGATCAGCATCGCCCATCAGGAAGGATCAGACTCGCCCTTCAGTAAGGATCAGCCTCGCCCATCAGGAAGGATCAGCCTCGCCCATTAGGAAGGATCAGCCTCGCCCATCAGGAAGGATCAGACTCGCCCATCAGGAAGGATCAGCCTCGTCCATCAGGAAGGATCAGACTCGCCCATCAGGAAGGATCAGCCTCGCCCATCAGGAAGGATCAGCCTCGTCCATCAGGAAGGATCAGCCTCGCACATCAGGAAGGATCAGCCTCGCCAATTAGGAAGGATCAGCCTCGCCCTTCAGGAAGGATCAGCCTCGTCCATCAGGAAGGATCAGCCTCGCCCATCAGGAAAGATCAGCCTCGCCCATCAGGAAGGATCAGCCTCGCACATCAGGAAGGATCAGCCTCACCCATCAGGAATGATCAGCCTCGCCCATTAGGAAGGATCAGCCTCGCCCATCAGGAAGGATCAGCCTCGCCCATTAGGAAGGATCAGCCTCGCCCATTAGGAAGGATCAGTCTCGCCCATTAGGAAAGATCAGCCTCGCCATCAGGAAGGATCAGCCTCGCCCATTAGGAAGGATCAGTCTCGCCCATTAGGAAAGATCAGCCTCGCCCATCAGGAAAGATCAGCCTCACCCATCAGGAAAGATCAGCCTCGCCCATCAGGAAGGATCAGCCTCGCCCATTAGGAAGGATCAGACTCGCCCATCAGGAAGGATCAGCCTCGCCCATCAGGAAGGATCAGCCTCGCCCATCAGGAAGGATCAGCCTCACCCATCAGGAATGATCAGCCTCGCCCATTAGGAAGGATCAGCCTCGCCCATTAGGAAGGATCAGACTCGCCCTTCAGGAAGGATCAGCCTCACCATCAGGAAGGATCAGCCTCGCCCATTAGGAAGGATCGGGCCTCGCCCATCAGGAAGGATCAGACTCGCCCTTCAGTAAGGATCAGCCTCGCCCATCAGGAAGGATCAGCCTCGCCCATTAGGAAGGATCAGCCTCGCCCATTAGGAAAGATCAGCCTCGCCCATTAGGAAAGATCAGCCTCGCCCATCAGGAAAGAACAGCCTCGCCCATCAGGAAGGATCAGCCTCGCACATCAGGAAGGATCAGCCTCGCCCATTAGGAAGGATCAGCCTCGCCCTTCAGGAAGGATCAGCCTCGCCCATCAGGAAGGATCAGCCTCACCCATCAGGAAGGATCAGCCTCGCCCATTAGGAAAGATCAGACTCGCCCATCAGGAAAGATCAGCCTCGCCATCAGGAAGGATCAGCCTCGCCCATCAGGAAGGATCAGCCTCGCCCATTAGGAAGGATCAGACTCGCCCATCAGGAAAGATCAGCATCGCCCATCAGGAAGGATCAGCCTCGCCCATCAGGAAGGATCAGCCTCGCCCATCAGGAAGGATCAGCCTCGCCCATTAGGAAAGATCAGACTCGCCCATCAGGAAAGATCAGCCTCGCCATCAGGAAGGATCAGCCTCGCCCATCAGGAAGGATCAGCCTCGCCCATTAGGAAGGATCAGACTCGCCCATCAGGAAAGATCAGCATCGCCCATCAGGAAGGATCAGCCTCGCCCATCAGGAAGGATCAGCCTCACCCATCAGGAATGATCAGACTCGCCCTTCAGGAAGGATCAGCCTCACCATCAGGAAGGATCAGCCTCGCCCATTAGGAAGGATCGGGCCTCGCCCATCAGGAAGGATCAGCCTCGCCCATCAGGAAGGATCAGCCTCGCCCATCAGGAAGGATCAGCCTCGCCCATTAGGAAGGATCAGCCTCGCCCATTAGGAAGGATCAGTCTCGCCCATTAGGAAAGATCAGCCTCGCCCATCAGGAATGATCAGCCTCGCCCATCAGGAAGGATCAGCCTCGCCCATCAGGAAGGATCAGCCTCGCCCATCAGGAAGGATCAGCCTCACCCATCAGGAATGATCAGCCTCGCCCATTAGGAAGGATCAGCCTCGCCCATCAGGAAGGATCAGACTCGCCCTTCAGGAAGGATCAGCCTCACCATCAGGAAGGATCAGCCTCGCCAATTAGGAAGGATCAGCCTCGCCCTTCAGGAAGGATCAGCCTCGTCCATCAGGAAGGATCAGCCTCGCCCATCAGGAAAGATCAGCATCGCCCATCAGGAAGGATCAGCCTCGCCCATCAGGAAGGATCAGCCTCACCCATCAGGAATGATCAGCCTCGCCCATTAGGAAGGATCAGCCTTGCCCATTAGGAAGGATCAGACTGCGCCCTTCAGGAAGGATCAGCCTCGCCCATCAGGAAGGATCAGCCTCGCCCATTAGGAAAGATCAGCCTCGCCATCAGGAAGGATCAGCCTCGCCCATTAGGAAGGATCAGTCTCGCCCATTAGGAAAGATCAGCCTCGCCCATCAGGAAAGATCAGCCTCACCCATCAGGAAGGATCAGCCTCGTCCATCAGGAAGGATCAGCCTCGCCCATTAGGAAGGATCAGACTCGCCCATCAGGAAAGATCAGCATCGCCCATCAGGAAGGATCAGCCTCGCCCATCAGGAAGGATCAGCCTCACCCATCAGGAATGATCAGCCTCGCCCATTAGGAAGGATCAGCCTCGCCCATTAGGAAGGATCAGACTCGCCCTTCAGGAAGGATCAGCCTCACCATCAGGAAGGATCAGCCTCGCCCATTAGGAAGGATCGGGCCTCGCCCATCAGGAAGGATCAGACTCGCCCTTCAGTAAGGATCAGCCTCGCCCATCAGGAAGGATCAGCCTCGCCCATTAGGAAGGATCAGCCTCGCCCATTAGGAAAGATCAGCCTCGCCCATTAGGAAAGATCAGCCTCGCCCATCAGGAAAGATCAGTCTCGCCCATCAGGAAGGATCAGCCTCGCCCATCAGGAAGGATCAGCCTCGCCCATTAGGAAGGATCAGCCTCGCCCATCAGGAAGGATCAGCCTCGCCCATCAGGAAGGATCAGCCTCGCCCATCAGGAAGGATCAGCCTCGCCCATTAGGAAAGATCAGACTCGCCCATCAGGAAAGATCAGCCTCGCCATCAGGAAGGATCAGCCTCGCCCATCAGGAAGGATCAGCCTCGCCCATTAGGAAGGATCAGACTCGCCCATCAGGAAAGATCAGCATCGCCCATCAGGAAGGATCAGCCTCGCCCATCAGGAAGGATCAGCCTCGCCCATCAGGAAGGATCAGCCTCGCCCATTAGGAAAGATCAGACTCGCCCATCAGGAAAGATCAGCCTCGCCATCAGGAAGGATCAGCCTCGCCCATCAGGAAGGATCAGCCTCGCCCATTAGGAAGGATCAGACTCGCCCATCAGGAAAGATCAGCATCGCCCATCAGGAAGGATCAGCCTCGCCCATCAGGAAGGATCAGCCTCACCCATCAGGAATGATCAGACTCGCCCTTCAGGAAGGATCAGCCTCACCATCAGGAAGGATCAGCCTCGCCCATTAGGAAGGATCGGGCCTCGCCCATCAGGAAGGATCAGACTCGCCCATCAGGAAGGATCAGACTCGCACATCAGGAAGGATCAGCCTCGCCCATTAGGAAGGATCAGCCTCGCCCATTAGGAAAGATCAGCCTCGCCCATCAGGAAAGATCAGCCTCGCACATCAGGAAAGATCAGTCTCGCCCATCAGGAAGGATCAGCCTCGCCCATTAGGAAGGATCAGCCTCGCCCATCAGGAAGGATCAGCCTCGCCCATCAGGAAGGATCAGCCTCGCCCATCAGGAAGGATCAGCCTCGCCCATTAGGAAAGATCAGACTCGCCCATCAGGAAAGATCAGCCTCGCCATCAGGAAGGATCAGCCTCGCCCATCAGGAAGGATCAGCCTCGCCCATCAGGAAGGATCAGCCTCGCCCATTAGGAAAGATCAGCCTCGCCCATCAGGAAAGATCAGCCTCGCACATCAGGAAAGATCAGTCTCGCCCATCAGGAAGGATCAGCCTCGCCCATTAGGAAAGATCAGCCTCGCCCATCAGGAAGGATCAGCCTCGCCCATTAGGTAGGATCAGGGCCACCCATTAGGCAGGATCAGGGTCGTTTTGCCCATTCGGCAGGATCAGGGTCGTTTTGCCCATTCGGCAGGATCAGGGTCGTTCTGCCCATTAGGCAGGATCAGGGTCAGGTCTGCCCATTAGGCAGGATCAGGGTCAGGTCTGCCCATTAGGCAGGATCAGGGTCAGGTCTGCCCATTAGGCAGGATCAGGGTCAGGTCTGCCCATTAGGCAGGATCAGGGTCAGGTCTGCCCATTAGGCAGGATCAGGGTCAGGTCTGCCCATTAGGCAGGATCAGGGTCAGGTCTGCCCATTAGGCAGGATCAGGGTCGTTCTGCCCATTAGGCAGGATCAGGGCCAACCATTAGGCAGGATAAGGGATGTCCATTGGGCAGGATCAACTAAGACCATTAGGCAGGATCAAGGCCTCCCATTAGGAAGGATCAAATCAAATCAAATCAAATGTATTTATATAGCCCTTCGTACATCAGCTGATATCTCAAAGTGCTGTACAGAAACCCAGCCTAAAACCCCAAACAGCAAGCAATGCAGGTGTAGAAGCACGGTGGTTAGGAAAAACTCCCTAGAAAGGCCAAAACCTAGGAAGAAACCTAGAGAGGAACCAGGCTATGTGGGGTGGCCAGTCCTCTTCTGGCTGTGCCGGGTAGAGATTATAACAGAACATGGCCAAGATGTTCAAATGTTCATAAATGACCAGCATGGTCGAATAATAATAAGGCAGAACAGTTGAAACTGGAGCAGCAGCACGGCCAGGTGGACTGGGGACAGCAAGGAGTCATCATGTCAGGTAGTCCTGGGGCATGGTCCTAGGGCTCAGGTCCTCCGAGAGAGAGAAAGAAAGAGAATTAGAGAGAGCACATGTGGGGTGGCCAGTCCTCTTCGGGCTGTGCCGGGTGGACAGAACATGGCCAAGATGTTCAAATGCGGCGACAGGGTAGCCTAGTGGTTAGAGCGTTGGACTAGTAACCGGAAGGTTGCAAGTTCAAACCCCTGAGCTGACAAGGTACAAATCTGTCGTTCTGCCCATGAACAGGCAGTTAACCCACTGTTCCTAGACTGTCATTGAAAATAAGAATTTGTTCTTAACTGACTTGCCTAGTTAAATAAAGGTAAAAATAAAAAGAAAAAAAATGAGGTCAGGGCTGTCAGGGCTCAATTAGGCAGGATCAGGCCACCTATTAGGCAGGATCAGGGCCAGTTCTGCCCATTAGGCAGGATCAGGCCACCTATTAGGCAGGATCAGGCCACCTATTAGGCAGGATCAGGCCACCTATTAGGCAGGATCAGGCCACCTATTAGGCAGGATCAGGCCAGTTCTGCCTATTAGGCAGGATCAGGGCCAGTTCTGCCCATTAGGCAGGATCAGGGCCACCTATTAGGCAGGATCAGGGCCACCCATTAGGCAGGATCAGGCCACCTATTAGGCAGGATCAGGGCCACCTATTAGGCAGGATCAGGCCACCTATTAGGCAGGATCAGGGCCACCCATTAGGCAGGATCAGGCCACCTATTAGGCAGGATCAGGGCCACCCATTAGGCAGGATCAGGCCACCTATTAGGCAGGATCAGGGCCACCCATTAGGCAGGATCAGGCCACCTATTAGGCAGGATCAGGGCCACCTATTAGGCAGGATCAGGCCAGGTTCTGCCCATTAGGCAGGATCAGGGCCACCTATTAGGCAGGATCAGGCCACCTATTAGGCAGGATCAGGCCAGTTCTGCCCATTAGGCAGGATCAGGGCCACCTATTAGGCAGGATCAGGCCAGTTCTGACCATTAGGAAGGATCAGACTTTCCCATTAGGCAGGTTCAGGGCTTCCCGGGCGGCCGCCTAGGTTGGCAGATTGATGAGGGCAGCATTTTCCAATCTAATCTAACCAAGACACACCTCCAACAACATATAACACCTCACAAAAGTCTGCCCCAAAACAAATGAAAAACTTAAACGTATGATCCATTCTAAATTGCACCCTATTCCACATAGTGCCCTATAAAGGCAATAGGGTGCCATTTGGGAATCATCCTGTAACAATCCTGTTACGAGTTGTTTGTACCTTTGACCCTGACCAAACAGAACAGAGGTTGCCATGGGGACAAGGAGAGAAGAATTCTTAAGGTCAATATGGACATGGTGTCACTTTGTTATGCTGGATATCGCTCCTATAGAGGTCAATAAAGCACACATGTCAAACACTTCATCACATCTGAATAAGGTCAATAAGGAAATGGTGCAGCCACTGTATGTTATGCTGCATATCGCTCCTCTGCTAGTAAGACAAGGCCACCCTATTCCTTACATAGAGCACTACTTGTAACCAAAGCCCTATGGGGGAATAGGCACCCTATTTAAGGGAAAGGGTTCCATTTGGATCGCATATAAAGGAAGACTGAGGACGATTGGCATGAAACAAACCAGCACAGAGGGCTTTGATTGCGTCTCAAATGTACTCTATTCCTTACGTAGTACACCGCTTTCCACTAGAGCCGTGTGGGTACTAATTAAAAGTAGTGCACTGTATAGGGGAAATGGTGCCATTGGAACACACGTTTTGACTCCTTCCCGCCAGCTGCTGTGGTTCCCTACTGAATGTCACCAGTCCCTCACGGCTCGGCTCTGTTGTCAGGAGATATTTAATTCACCGCGCAGTCTGACAGCCCACAGTGTGCTGAGGTCATCAACACTGTCACGCAAAACCAGTTGGCGTACCAAACCTCAGAGAAACACTAAAACAACACATACAGCAGTTTAGGTGTTGTGCACGGACGGTATCTACCTGCACATTCACATTCTCTTAAGATGCTGAAAGAAAGAAATCATATTTTTCCACTCCTGTTCCCTAGTCAAAAATCACTACATTCGGTGTATAGTTTTACCGTAATAGAACTGCTTACTTCTGCAGGAGTTAATATTAAGGCTATGTGAGAGCTTATAGACCTACAGTCAGTGTCCACTTGAAGTCATCTGAACAAACAGGCCTCGACGCGCCATCCCACTGGGCACAGACGACCAGTCCCAGTCTTGACTGGCGAATTTGTATAGAGCCACACAATCACCAAACATAACATGTCACTGCTATGATCCTCTTTTACCACACCACATCTTTCCCAAACATTACTCTGCTGTCCCTGCCATCTCTATATTTACCTCAGTCATTGTCCTTTTTCGCCTCAACGGATCGATGTTAACATATTTTCCCGCTGGGTGAAAAGGGTCCAGATCAGGGGGATATTTTTATCATGTTTTTGATAATCTACAAAATAAAGAGCATTTCTGTATTTAGAGTTTTGTGTATGTGCACCAGCTCTTCAGAAGAGGAAGGGGAGGACCATCCTCATCAGTGAATTTCATAAAAATAAAAATAGTGAAACATTAAAAAAAGTTATTCTTTTTAAATAAAACTATACTAAATATATTAACGTCACCAAATAATTGATTAAAACACATTGTTTTGCAATGAAGGTCTACAGTAGACTCAGCAGCACTCTTTAGGGTATCACCATGGTGTAGCCGGAGGACAGCTAACTTCAGTCCTCCTCTGGGTACGTTGACTTCAATCCAAAACCTAGGAGGCCTTCCATAGACTTACACAGTAATTATGCCAACTTCTGGAGGGCGTTAATTGCGCCGATTCTGTTGAAAAACATTTATTTTTTCTTCAACCTTTATTTAACTGTTATTGAACGAGGCAATTAAGTTAAAGTTATTTACAATGACGGCCTACCCCGGGTCAAACCCTGACGATGCTGGGACGATTGTGCACCACCCTATGGGACTCCCAATCATGACCAGATGTGATGCAGCCTGGATAAATGAACAAAAACTGGGACATTTGTCCAAGAAAAACTTGTTTGTAACTGTTGGACTAAGGATTACACCCAGATCAGCTAATTCTCCTCCTCCCTCATCTTAAACAGCCAGTGATATATCACCAAGGTAACCTGCCTATATGACGAGCGGCCCGTAGCACTCACTTCTGTAGCCAGGAAGTGCTTTCATGGCTCGCATCAAAACCATAATCCCAGAAACCCTAGACCCACTCCAATTCGAATACCGGCCCCAACAGATCGACAGATGACGTCATCTCTATCGCGCTCCACACAGCCCTTTCAAATCAAATCAAATGCTATTTGTCACATGTGCCGAATACAAAGGGTGTAGCCCTTACAGTGAAATGGTTACTGACAAGCCCTTAACCGACAACGCCGTTTTAAGAAAATACCTAAAAAGAAAGTTAGAGATAAGAATAATAAATAAATAACTAAAGAGCAGCAGTAAAATAACAATAGCGGGGCTTTATACAGGGGGGTACTGGTACAGAGTCAATGTGGAGGCTATATACAGGGGGTACCAGTACAGAGTCAATGTGGATGCTATATACAGGGGGGTACCGGTACAGAGTCAATGTGGAGGCTATATACAGGGTATTACGGTACAGAGTCAATGTGGAGGCTATATACAGGGGGTACCGGTACAGAGTCAATGTGGAGGCTATATACAGGGGGTACTGGTACAGAGTCAATGTGGAGGCTATATACAGGGTGTTACGGTACAGAGTCAAGGTAGAGGCTATATACAGGGTATTACGGTACAGAGTCAATGTGGAGGCTATATACAGGTGGTACCAGTTCAGAGTCAATGTGGAGGCTATATACAGGGTATTAGCTATTATTAGCTATTATGGTGCGGCAGGAAGCCTAGTGGTTAGAGTGAGAGGCAGCAGCGTAGCCTAGTGGTTTAGAGCATTGGACTAGTAACTGAAAGGTTGCAAGATCAAATCCCTGAGCTGATAAGTTAAACATCTGGTGAATTTAGAGGAAACTTGTTCATTTGTAACAAGCAATCATTGTTAATCATCTCTGTAATTACATACTGTCATTACCAGCAGTTACATGTTGTATTAGAGTGTAACTATGAGTTATTACAGTCAAATGCAACGCTCGTTAGTGTAATTACACCGGAATTTACACTGTAATAAGGACTCCTTAAGATGAGGTATTTCCAGATGAGGTATTTCCAGATGAGATATTTCCAGATGAGGTATTACCAGATGAGGTATTTCCAGATGAGGTATTACCAGATGAGGTATTACCAGATGAGGTATTTCCAGATGAGGTATTTCCAGATGAGATATTTCCAGATGAGGTATTACCAGATGAGGTATTACCAGATGAGATATTTCCAGATGAGGTATTACCAGATGAGGTATTTCCAGATGAGGTATTACCAGATGAGGTATTACCAGATGAGGTATTACCAGATGAGGTATTTCCAGATGATGTATTCCCAGATGAGGTATTACCAGATGAGGTATTTCCAGATGAGGTATTACCAGATGAGGTATTTCCAGATGAGGTATTCCCAGATGAGGTGTTTCCAGATTAGATGTTTCCAGATGAGGTATTCCCAGATGAGGTATTTCCAGATGAGGTATTACCAGATGAGGTATTACCAGATGAGATATTTCCAGATGAGGTATTTCCAGATGAGGTATTCCCAGATGAGGTGTTTCCAGATGAGGTATTCCCAGATGAGGTATTTCCAGATGAGGTATTTCCAGATGAGGTATTTCCAGATGAGGTATTACCAGATGAGGTATTACCAGATGAGGTATTTCCAGATGAGGTATTACCAGATGAGGTATTACCAGATGAGGTATTTCCAGATGATGTATTTCCAGATGAGATATTTCCAGATGAGGTATTACCAGATGAGGTATTACCAGATGAGATATTTCCAGATGAGGTATTCCCAGATGAGGTGTTTCCAGATTAGATGTTTCCAGATGAGGTATTCCCAGATGAGGTATTTCCAGATGAGGTATTACCAGATGAGGTATTACCAGATGAGATATTTCCAGATGAGGTATTTCCAGATGAGGTATTCCCAGATGAGGTGTTTCCAGATGAGGTATTACCAGATGAGGTATTACCAGATGAGGTGTTTCCAGATGAGATATTTCCAGATGAGGTATTCCCAGACAGGTATTCCCAGATGAGGTATTTCCAGATGAGGTATTACCAGATGAGGTATTACCAGATGAGATATTTCCAGATGAGGTATTACCAGATGAGGTATTACCAGATGAGGTATACCCAGATGAGGTATTACCAGATGAGGTATTTGTCAGGATTTGGTCAGGGTTGTTCCGGGTTTTGGTCACTAGATGCCCCCATTGTGCTTTTTGACCTTGTGTTTTTTCCCTTGTTCCCCATTATTATTTGCACCTGTGCCTCGTTTTCCCTGATTGTATTTAAACCCTTAGTTTGCCTCAGTTCTGTGCTCTGTGTTTGTATGTTAGCACCCAGCCCTAGTGTTCTGTGTATTCTTGTCGATTCCGGTGGATGCTCTTGTGGAATTCTGTTTTTGTTTTCGAGTATCTCTTGAGGCTTTTTTGTGCTATTCCTACCACCTTTTGGATTTGCCATTTTTTGTATTGAAGGACTTCTCCTTTTTACTTTATTAAATACACCGTCTTAAGTACTGCTGTGTCTGCCTCATCTTCTGGGTTCTGCTGACTATTCGTGGCTCAGTTGGTTAAGTGACTGCTTCTCACTCCAGAGACCCAGGTTCGTAACCGGGTCCTGACAGAAACACAGAGCCAAAAATGAACCCAGAGGCAGCCAGTTCCCAGGACCTTTTGCCATGCTGTCCCACCACCAGGAGACTGTCCAACGCCACGAAGCCGCCCTGGTTCAGCAAGAGGCCTTAATGGCTAGACATTCTCATCTTCTGTCGGAGATGCTGACTTCCATTAAGCAAATATCTGATCGTCTTACCCCGGCAACAGTTCCCGTCCCAGTACCTCAGATTCACGTACCCATGGCAGTTAACCCCTGGCTGAACCTCATCTTCCACCTCCCCAACAGTTCTCAGGTGATCCAAGTGCTTGTAAAGGGTTTCTCACCCAATGTTCTCTCTCCTTTGAGCTACAACCCTTGTCGTTTCCCACCGACCGGTCTAAGATCGCTTATATCATCACCCTGCTGTCGGAAAAAGCCCTGGCCTGGGCTACTGCTGTGTGGGATGCCCATAGTTCCTGCTGTGCCAGCTACTCTGCCTTTGCTGAGGAATTCAAATGAGTGTTTCAAGGCCCAAGCAGTGATTCTGACTCAGCCAAACAGCTCCTGACTCTCCACCAAGGTTGGCGCAGCGTGACGGACTATGCCATCCAGTTCCGCACGGTGGCAGCAGCAAGTGGCTGGAACAACGAGGCGCTCACGGTGTGCTTTCTGAAAGGCCTTTCCGACACTATCCAAGATTAACTGGCCACTCGGGAACCACCGGACAATCTCGAGTCCCTGATCAAGTTGGCCTCACGCATTGACCAGCGTCTGAGAGAGAGAACTCAACCGTAGACCTCTAGCCCCTATCAGTCCCAGCTCCGAGTCCCCACCTTTATCCTCGCTGGCTCCATCGGAACCCATACAGATTGGACGCATCTCCCAGGCTGAGAGAGACCGCCGGATGAGGAGCGCCGCTGTCTATATTGCGGCAAACCGGGCCATTTCCGTTCCACGTGTCCCGGGCTCCAGGGAGACGCTCTGTCCCGTACAGACCGGGGGGAACTGTAACGGGAAACATAACCTCCTCCCATCCGTCCAAGTCCCGTCTGCTCATTCCAGTCACCCTCTCCTGGGACAACCACAAGCTTCACCTTCAAGCCTTGGTAGACTCTGGAGCCGCAGGTAACTTCATGGATTGTGTCTGGGCGAAGGAGAATGGCGTTCCCTCTGAACCTCTAAGTGAACCCATGAGGGTCACTACATTGGATGGAAGCCCTTTGGGATCTGGACTTGTCACTCATGTCACTACCTCCTTGCGACTTTCAGTTTCACAACACCAGGAATTGATGAACTTTCATTTGATCTCCTGTTCCGAGTTCCCTCTCGTCCTTGGATACCCCTGGCTTCACAGCCATAACCCTCACATCGACTGGTCTGTGGGCACTATCAAGCAGTGGGGTCCTATGTGCCAAGCTACTTGTGTTTTCCAGAATTCCCCGAGTTCTACTCCCGAGTCTTTAGAATCCATCGACCTGACCCGAGTTCCCGAGTGTTACCATGACCTCAAACTGGTGTTTAGCAAACAGAGGGCCACCATGCTACCACCCCATAGACCTTACGATTGCCCCATCGACCTGTTTCCGGGGACTTGCCCCCCAGGGGTCGGATCTTTTCCCTATCTCCACCCGAACGAGCTGCTATGGATACCTACATCAAGGACGCTCTGGAAGCAGGCCTCATGCGTCCATCCACCTCCCCGGCGGGAGCAGGGTTTTTCTTTGTGGCCAAGAAAGACGGTGGATTACGTCCTTGCATCGACTACCGGGGACTCAATGCCATAACCGTCCGTAACCGTTACCCGCTACCCCTTATGGCCACAGCCTTCGAGCTGCTCCAGGAAGCAGTTGTTTCACTAAGCTTGACCTGCGGAACGCATACCATCTTGTGCGGATCAGACCTGGTGACGAGTGGAAGACCGCTTTCAACACGCCTACTGGTCACTATGAATACTTGGTGATGCCCTTCGGCCTGACCAACGCCCCAGCGGTGTTCCAAGCGCTCATAAACGATGTGCTTAGGGATATGCTTAACATATTTGTGTTCGTTTACTTGGATGACATCCTCATCTTTCGAGCTCCCTTCAAGAACACACTAAGCATGTCAGACAAGTACTCAAACGCCTCCTGGACAGCCATCTGTACGTTAAGCCGGAAAAATGTGAATTCCATTCATCCCGAGTACAATTCCTGGGATTTGTAGTGGAACCCGGTCGAGTCCAAATGGACCCCAGGAAGGTAGAGGCGGTAGCGGATTGGCCCACCCCCAAATCCGTTAAGGAAGTTCAGCGTTTCCTGGGCTTCACAAACTTTTACCGCAAGTTCATCAAGAACTTCAGCTTGGTGGCAGCCCCTCTCTCAGCTTTAACCAAGGGTGGCAATGCAAGGTTTTTGTGGGGAAGAGAAGCTGAGACGGCCTTCCAAGGACTCAAGCAGCGCGTTCTCTCTGCTCCCATCCTGATACTACCGACTACGGATGAACCATTTGTGGTGGAGGTAGACGCATCAGAGGTTGGTGTTGGAGCTGTCCTGTCTCAGAGGGTGAAGACAAGAAGCTTCATCCGTGCGCTTTCTTCTCACACCGGCTTACCCCGACTGAGAGGAACTACGATGTGGGGGATCGTGAACTCCTAGCGGTTAAGATGGCATTGAAGGAATGGAGACACTGGCTCGAGGGGGCTTCTCACCCGTTTCAAGTGCTTACGGACCACAAAAATCTGGAGTATATCCAGCAGGCGAAGCGGTTGAACTCTAGACAAGCTAGATGGTCTCTTTTCTTCAATCGATTCCAGTTTATCCTCACCTATCGGCCCGGGTCGAAGAATCTCAAACCGGATGCCCTGTCCCGAGTCTACGCTCCTGCCATTCGAGATGACACGGACATGCCTGTCCTTCCTGCTGCTAAGATTGTGGCTCCGATCTCGTGGCAAGTTGAGGATACCGTGAGACGTGCTCAAGCTAGCGAACCGGACCCGAAAGGAGGTCCTGCCAATCGGTTGTTTGTCCCCAAGGCAGTGAGGACTCAGGTCCTTCTGTGGGGGCACTCCTCTCGCCTCACCTGTCATCCGGGCGTAGGTCGCACCTTGGAGTTCATCCAGCGTAAGTTCTGGTGGCCTACCATAAGAGAAGACGTTGCCACTTTCGTCAATGCCTGTCCCGTGTGTGCCAGGGCAAATCTTCTCACCTCCGCCCTCAAGGACTCCTTCACCCTTTACCTGTTCCCCACAGACCCTGGTCCCATATCTCATTGGACTTTATTACTGGACTTCCTCCATCCCATCGCAATACTACTATCCTAGTCATAATCGACAGGTTTTCAAAGGCGGCCAGGTTCGTCCCTCTGACTAAGTTACCTTCTGCCAAGGAAACGGCTGAGTTGGTAATTAATCATGTGTTCTGAGTCTTCGGCATTCCTCAAGATATGGTTTCTGACAGAGGTCCCCAGTTCGCCTCAAGGTTTTGGAAGGCCTTCTGCCAACTCATGGGGGCTTCTGCCAGTCTATCTTCAGGGTACCATCCGGAGTCCAACGGCCAAACAGAGAGGATGAATCAAGAGCTGGAAACCACCCTCCGATGTATGACTCGTGACAACCCGTCCACATGGTCATCCTTTATTGTTTGGGCCGAATACGCGCACAACACCTTGCGCTCCTCCTCCACTGGTATGTCCCCGCACGAGTGTCAGTTTGGCTATGCTCCTCCATTGTTCCCGGACCAGGAGGCAGAAGTCAGAGTGCCTTCAGCCTTGAAGTTCGTCAGACGCTGTCGGCTTATGTGGAGGAAGACCCGTCTTAATCTTATGCGTTCCTCACAGAGGTACCAACAACAAGCCAACAGACGTCGCCGTCCCGGGCCTACCCTGCGCCCCGGCCAGAGAGTCTGGCTCTCCACAAGAGACTTACCTCTACGGGTGGAGTCTCGCAAGCTGTCCCAAAAATACATCGGTCCCTTCAAGGTTGCCAGGAGAGTTAACCCAGTTTCTTATCGCCGACACTTACCCAGATCCCTTAAGATTAATCCCACATTTCACATTTCATTGTTAAAACCTGTTGTTTTTTCTCCCCTTGTCCCGGCAGACAGACCTCCCCCTCCGCCTCGTGTCATTGGAGGCCAGCCGGCTTATACCGTCCATTGGATACTGGATTCCCGCCGGGTGCAGCGGTCCTGGCAGTATCTGGTGGACTGGGAAGGCTACGGTCCCGAGGAGCGCTCCTGGGTTCCTGCCAAAGACATCCTGGACACTGACCTCATTCGTCAGTTCAGGGCCCTCCACCCTGAGAGAGCTGGTAGGAACGTCAGGAGCCGTTCCTAGGGGGGGGATTCTGTCAGGATTTGGCCAGGGTTGTTCCGGGTTTTGGTCACTAGATGCCCCCATTGTGCTTTTTGACCTTGTGTTTTTTCCCTTGTTCCCCACTATTATTTGCACCTGTGCCTCCTTTTTCCCTGATTGTATTTAAACCCTTATTTTCCCTCAGTTCTGTGCTCTGTGTTTGTATGTTAGCACCCAGCCCTAGTGTTCTGTGTATTCTTGTCGATTCCGGTGGATGCTCTTGTGGAATTCTGTTTTTGTTTTCGAGTATCTCTTGAGGCTTTTTTGTGCTATTCTTACCACCTTTTGGATTTGCCATTTTTTGTATTGAAGGACTTCTCCTTTTTACTTTATTAAATACACCGTCTTAAGTACTGCTGTGTCTGCCTCATATTCTGGGTTCTGCTGACTATTCGTGGCTCAGTTGGTTAAGTGACTGTTTCTCACTCCGGAGACCCAGGTTCGCAACCGGGTCCTGACAGTATTTCTAGATTAGATGTTACTTTAGACCAGAGACCTATGGAACCCTATTCCCTATATAGTGCACTACTTTAGACCAGAGCCCTATGGAACCCTATACCCTATATAGTGCACTACTTTAGACCAGAGCCCTATGGAACCCTATTCCCTATATAGTGCACTACTTTAGACCAGAGCCCTATGGAACCCTATACCCTATATAGTGCACTACTTTAGACCAGAGCCCTATGGAACCCAATTCCCTATATAGTGCACTACTTTAGACCAGAGCCCTATGGAACCCAATTCCCTATATAGTGCACTACTTTAGACCAGAGCCCTATGGAACCCAATTCCCTATATAGTGCACTACTTTAGACCAGAGCCATATGGAACCCAATTCCCTATATAGTGCACTACTTTAGACCAGAGCCCTATGGAACCCAATTCCCTATATAGTGCACTACTTTAGACCAGAGCCCTATGGAACCCAATTCCCTATATAGTGCACTACTTTAGACCAGAGCCCTATGGAACCCAATTCCCTATATAGTGCACTACTTTAGACCAGAGCCCTATGGAACCCAATTCCCTATATAGTGTATGCAGAGCCTGTTCTGAGGAGTCTGTTCAGAGGAGTCTGTTCAGAGGAGTCTGTTCAGAGGAGTCTGCCCTGAGGAGCCTGTTCAGAGGAGTCTGTTCAGAGGAGTCTGTTCAGAGGAGTCTGTTCTGAGGAGTCTGTTCAGAGGAGTCTGTTCTGAGGAGTCTGTTCAGAGGAGTCTGTTCAGAGGAGTCTGTTCTGAGGAGTCTGTTCAGAGGAGTCTGTTCTGAGGAGTCTGTTCAGAGGAGTCTGTTCTGAGGAGTCTGTTCAGAGGAGTCTGTTCAGAGGAGTCTGTTTAGAGGAGTCTGTTCTGAGGAGTCTGTTCAGAGGAGTCTGTTCTGAGGAGTCGTTTCTGAGGAGTCTGTTCAGAGGAGTCTGTTCTGAGGAGTCGTTTCTGAGGAGTCTGTTCTGAGGAGTCTGTTTCTGAGGAGTCTGTTCAGAGGAGTCGTTTCTGAGGAGTCTGTTCTGAGGAGTCTGTTCAGAGGAGTCGTTTCTGAGGAGTCTGTTCAGAGGAGTCTGTTCTGAGGAGTCTGTTCTGAGGAGTCTGTTCAGAGGAGTCTGTTCAGAGGAGTCTGTTCAGAGGAGTCTGTTCAGAGGAGTCTGTTCTGAGGAGTCTGTTCAGAGGAGTCTGTTCTGAGGAGTCTGTTCAGAGGAGTCTGTTCAGAGGAGTCTGTTCAGAGGAGTCTGTTCAGAGGAGTCTGCCCTGAGGAGTCTGTTCAGAGGAGTCTGTTCTGAGGAGTCTGTTCAGAGGAGTCTGTTCTGAGGAGTCTGTTCAGAGGAGTCTGTTCAGAGGAGTCTGTTCTGAGGAGTCTGTTCTGAGGAGTCTGCCCTGAGGAGTCTGTTCAGAGGAGTCTGTTCAGAGGAGTTTGTTCTGAGGAGTCGGTTCAGAGGAGTCTGTTCAGAGGAGTCTGTTCAGAGGAGTCTGTTCTGAGGAGTCTGTTCAGAGGAGTCTGTTCTGAGGAGTCTGTTCAGAGGAGTCTGTTCTGAGGAGTCTGTTCAGAGGAGTCTGTTCAGAGGAGTCTGTTCAGAGGAGTCTGTTCTGAGGAGTCTGTTCAGAGGAGTCTGTTCTGAGGAGTCTGTTCAGAGGAGTCGGTTCTGAGGAGTCTGTTCAGAGGAACCTGTTAAGTGTTTAAATGGTTGTTTGACTTTCACAGGGTCCCTATGCTCCTCTCAGCTCCACTACGTCTAACGAGGAGAGACAGTTTGATAGACCAGGGTCACCTGCAGACCCTGACACAGCCCAGAGGACAGACTGCAATGCAGCCCAACGCAGCGCAGCACAGCCACAAAGCCTTGAGGAGCCCAGCTAAATATAGCCTTCCTTCCAGCTGTCTGTCACCACAGGGGGCGGCTGCTCTGCCCTGAAACGGGTGGGGGGGAACCTGTTCAGAAAGGGAGCTCGCTGCTCTGAGAGGGGGAGGGGCTGCACTGCCCTGACTGGGGTCAGGGGTCAGGAGAGAGGGAAGGGTGTTAAGGTTGTTCTAAAAGGGGGAGGGTGAAGGCTGCCCTGATTGAGAGTGGTGAGGGGTCAATGCTGTTGGGAGGGGGGGGGGAGCGGGGGGTTATGCCCTAACCCTGACTAACCCTAACCCTGAGTTCAGGCATTTAACTCAACCATAACTAACCCTAACCCTGATTATAGGCATTTAACTCAACCATAACTAACCCTGAGTTCAGAAATGACCAGCTTTGATGTAGCAGAGACACTTGTTCCCAAACACAACTGTCTTTTCACTGATGAACACATACATGTCCCAAATGGCTCCCTATCCCCTATATAGTGCACTACTGTTGTTTAGACCAGGTCAAAAGTAGTGCACTACATAGGGAATAGGGTTTAATCTGAGCTGCAACTCATACTGGAGTTCATCATCGTCAAATCAAATCAAATTGTAGTTGTCACATGCGCCAACAAGACTTTCCAGTGAAATGCTGAATACAACAGGTGTAGTAGACCTTACAGTGAAATGCTGAATACAACAGGTGTAGTAGACCTCACAGTGAAATGCTGAATACAACAGGTGTAGTAGACCTCACAGTGAAATGCTGAATAAACAGGTGTAGTAGACCTTACAGTGAAATGCTGAATACAACAGGTGTAGTAGACCTCACAGTGAAATGCTGAATACAACAGGTGTAGTAGACCTCACAGTGAAATGCTGAATACAACAGGTGTAGTAGACCTCACAGTGAAATGCTGAATACAACAGGTGTAGTAGACCTTACAGTGAAATGCTGAATAAACAGGTATAGTAGACCTTACAGTGAAATGCTGAATACAACAGGTGTAGTAGACCTTCCAGTGAAATGCTGAATACAACAGGTGTAGTAGACCTTACAGTGAAATGCTGAATAAACAGGTGTAGTAGACCTTACAGTGAAATGCTGAATACAACAGGTGTAGTAGACCTTCCAGTGAAATGCTGAATACAACAGGTGTAGTAGACTTTACAGTGAAATGCTGAATACAACAGGTGTAGTAGACCTTACAGTGAAATGCTGAATACAACAGGTGTAGTAGACCTTACAGTGAAATGCTGAATACAACAGGTGTAGTAGACCTCACAGTGAAATGCTGAATACAACAGGTGTAGTAGACCTCACAGTGAAATGCTGAATACAACAGATGTAGTAGACCTCACAGTGAAATGCTGAATGCAACAGGTGTAGTAGACCTGACAGTGAAATGCTGAATAAACAGGTGTAGTAGACCTCACAGTGAAATACTGAATACAACAGGTGTAGTAGACCTTACAGTGAAATGCTGAATTAAACAGGTGTAGTAGACCTTACAGTGAAATGCTGAATACAACAGGTGTAGTAGACCTCACAGTGAAATACTGAATACAACAGGTGTAGTAGACCTCACAGTGAAATACTGAATACAACAGGTGTAGTAGACCTCACAGTGAAATGCTGAATACAACAGGTGTAGTAGACCTCACAGTGAAATGCTGAATACAACAGGTGTAGTAGACCTTACAGTGAAATGCTGAATACGGTACAGAGTCAATGTGGGGACTATATACAGGGGTACTGGTACAGAGTCAATGTGGAGGCTATATACAGGGGGTACTGGTACAGAGTCAATGTGGAGGCTATATACAGGGAGGAACCGGTACAGAGTCAATGTGGAGACTATATACAGGGGGTACCGGTACAGAGTCAATGTGGAGGCTATATACAGGGTGTTACGGTACAGAGTCAATGTGGAGGCTATATATAGAGGGTGTTACGGTACAGAGTCAATGTGGAGGCTATATACAGAGGGTACCGGCACAGAGTCAATGTGGAGGCTATATACAGGGGGTACCGGTACAGAGTCAATGTGGAGGCTATATACAGGGTGTTACGGTACAGAGTCAATGTAGAGGCTATATACAGGGGGTACCGGCACAGAGTCAATGTGGAGGCTATATACAGGGTGCTACGGTACAGAGTCAATGTGGAGGCTATATACAGGGTGTTACGGTACAGAGTCAATGTGGAGGCTATATACAGGGTGTTACGGTACAGAGTGAATGTGGAGGCTATATACAGGGTGTTACAGTACAGAGTGAATGTGGAGGCTATATACAGGGGGGAACTGGTACAGAGTCAATGTGGAGACTATATACAGGGGGTACTACAGAGTCAATGTGGAGGTTATATACAGGGTGTTACGGTACAGAGTCAATGTGGAGGCTATATATAGGGTATTACGGTAAGAGTCAATGTGGAGGCTATATACAGAGGGTACCGGCACAGAGTCAATGTGGAGGCTATATACAGGGGGTACCGGTACAGAGTCAATGTGGAGGCTATATACAGGGGGTACCGGTACAGAGTCAATGTGGAGGCTGTATACAGGGGGTACCGGTACAGAGTCAATGTGGAGGCTACATACAGGGTGTTACGGTACAGAGTCAATGTGGAGGCTATATACAAGGGGTACCGGCACAGAGTCAATGTGGAGGCTATATACAGGGGGTACCGGTACAGAGTCAATGTGGGGACTATATACAGGGGGTACCGGTACAGAGATAATGTGGAGGCTATATACAGGGGGTAACGTTACAGAGTCAATGTGGAGGCTATATACAGGGTGTTACGGTACAGAGTCAATGTGGAGGCTATATACAGGGTTTTACGGTACAGAGTCAAAGTGGAGGCTATATATAGGGTATTACGGTACAGAGTCAATGTGGAGGCTATATACAGAGTCACAGAGTCAATGTGGAGGCTATATACAGGGTGCTACGGTACAGAGTCAATGTGGAGGCTATATACAGTACCGGTACAGAGTCAATGTGGAGGCTGTATACAGGGGGTACCGGTACAGAGTCAATGTGGAGGCTACATACAGGGTGTTACGGTACAGAGTCAATGTGGAGGCTATATACAGGGGTACTGGTACAGAGTCAATGTGGAGGCTATATACATGGGGTAGCGGTACAGTGTCAATGTGGAGGCTATATACATGGTGTAACGGTACAGAGTCAATGTGGAGGCTATATACAGGGGTACCGGCACAGAGTCAATGTGGAGGCTATATACAGGGGTAGTACCGGTACAGTGTCAATGTGGAGGCTATATACAGGGGGTACCGGTACAGAGTCAATGTAGAGACTATATACAGGGTGTTACGGTACAGAGTCAATGTGGAGGCTATATACAGTGTGTTACGGTACAGAGTCAATGTGGAGGCTATATACAGAGTGTTACGGTACAGAGTCAATGTGGAGGCTATATACAGGGGGTACCGGTACAGAGTCAATATGGAGGCTATATACAGGGGGTACTGGTACAGAGTCAATGTGGGTACAGAGTCAATATGGAGGCTATATACAGGGGGTACTGGTACAGAGTCAATGTGGAGGCTATATACAGGTGGTAGCGGTACAGTGTCAATGTGAAGGCTATATACATGGTGTAACGGTACAGAGTTAATGTGGAGGCTATATACAGGGGGTACCGGCACAGAGTCAATGTGGAGGCTATATACAGGGTGCTACGGTACAGAGTCAATGTGGAGGCTATATACAGGGGGTACCGGTACAGAGTCAATGTGGAGGCTGTATACAGGGTGTTACGGTACAGAGTCAATGTGGAGGCTATATACAGGGTGTTACGGTACAGAGTCAATGTGGAGGCTATATACAGGGGGTACTGGTACAGAGTCAATGTGGAGGCTATATACAGGGGGTAGCGGTACAGTGTCAATGTGGAGGCTATAAACATGGTGTAACGGTACATAGTCAATGTGGAGGCTATATACAGGGGGTACCGGCACAGAGTCAATGTGGAGGCTATATACAGGGGGTACCGGTACAGTGTCAATGTGGAGGCTATATACAGGAGGGTACCGGTACAGAGTCAATGTGGAGAATGATATACAGGGTGTTACGGTACAGAGTCAATGTGGAGGCTATATACAGGGTATTACGGTACAGAGTCAATGTGCAGGCTATATACAGGGGGTACCGGCACAGAGTCAATGTGGAGGCTATATACAGGGGGTACCGGTACAGAGTCAATATGGAGGCTATATACAGGGGTACTGGTACAGAGTCAATGTGGGTACAGAGTCAATATGGAGGCTATATACAGGGGTACAGGTCAATGTGGAGGCTATATACAGGTGGTAGCGGTACAGAGTCAATGTGGAGGCTATATACATGGTGTAACGGTACAGAGTTAATGTGGAGGCTATATACAGGGGTACCGGCACAGAGTCAATGTGGAGGCTATATACAGGGGGTACCAGTACAGAGTCAATGTGGAGGCTATATACAGGGGGTACCAGTACAGTGTCAATGTGGAGGCTATATACAGGAGGGTACCGGTACAGAGTCAATGTGGAGAACTATATACAGGGTGTTACGGTACAGAGTCAATGTGGAGGCTATATACAGGGGGTACCGGTACAGGTCAATGTGGAGGCTATATACAGGTGGTACCGGTACTGAGTCAATGTGGAGGCTATGTACAGGGTATTACAGTACATAGTCAATGTGGAGGCTATCTATATACAGGGGGTACCGGTACAGAGTCAATGTGGAGGCTATATACATGGGGTACAGGTACAGAGTCAATGTGGAGACTATATACAGATGGTACTGGAACAGTCAATGTGGAGACTATATACCAAAGCACCTTATACCACCAACCACTGCGACCTGTATGCTCTTGTCGGCTGGCCTCGCTACATGTTCGTCGCCAGACCCACTGGCTCCAGGTCATCTATAAGTCTAGGTAAAGCCCCTCCTTATCTCAGCTCACTGGTCACTATAACAACACCCACCCTTAGCACATGTTCCAGCACTTAGAGCTCACTGGTCATCCCCAAAGCCAACACCTACTTTGGCTGCCTTTCCTTCCAGTTCTCTGCTGCCAGTGACTGGAACGAATTGCAAAAATCACTGAAGCTGGAGACTTATATCTCCCTCACCAAATGTAAACATCAACTATCTGAGCAACTAACTGATCGCTGCAGCTGTACATAGTCTTTTGCACACCAGTATCTCTACTTGCACATCATCATCTGCTCATTTATCACTCCAGTGTTAATCTGCTAAATGTAACTATTCACTCCTATGGCCTATTTATTGCCTACCTCCTCATGCCTTTTGCACACACTGTATATAGACTTTATTTTTTCTACTGTGTCATTGACTTGTTTATTGTGTTATTGGTTTGCTTATTGTTTATTCCATTTTATTCTATGTGTAACTCTGTGTTGTTGTCTGTGTCGCACTGCTTTGCTTTATCTTGGCCAGGTCGCAGTTGCAAATGAGACCTTGTTCTCAACTAGCCTACCTGGTTAAATAAAGGTGAAATGAATACAGGGGCAGTGGCACCAGTGTCATGTTAATGTATTAGTTCTTGCTATTTTCGACATGTCAAAGTCATATCTAATGAAACTTATCAAGAATCGTTATTTCTGAGTTGATATAACACCTGGAGTCAATGGATGTTTTCAGTGAAGGAAGTTCCATTCCATGTGCCGATGTCTCCCTCTACAGGTCAGAGTTATATTACACCCAAAGGGCCCCTTTGTTCCCTGCTCCTCCAGCCCAGTACAACCGCAGGGAAGGTACTTATTCACAAGAGGGCGGTAGAGACTGCTTTAAGTCTCATGTCATGGCAGAAAATAGAGGTCTGTTATTATCTAGATGGGAAAGAATTAGACACCTAAAGAGTCAAATAAAAAAGTAGGTACCCCTCAGTAAAAAGCAGATTGACACTGATGTCAGTGACGGAGACATTCATCGTCTTGTCTGACAGGTGAGACTAGAGTCATTGACGGCAACACGCTACCTGTCATCACTACCTGTCATGTTGTTTGAAGCATCACTAATTCCATAGCACCTCGTGTTTGCGTTTAGTAAGTCGTTTGTCAGGAGTGTGTCTGTCTTCTGGCCAGACTGCTAGATTGGTTTAGATTGGTGATAGGTTGGTTTAGACTGGTGGTGGATTGGTTTAGACTGGTGATAAATTGCTTTCGATTGGTGATAGAATGATTTAGATTGGTGATAGACTGGTTTAGATTGGTGATTGGTGATAGATTGATTTAAATTGGTGATAGATTGCTTTAGATTGGTGATAGATTGCTTTCGATTGGTGATAGAGTGGTTTAGACTGGTGATAGATTGGTTTACACTGGTGGTGGATTGGTTTAGACTGGTGGTGGATTGGTTTAGACTGGTGATAGATTGGTTTAGACTGGTGATAAATTGCTTTCGATTGGTGATAGAATGATTTAGATTGGTGATAGACTGGTTTAGATTGGTGATTGGTTGGTTTAGACAGGTGATAGATTGGTTTAGACTGGTGATAGATTGGTTTAGACTGGTGATAGATTGGTTTAGACAGGTGATAGATTGGTTTAGACTGGTGATAGATTGGTTTAGACTGGTGATAGATTGGTTTAGACAGGTGATAGATTGGTTTAGACAGGTGATAGATTGGTTTAGACAGGTGATAGAATGATTTAGATTGGTGATAGACTGGTTTAGATTGGTGATTGGTTGGTTTAGACAGGTGATAGATTGGTTTAGACTGGTGATAGATTGGTTTAGACAGGTGATAGATTGGTTTAGACAGGTGATAGATTGGTTTAGACTGGTGATAGATTGGTTTAGATTGGTGATAGGTTGGTTTAGACAGGTGATAGGTTGGTTTAGACAGGTGATAGATTGGTTTAGACTGGTGATAGATTGGTTTAGATTGGTGATAGGTTGGTTTAGACAGGTGATAGGTTGGTTTAGACAGGTGATAGATTGGTTTAGACAGGTGATAGTTTGTTTTAGATTGTTGAAAGATTGCTTTAGACTCGTGATACATTGGTTGAGATTGGTGATAGATTGGTGTAGATTGGTGATAGATTGGTTTAGACTGGTGATAGTTTGTTTTAGATTGTTGAAAGATTGCTTTAGACTCGTGATACATTGGTTTAGATTGGTGATAGATTGGTTTAGATTGGTGATAGATTGGTTTAGACTCGTGATACATTGGTTTAGATTGGTGATAGATTGGTTTAGACTGGTGATAGATTGGTTTAGACTGGTGATAGATTGGTTTAGATTGGTGATAGATTGGTTTAGACTGGTGATACATTGGTTGAGATTGGTGATAGATTGGTTTAGACTGGTGGTGGATTGGTTTAGACTGGTGATAGATTGGTTTAGACAGGTGATAGATTGGTTTAGACTGGTGATAGATTGGTAGACTGATGATAGAAAAAAAGTTATGTTTATAGTTATGTTCCCATTGGTTGATTGGTTATCAGATTGGTTTAGACTTGATATATTGGTTTAGACTGGTGATACATTGGTTATTGGATGACTTTTAATTCAGCATTGACATTAGGCTCAGGTTTAAGTTTGTTCCACCTGAGCGAGTCGAACCACCAATCAGAGCCCACTATGATGACACCAAATGATGACCACCAATCAGAGCCCACTAACCCCTATATAGAGCCCATTAACCACTATAAAAAGCCCATTAACACCTATATAGAGCCCATTAACCCCTATATAGAGCCCATTAACACCTATATAGAGCCCATTAACCCCTATATAGAGCCCAATAACACCTATATAGAGCCCATTAACCCCTATATACAGTCCATTGACCCCTATATAGAGCTCATTAACCATTATATACATTCCATTAACCCCTATATAGAGCCCATTAACCCCTATATAGAGCCTGTTAACCCCTTTATAGAGTCCATTAACCCCCATGTAGCGCCAATTAACCCCTATGTAGAGCCTAGTAACCCCTATATAGAGCCTAGTAACCCCTATATAGAGCCCATTAACCCCTATGTAGAGCCTATTAACCCCTATATAGAGCCTATTAACCCCTATATAGAGCCCATTAACCCCTATGTAGAGCCTAGTAACCCCTATATAGAGCCTATTAACCCCTATATAGAGCCTATTACCCCCCATATAGAGCCTATTAACCCCTATATAGAGCCTATTACCCCCCATATAGAGCCTGTTAACCCCTTTATAGAGTCCATTAACCCCTATGTAGAGCCTAGTAACCCCTATATAGAGCCTGTTAACCCCTTTTTAGAGCCCATTAACCCCTATGTAGAGCCTAGTAACCCCTATATAGAGCCTGTTAACCCCTTTTTAGAGTCCATTAACCCTTATGTAGCGCCTATTAACCCCTATATAGAGCCTGTTAACCCCTTTTTAGAGCCCATTAACCCCTATGTAGAGCCTATTAACTCCTATATAGAGCCTATTAACCCCTATATAGAGCCTGTTAACCCCTTTATAGAGCCCATTAACCCCAATATAGAGCCCACTAACACCTATATTTATTTCACCTTTATTGAACCAGGGAGGCCAGTTGATAACAAGTTCTCATTTACAACTGCGACCTGGCCAAGATAAAGCAAAGCAGTGCGACACAAACAACAACACAGAGTTACACATAAACAAACATACAGTCAATAATACATCAGAAAAGTCTATATACAGTGAGTGCAAATGAGGTAAGATTAGGGAGGTAAGGCAATAAACAGGCCATAGTAGCGAAATAATAACAATTTAGCAATTAAATGCTGGAGTGATAGATGTGCAGATGGCCGCCTCGCTTCGCGTTCCTAGGAAACTATGCAGTTTTTAGTTTTTTTACGTGTTATTTCTTACATTAGTACCCCAGGTCATCTTAGGTTTCATTACATACAGTCGAGAAGAACTACTGAATATAAGATCAGCGTCAACTCACCATCAGTACGACCAAGAATATGACTTTCGCGAAGCGGATCCTGTGTTCTGCCTTTCACCCAGGACAACGGAATGGATCCCAGCCGGCGACCCAAAAAAAAACGACTCCGTAAAAGAGGGAAACGAGGCGGTCTTCTGGTCAGACTCCGGAGACGGGCACACCGTGCACCACTCCCTAGCATTCTTCTCGCCAATGTCCAGTCTCTTGACAACAAGGTTGATGAAATCCGAGCAAGGGTAGCATTCCAGAGGGACATCAGAGACTGTAACGTTCTTTGCTTCACGGAAACATGGCTCACTGGAGAGACGCTCTCGGATGCGGTGCAGCCAGTGGGTTTCTCCACACATCGCGCCGACAGAAACAAACACCTTTCTGGTAAGAAGAGTGGTGGGGGCGTATGCCTTATGGCTAACGAGACGTGGTGTGATCACAGAAACATTCAGGAACTCAAATCCTTCTGTTCACCTGATTTAGAATTCCTCACAATCAAATGTCGACCGCATTATCTACCAAGAGAACTCTCTTTGATTATAATCACAGCCGTATATATCCCCCCCAAGCAGACACATCAATGGCTCTGAATGAACTTTATTTGACTCTTTGCAAACTGGAATCCATACATCCTGAGGCGGCATTCATTGTAGCTGGGGATTTTAACAAGGCTAATCTGAAAACAAGACTCCCTAAATTGTATCAGCATATCGATTGCGCCACCAGGGCTGGCAAAACCTTGGATCATTGTTATTCTAACTTCCACGACGCATATAAGGCCCTTCCCCGCCCTCCTTTTGGAAAAGCTGACCACGACTCCATTTTGCTGATCCCTGCCTACAGACAGAAACTAAAACAAGAAGCTCCCACGCTGAGGTCTGTCCAACGCTGGTCCGACCAAGCTGATTCCACACTCCAAGACTGCTTCCATCACGTGGACTGGGATATGTTTCGTATTGCGTCAGACAACAACATTGACGAATACGCTGTTTCGGTGTGCAAGTTCATTAGAACATGCGTTGAAGATGTCGTTCCCATAGCAACGATTAAAACATTCCCAAACCAGAAACCATGGATTGATGGCAGCATTCGCGTGAAACTGAAAGCGCGAACCACAGATTTTAATCAGGGCAAGGTGACTGGTAACATGACCGAATACAAACAGTGCAGCTATTCCCTCCGCAAGGCTATTAAACAAGCTAAGCGTCAGTATAGAGACAAAGTAGAATCTCAATTCAACGGCTCAGACACAAGAGGTATGTGGCAGGGTCTACAGTCAATCATGGACTACAAAAAGAAAACCAGCCCAGTCACGGACCAGGATGTCTTGCTCCCAGGCAGACTAAATAACTTTTTTGCCCGCTTTGAGGTCAATACAGTGCCACTGACACGGCCTGCAACGAAAACATGCGGACTCTCCTTCACTGCAGCCGAGGTGAGTAAAACATTTAAACGTGTTAACCCTCGCAAGGCTGCAGGCCCAGACGGCATCCCCAGCCGCGCCCTCAGAGCATGCGCAGACCAGCTGGCTGGTGTGTTTACGGACATATTCAATCAATCCCTATACCAGTCTGCTGTTCCCACATGCTTCAAGAGGGCCACCATTGTTCCTGTTCCCAAGAAAGCTAAGGTAACTGAGCTAAACGACTACCGCCCCGTAGCACTCACTTCCGTCATCATGAAGTGCTTTGAGAGACTAGTCAAGGACCATATCACCTCCACCCTACCTGACACGATGCAATCTCAACCACACTGCACACTGCCCTAACCCATCTGGACAAGAGGAATACCTATGTGAGATTGCTGTTCATCGACTACAGCACGGCATTTAACACCATAGTACCCTCCATTCTCGTCATCAAGCTCGAGACCCTAGGTCTCGACCCCGCCCTGTGCAACTGGGTACTGGACTTCCTGACGGGCCGCCCCCAGGTGGTGAGGGTAGGCAACAACATCTCCACCCCGCTGATCCTCAACACTGGGGCCCCACAAGGGTGCGTTCTGAGCCCTCTCCTGTACTCCCTGTTCACCCACGACTGCGTGGCCACGCACGCCTCCAACTCAATCATCAAGTTTGCGGATGACACAACAGTGGTAGGCTTGATTACCAACAACGACGAGACGGCCTATAGGGAGGAGGTGAGGGCCCTCGGAGTGTGGTGTCAGGAAAATAACCTCACACTCAACGTCAACAAAACTAAGGAGATGATTGTGGACTTCAGGAAACAGCAGAGGGAACACCCCTATCCACATCGATGGAACAGTAGTGGAGAGGGTTGTAAGTTTTAAGTTCCTCGGCATACACATCACAGACAAACTGAATTGGTCCACTCACACAGACAGCATCGTGAAGAAGGCGCAGCAGCGCCTCTTCAACCTTAGGAGGCTGAAGAAATTAGGCTTGTCACCAAAAGCACTCACAAACTTCTACAGATGCACAATCGAGAGGCATCCTGGCGGGCTGTATCACCGCCTGGTACGGCAACTGCTCCGCCCACAACCGTAAGGCTCTCCAGAGGGTAGTGATGTCTGCAAAACGCATCACTGGGGCAAACTACCTGCCCTCCAGGACACCTACACCACCCGATGTTACAGGAAGGCCATAAAGATCATCAAGGACAACAACCACCCGAGCCACTGCCTGTTCATCCCGCTATCATCCAGAAGGCGAGTTCAGTACAGGTGCATCAAAGCTGGGACCGAGAGACTGAAAAACAGCTTCTATCTCAAGGCCATCAGACTGTTAAACAGCAACCACTAACATTGAATGGCTGCTGCCAACACACTGACTCAACTCCAGCCACTTTATTAATGGGAATTGATGGGAAATGATGTAAAATATATCACTAGCCACTTTAAACAATGTTACCTAATATAATGTTTACATACCCTACATTATTCATCTCATATGTATACGTATATACTGTGCTCTATATCATCTACTGCATCTTTATTTAATACATGTATCACTAGCCACTTTAACTATGCCACTTTGTTTACATACTCATCTCATATGTATATACTGTACTCGATACCATCTACTGTATCTTGCCTATGCTGCTCTGTACTATCACTCATTCATATATCTTTATGTACATATTCTTTATCCCTTTACACTTGTGTATAAGGTAGTAGTTGAGGAATTGTTAGTTAGATTACTCGTTGGTTATTACTGCATTGTCGGAACTAGAAGCACAAGCATTTCGCTACACTCGCATTAACATCTGCTAACCATGTGTATGTGACAAATACAATTTGATTTGATTTGAAGAGGAGAGGAGAGATAATCACCTCTCATAACATGTCATCATGGTTGAAGAGGAGAGATAAGTACCTCTCATAACATTGCTGAAGAGGAGAGATAATCACCTCTTCAACCATGTCATCATGGTTGAAAAGGAGAGATAATCACCTCTCATAACATGTCCTGTCCAGTCAGAGTAGATACAGTAGATGGATAGGAGCTGACTAGTACTGTTTCCATTTTAGGATGCTCTGCAGTGTCCATATTAGGACAGCCTCTGTCTGTCCAGTACAGTGTCCATATTAGGACAGCCTCTGTCTGTCCAGTACAGTGTCCATATTAGGACAGCCTCTGTCTGTCCAGTACAGTGTCCATATTAGGACAGCCTCTGTCTGTCCAGTACAGTGTCCATATTAGGACAGCCTCTGTCTGTCCAGTACAGTGTCCATATTTGAAAAGTGTCTGTCTCACCAGGTCTTGTTTCAGTCTCACCAGGACTTGTTTCAGTCTCAGCAGGTCTTGTTTCAGTCTCAGCAGGTCTTGTTTCAGTCTCAGCAGGTCTTGTTTCAGTCTCACCAGGACTTGTTTCAGTCTCACCAGGTCTTGTTTCAGTCTCAGCAGGTCTTGTTTCAGTCTCAGCAGGTCTTGTTTCAGTCTCAGCAGGTCTTGTTTCAGTCTCAGCAGGTCTTGTTTCAGTCTCACCAGGTCTTGTTTCAGTCTCACCAGGTCTTGTTTCAGTCTCAGCAGGTCTTGTTTCAGTCTCACCAGGACTTGTTTCAGTCTCAACAGGTCTTGTCTGAAAGCCTATCCAGAAACCGAGTAGGGTGTACACCCAGCCATAACTAGTGTACATCTTTATTGGCTGGGTATTTTCATGGTTAACTTTCGATAGCATAGATTATTTAATGTTCATGTGTACATACCAGGTCTCAGCACCAGATGTCACCTCAACATTATGTTTCACACAGGCATCTAATCATGTTATGTCGTGTTCTGTTATTTGTATAATTTTGTCTGATCAAAACAAAAGAAAAAGGGAAGATGCTCACAGTTCATCTCAATCAACAGTGTTGAAAACCAAAACTTTGACCCTCAATACGTTTTGCAGAGGTAAAAACGTTGTGTGCGTTTGTCTGTTTAATGTATTCCTATGAGGCATCCCACATTCTCGTCATAAAGTATTCCTGCAAGGTTGTCTGGTGGTTGGGGTCACAGGCTCTTCATAATTGGCTCATTCATCCCCCTCCTCTCCCCTGTAACTATTCCCCAGGTCGTTGCTGTAAATGAGAATGTGCTCTCAGTCAACTTACTTGGTAAAATAACAGATAAATAAAAGAAGGTTTTAGCGGTAAGGTTGTCTGGTGGCTGGCGTCACAGATCAGCCTCCTTTATTGGTATTTTCACTCACCAGAATCTAGACGCTCCTTTATGGCAACATGGACAGTAAAGTCTGAGTTCTCTGTCTGTCTGTATCATAAACTTCTTATGATAATCTCTTCTGTGTCTTGTCGTGTATGTCTGTCTGTGGAGACAAACCATTATCACTCCCTTGGTGCCTTAAACCAAAAGTGGCTTAACACTCTTCAACAGGTTACAATTTATCTCTCCAGGAGAATCCCATACAAAGGTAATCTATTCTAAATTTTAATTTGCATATGAGCAGTGGTATTTAATCATCCTGCATTCCCCAATATAAATTAACCAATACTCTTCCAACCTTGTGTTACCTCTTCCTTGTCCACCATGGCTGGTACTGGCAGCTAGCCCTCTCTACTACGAACACTTTATCTTCCTTTAGCCTACACGCTAACACAATTATTCATCTGATACTGTGGATGACTTTAGCCCAAATGCTAACACTGCTAACACAATTGTTCACCATTAGCAGCTGTGGATGGCATTAGCCTACATGCTAACAATATTGTTGTGGACGACAGATGTGGGCGGTGGATGTCTTGGCTGTTTAAGTCAAACCACACAATCACTGGTTGAAAGGAAACGGTGACAGCCTCTCAGTGACAGCCTCTCAGTGACAACCTCTCAGTGACAGCCTCTCAGTGACAGCCTCTCAGTGACAGCCTCTCAGTGACAACCTCTCAGTGACAGCCTCTCAGTGACAGCCTCTCAGTGACAGCCTCTCAGTGACAGCCTCTCAGTGACAGCCTCTCAGTGACAGCCTCTCAGTGACAGCCTCTCAGTGACAGCCTCTCAGTGACAGCCTCTCAGTGACAGCCTCTCAGTGACAGCCTCTCAGTGACAGCCTCTCAGTGACAGCCTCTCAGTGACAGCCTCTCAGTGACAGACTCTCAGTGACAGCCTCTTTGTAAAAGTCAAAGTGAAAAGACAGTTCTACAAATGTTAATAAATGATCAAAAAAATGAAATAACCCAAATATAGTTGCAAAAGTTTGGAGTTGTTGATATGATTTCTTAATGCCTTCATCTGTCCCCCGTACAAAGAACATCTGTATGGTCCCTCAGTCAAGTAGTGAACTTCAAGCTCAAAAGAGAAGTGAATGAGACAATAATAAAGATATAACATTTTTAAAAATATACACATTTACAACTGTGTCATTTACAACTGTGTCATTTACAACTGTGTAATTTGCAACTGTGTCATTTACAACTGTGTCATTTAAAACTGTAGCAGTGATATTGTAAATTACCATGGGGGGTAGAATGTCCATTAAATAAAAACTTTGAAACAATGGTACAAATAAAATGATAAAATATACATAATATTATACAAATGATCAAAAAATGAAATGACCATCAAATATAGGAGAGGGCACATGTTTGGGGTTGTTGATATGATTTCTTAATGACCATTGGGGGTAGGAGAGGGCACATGACCATTGGGTATGGTCCCTCAGGAAGAGGGCACATGTCCAAGGGGGTAGGAATGATACAATGAATAAAGGGATAACATTTTTAAAAACATGACCATTGGGGGTAGGAGAGGGCACATGTCCATTGGGGGTCATTTAGAGGGCACATGTCCATTGGGGGTGGATAGGGCACATGACCATTGGGGATAGAGAGGGCACATGTCCACATGGGGGAGCATGTGGGGGCAGAGGAGAACTGGATGACCATTGGGGGTAGGAGAGGGCAAATGATAATTGGGGGGCACATATACATAATATGACCAGCTGTAACAGATGACACATGTCCATTGGGGGTAGGAGAGGGCACATGACCATTGGGGGTAGGAGAGGGCACATGACCATTGGGGGTAGGAGAGGGCACATGACCATTGGGGGTAGGAGAGGGCACATGACCATTGGGGGTAGGAGAGGGCACATGACCATTGGGGGTAGGAGAGGGCACATGACCATTGGGGGTAGGAGAGGGCACATGTCCATTGGGGGTAGGAGAGGCACATGACCATTGGGGGTAGGAGAGGGCACATGTCCATTGGGGGTAGGAGATGGCACATGTCCATTTTGGGTAGGAAAGGGCACATGACCATTGAGGGTAGGAGAGGGCACATGACCATTGGGGGTAGGAGAGGGCACATGACCATTGGGGGTAGGAGAGGGCACATGTCCATTGGGGGTAGGAAAGGGCTCGAAGCTGTTGACCTGTCTGACAGTTTTTGTCATCATACTCCTATACTGCCCAAGTCTGAGTGATGGAAGCTGTAGCTTGGGTGCCTGAGGTCCTTGATGATCTTCTTGGCTTTCCTGCGACACCTGGTGTTGTAAGTGTCCTGGACGGCAGGTAGTTTACACCCAATGGTGCTTTCTGCTGAGCGTACAACCCTCTGTAGCGCCTTGCGGTTAGCGGCGGTGGGAGTTGCCGTTCCAGGCCATAATGCAGTCTGACGGTATGCTCATTTCAGCTCCCGGGAGAGATGTACACAGAGGAACCTGACGTTTTTGACCCTCTTCACAGTGGCCCCATTGATGAGGATTGGGGGCGTGCCCAACCTGGTTCCTCCTGAAGTCCACAATCAGCTCCTATGTTTCTCAGAAGTTGAGGGAGAGGTTGTTTAGCTAGCACCACGCCGTCAGAGTGCATACATCTTCTCTATAGGCCGTCTCATCGTTGTTGGTAACTAGCACCGTCAAATGAGCATATTGCGCTGTCCCCCACGCTCCCCTCCGCGCTCCCCTCTACCTTACTTGATGATTGAGTTGGAACTGTGCAATTGCACAAAGTTGTGGGTATAAAGAGAATACAGGAGGGGAATGAGGATTCACCCTTGTGGGACTCCCATGTTGATGATCAGTTTGGAGGAGGTAATGATTTTTTACCTTCACAACCTAGGTCCAGGACTTAGTTGCATAGGGTCGTGAGCTGTGTGATGAGCTTGGAGGGCGCTATGGTACTGTAGCCCATGCTGTAGTCGATGAACAACATCCTCACATATGCATTCCCTTGGTACAGGTGGGTGAGAGCTGTGTGCAGTTCAATGGTGATTCAGTTGTCCTTGGATCTGTCAAGGCGGTAGGCGAAATGGAGAGGGTTGAGAGTGTCAGGGATAGAGGATGTGATGTGGTTTTTGAGTAGCCTCTCGAAGCGCTTCATGATGACGGAAGAGAGTGCTACGGGTCGGTAGTCATTCAGTTCATTTACTTTCCCTTTTTTTGGGCATGGGGATGATAGTGGACATCTGGAAGCAGGTGGGGATAACAACCTGAGCAAGAGAGAGATGGAAATTGTCCAATAACAGCAAGCTGGTCTGTAAATGCTCTGAGGCTCGGGATACCGCCTGGGCCGGCAGCCTTGTGGTTTTTGATTTGTGTAAACTTTCCCTATCCCACTGCAGAGAACAGAATACCTGGGATCATGTATACAGCACCGTCAAATAAGCATATTGCGCTGTCCCCCACGCTCCCCTCCGCGCTCCCCTCCGCGCTCCCTTCCGTGCTCCCATCCTCGCTCTCCTCCGCGCTCCCCTCAGCGATCCCCTCCGCGCTCCCCTCCACGCTGCCCCTCCGCGCTCCCTTCCGCGATCCCCTCACCGATCCCCCTCCGCCCCTCCGCTCCGCGCTCCCCTCCGATCCCCTCACCGATCCCCTTCGCGCTCCCCTCCGCGCTCCCCTCCGCGCTCCCCTCCGCGCTCCCCTCCTCGCTCCCTTCCGCGCTCCCCTCAGCGATCCCCTCCGCGCTTCCCTCCACGCTGCCCCTCCGCGCTCCCCTCCACGCTCCCCTCAGCGATCCCCTCACCGATCCCCTCCGTGCTCCCCTCCGCGCTCCCCTCCGCGCTCCCCTCAGCGCTCCCCTCAGCGATCCCCTCCTCCCTTCCGCGCTCCCCTCGCTCTCCGCGCTCCCCCCTCCGCGCTCCCCTCAGCGCTCCCCTCAGCTTCCCTCCCGCTCCCCCACGCTCCCCTCCGTGCTCCCTCCGCGCTCCTCCCGCTCCCCTCAGCGATCCCCTCCCGCTCCCTCCGCACTCCCCTCCGCTCCCCTCAGCGCTCCCTCAGCGCTCCCTCCGCGCTCCCCTCCGCGCTCCCCTCAGCGATCCCCTCACCGATCCCCTCCGCGCTCCCCTCCTCGCTCCCCTCAGCGCTCCCCTCAGCGCTCCCTCCGCTCACCCTCCGCGCTCCCCTCCGCTCCCCTCCACGCTCCCTCCACGCTCCCCTCCGTGCTCCCGCTCCCTTTCAGCGTCCCTCCGCGCTCCCCTCCGCGCTCCCTCAGCGCTCCCCTCCCCCTCCGCGCTCCCCCACGCTGCCCCTCCGTGCTCCCCTCAGCGCTCCCCTCAGCGATCCCGTCCGCGCTCCCCTCCGCGCTCCCTCCCTCACCCCCTCCTCGCTCCCCTCCGCGCTCCCTCCGCCTCCCCTCAGCGCTCCCTCAGCTTTCCCTCCGCCTCCACGCTGCCCCTCCGTGCTCCCCTCCGCGCTCCCCTCCCTCCGCGCTCCCTCAGCGATCCCCTCACCGATCCCCGCACTCCGCGCTCCCCTCCCGATCCTCCGCGCTCCCCTCCGCGCTCAGCGCTCCCCTCATCCCCTCCGCCCCCTCAGCGATCCCCTCCGCGCCCCTCCGCGCTCCCTCCGCGCTCCCTTCCGCGCTCCCCTCCTCGCTCCCTTCCGCGCTCCCCTCAGCAATCCCCTCCGCGCTCCCCTCCACGCTGCCCCTCCGCGCTCCCCTCAGCGATCCCCTCACCGATCCCTCCGCGATCCTCCTCGCTCCCCTCCCTCTCCTCCGCGCTCCCCTCAGCAATCCCCTCCGCGCTCCCTCCACGCTCCCCTCCGTGCTCCCGCTCCCCTCAGCGATCCCCCTCACCGATCCCTTCCGCGCTCCCCTCCGCGCTCCCCTCAGCGCTCCCCACCGATCCCTTCCCTTCCACGCCCCTCCGCGCTCCCCTCAGCGCTCCCCTCAGCTTTCCCTCCGCGCTCCCTCCACGCCCCTCCCCCCTCCGCGCTCCCCTCTCCGCTCCCCTCCGCGCTCCCCTCCGCGCTCCCCTCCGCGCTCCCCTCCGCGCTCCCCTCAGCTTTCCCTCCGCGCTCCCCTCCACGCTGCCCCTCCGTGCTCCCCTCCGCGCTCCCCTCAGCTCCCCTCCGCGCTCCCCTCAGCGATCCCGTCACCGATCCCTTCCGCACTCCCCTCCTCGCTCCTCTCAGCGCTCCCTCTCCCTCCGCTCCCCTCCGCGCTCCCCCTCAGCTCCCCTTCCCCTCCGCGCTCCCCTCCGCTCCCCTCCCCGCGCTGCCCCTCCGTGCTCCCTTCCGCGCTCCCCTCCCTTTCCCCTCCGCGCTCCCCTCCACGCTGCCCCTCCGCTCTCCCCTCCGCGCTCCCCTCACCGATCCCCTCCTCGCTCCCCTCAGCGATCCCCTCACCGATCCCTTCCGCGCTCCCCCCCTCGCTCCCCTCAGCGATCTCCTCACGATCCCCTCCGCGCTCCCCTCCTCGCTCCCCTCCGCGCTCCCTCAGCTTTCCCCTCCGATCCCCTCCACGCTGCCCCTCCGTGCTCCCCTCTGCGCTCCCCTCCGTCAGCGATCCCCTCCCTTCCGTGCTCCCCTCCCTCAGCGATCCCCTCCGCGCTCCCCTCAGCTCCCCTCAGCGCTCCCCTCCACCCTCCGATCCCTCCGCGCTCCCTCAGCTTTCCCCTCCGCGCCCCCTCCAGCTCCCCTCCGTGCTCCCCTCCGTGCTCCCTCACCGATCCCGCGCTCCCCTCTCCCCTCAGCGATCCCCTCACCGATCCCCTCTGCGCTCCCCTCCGTGCTCCCCTCCGTGCTCCCCTCCGCGCTCCCCTCAGCGCTCCCCTCAGCGATCCCCTCCACGCTCCCCTCCGTGCCCCACCGTGCTCCCCTCCTCGCTCCCCTCCGCTCCCCTCAGCGATCCCGTCACCGATCCCTTCCGCACTCACCCTCCTCGCTCCCCTCAGCGATCCCCTCACCGATCCCCTCCGCGCTCCCCTCAGCGATCCCCTCACCGATCCCCTCCGCGCTCCCCTCCGCGCTCCCTTCCGCGCTCCCCTCCTCGCTCCCTTCCGCGCTCCCCTCAGCGATCCCCTCCGCGCTCCCCTCCACGCTGCCCCTCCGCGCTCCCCTCAGCGATCCCCTCAGCGATCCCCTCCGCGCTCCCCTCCGCGCTCCCCTCAGCGCTCCCCTCACCGATCCCTTCCGCGCTCCCCTCCGCGCTCCCCTCAGCGCTCCCCTCAGCTTTCCCCTCCGCGCTCCCCTCCACGCTGCCCCTCCGTGCTCCCCTCCCCTCACCGATCCCCTCCGCTGCCCCTCCGCGCTCCCTCAGCGATCCCCTCACCGATCCCTTCCGCACTCCCCTCCTCGCTCCCCTCAGCGATCCCCTCCGCGCTCCCCTCAGCGCTCCCCTCAGCTTTCCCGCGCTCCCCTCCACGCTGCCCCTCCGTGCTCCCCTCTGTGCTCCCCTCCGCGCTCCCCTCCGCGCTCCCCTCAGCGATCCCGTCACCGATCCCTTCCGCACTCCCCTCCTCGCTCCCCTCAGCACTCTCCTCAGCGATCCCCTCCGCGCTCCCCTCAGTGCTCCCCTCAGCGATCCCCTCAGTGCTCCCCTCCGCGCTCCCCTCCGCGCTCCCCTCAGCGATCCCGTCACCGATCCCCTCTGCGCTCCCCTCCTCGCTCCCCTCAGCGATCCCCTCAGCGATCCCCTCCGCGCTCCCCTCCGTGCTCCCCTCAGCGATCCCCTCAGTGCTCCCCTCCGCGCTCCCTCCGCGCTCCCCTCCGCTCCCTCCCCCTCAGCGATCCCGTCACCCGATCCCCTCTGCGCTCCCCTCCTCGCTCCCCTCAGCGCTCTCCTCAGCGATCCCCTCCGCGCTCCCCTCCGCGCTCCCCTCAGCGATCCCCTCACCGATCCCCTCCGCGCTCCCCTCCGCGCTCCCCTCCGCGCTCCCCTCAGCGATCCCCTCACCGATCCCTTCCGCACTCCCCTCCTCGCTCCCCTCAGCGCTCTCCTCAGCGATCCCCTCCGCGCTCCCCTCAGCGCTCCCCTCAGCTTTCCCCTCCGCGCTCCCCTCCACGCTGCCCCTCCGTGCTCCCCTCCGTGCTCCCCTCCGCACTCCCCTCAGCGATCCCGTCACCGATCCCTTCCGCACTCCCCTCCTCGCTCCCCTCCGCGCTCCCCTCCGCGCTCCCCTCAGCGATCCCGTCACCGATCCCTTCCGCACTCCCCTCCTCGCTCCCCTCAGCACTCTCCTCAGCGATCCCCTCCGCGCTCCCCTCAGTGCTCCCCTCAGCGATCCCCTCCGCGCTCCCCTCCGCGCTCCCCTCCACGCTCCCCTCCATGCTCCCCTCCGCTCGCCACTGGACAATTCTGACCATGTGTTGCTCCAACTCAACCCCACATTCAGACAGAGACTGAATAATGGTGAATGTTGGTATTTTCATCTTTAAATATGTCCCAATCAGTGGAGTCTCTTTAAATATGTCCCAATCAGCAGAGTCCAGGCAGCTGTTTAACTCCTCTATGTCCTCAATAATCCATTTCCTCACTGTTATCTTGACAGGCTTGCCGGATTTCAGTCTCTGTCTGTATGTGGAGATAAATTGGCTCATCACATGGCCAGAGTTCCCCAGTGGCGCGCAACCCAACCAGTACTTTGTCAAATTCAACAATGAGAAAGCCTGGTTCACTGCTGAACTCACAGCCCTATGCTCAGTCTAAGAGGAAGCACATATTAGCAACAAAAAAGTGGACTATAGAACTGCTAAACAGCTGCTCAACAAGGGATCCACAGTTCGCCAACAACGCCTCATCGTCTGTCTGGAAGAGTCTCCGGCAGACTACAAACTACAAGCAAAGGACCCCCCAGGCATCAGACAAAACCAGCTAATTGAGTTCTACTGTCGTTTTGAATCATAGTAGGCCCTCAGCTATCAAAACTCTCCTCATCCATCTAACTCCTCAGCTATAAAAAGTCTAATCATCCATCTAACTAATCAGCTATCAAGAGTCTCCTCATCCATCTAACTCCTCAGCCATCAAGAGTCTCCTCATCCATCTAACTCCTCAGCTATCAAGAGTCTCCTCATCCATCTAACTCCACTGCCATCAAGTATCCTCATCCATCTAACTCCTCAGCCATCAAGAGTCTCCTCATCCATCTAACTCCTCAGCCATAAAGAGTTTCCACAGGCATCTATCTCCTCAGCCATCAAGTCTTCTTAGCCATCAAACCACTCAGCAAACAAGGTTTTCCTCAGCCATCTAACCCCTCAGCCATCTAGTCTCCCCAGTCATCTAACCCCTCAGCAAACAAGAGTTTCCTCAGTCATCTAACTGCTAAGCCATCAAGTGTCTCTTCATCCATCTAACCCCTCAGCCACCACGTCTCTTCAGCCATGTAACCCAATAGAAATCAAGATCTTCCTCAGCCATCTAACCTTTCAAACATCAAGAGTCCCCTCAGCCATCTAACCCCTCAGCAAACCAGAGTTTCCTCAGTCATCTAACTGCTAAGCCATCAAGTGTCTCTTCATCCATCTAACCCCTCAGCCATTTAACCCCTCAAGATCTTCCTCAGCCATCAAATCCCTCAAACATCAAGAGTCTCCTCAGCCATCTAACCTTTCAAACATCAAGAGTCCCCTCAGCCATTTAACCCCTCAACTGTCAAGAGTCTCCTCAGCCATCTAACCCCTCAGCAAACAAGAGTTTCCTCAGTCATCTAACTGCTAAGCCATCAAGTGTCTCTTCATCCATCTAACCCCTCAGGCACCACGTCTCTTCAGCCATGTAACCCATTAGAAATCAAGATCTTCCTCAGCCATCTAACCTTTCAAACATCAAGAGTCCCCTCAGCCATTTAACCCCTCAACCGTCAAGAGTCTCCTCAGCCATCTAACCCCTCAGCCATCAAGAGTCTCCTGAGCCATCCAACCCCTCAGCCATCAAGTGTCTCCTCAGCCATCTAACTCCTCAGCAATCAAGAGTCTCCTCAGCCATCTAACCCCGCAGGCATCTAGATTCTCCTCATCCATCTCACCCTTCAGCCATCAAGAGCCTCCCCAGCCATATAACATCTCAGTCACAAACAGTCTCCTCAGCCATCTAACCCCACAGTCATCAAAATTACTCAGCCATCTAACCCCTTAGCCATCAAGAGTCTAATTAGCCATTTAAACCCTCAGTCATCAATAGTCTAATCAGCCATCAGCCTTTAAGAGTCTCGTTAGCCATTTAAACCCTCAGCCATCAATAGTCTAATCAGCCATCTAACCCCTCAGCCTTTAAAAGTCTCTTTAGCCATCAGGACAACTGACCCAGACATCACCCGTCCCCCTGCGCTTCTATCTCGCTCTTCACATTCACCGAGACACAGACAGCAAAACAGTTGTGAAGACGCTGGTGTGGGCATCTGTGGCCATGGAGGGAGCATCTAACTCCCCAGCTGAACCGGGAAATGTTTGTGACCTTGGACTGTCGGTTGTGTGGGGGCTGGTGTGGGCATCTGTGGCCATGGAGGGAGCATCTAACTCCCCAGCTGAACCGGGAAATGTTTGTGACCTTGGACTGGCGGTTGTGCGGGGGCTGGTGTGGGCATCCATGGCCATGGAGGGAGCATCTAACTCCCCAGCTGAACCGGGAAATGTTTGTGACCTTGGACTGGCGGTTGTGCGGGGGCTGGTGTGGGCATCTGTGGCCATGGAGGGAGCATCTAACTCCCCAGCTGAACCGGGAAATGTTTGTGACCTTGGACTGTCGGTTGTGCGGGGGCTGGTGTGGGCATCTGTGGCCATGGAGGGAGCATCTAACTCCCCAGCTGAACCGGGAAATGTTTGTGACCTTGGACTGTCGGTTGTGCGGGGGCTGGTGTGGGCATCTGTGGCCATGGAGGGAGCATCTAACTCCCCAGCTGAACCGGGAAATGTTTGTGACCTTGGACTGTCGGCAGCAGTGAAAACTAATTTGAATCTGCTGGGGACTTGCATGCTATTAAGTGTATAATCTGCAACATGTTTGTTGTTGTCACGGGGAAAGGTCTGATGGAAACCTTCCTTTGGGAAAAATGTATTGAACTTGATGCAGCTAAATAAAGCATAATTACTCTTCATGAAGAAATAAAACATTTGACCAAGCGCCTTGAACTGAATAAGGATTCTATGAGACGCTAGGCATCTTTAAATACTTCCTATCAAAACATTCAAGAGGATCATAATGGTACCTTCCTGGACTATGATCAGTTTCCCACACTGCACCCCTCTACTAGCTAGAACCAGGAAATGGCTGCTCCTTGTTGGACTCCAGGTGAGTGTAAATGTCTGCTCCTTGTTGGACTCCAGGTGAGTGTAAATGGCTGCTCCTTGTTGGACTCCAGGTGAGTGTAAATGGCTGGTCCTTGTTGGACTCCAGTTGAGTGTAAATGTCTGGTCCTTGTTGGACTCCAGGTGAGTGTAAATGGCTGCTCCTTGTTGGACTCCAGGTGAGTGTAAATGTCTGGTCCTTGTTGGACTCCAGGTGAGTGTAAATGTCTGCTCCTTGTTGGACACCAGGTGAGTGTAAATGTCTGGTCCTTGTTGGACTCCAGGTGAGTGTAAATGTCTGGTCCTTGTTGGACTCCAGGTGAGTGTAAATGTCTGGTCCTTGTTGGACTCCAGGTGGGTGTAAATGTCTGGTCCTTGTTGGACTCCAGGTGAGTGTAAATGGCTGCTCCTTGTTGGACTCCAGGTGAGTGTAAATGTCTGGTCCTTGTTGGACTCCAGGTGAGTGTAAATGTCTGGTCCTTGTTGGACTCCAGGTGAGTGTAAATGTCTGGTCCTTGTTGGACTCCAGGTGAGTGTTAATGTCTGGTCCTTGTTGGACTCCAGGTGGGTGTAAATGGCTGCTCTTTGTTGGACTCCAGGTGAGTGTAAATGTCTGGTCCTTGTTGGACTCCAGGTGAGTGTAAATGTCTGGTCCTTGTTGGACTCCAGGTGAGTGTAAATAGCTGCTCCTTGTTGGACTCCAGGTGAGTGTAAATAGCTGCTCCTTGTTGGACTCCAGGTGAGTGTAAATGGCTGCTCCTTGTTGGACTCCAGGTGAGTGTAAATGGCTGCTCCTTGTTGGACTCCAGGTGAGTGGAAATGGCTGCTCCTTGTTGGACTCCAGGTGAGTGTAAATGTCTGCTTGTCGGAACCAGAAAGAAGGAGAAGAAGAATGGTTCTTGGTGCGCCTGCCTTCTTCCCCCGTGTCTGAACTTAAGACTTTCAAATCGCTTTGAGACCCTGTACATTTAAGACATTACATTTAAGTCATTTAGCAGACGCTCTTATCCAGAGCGACTTACAAATTGCTGTACCAGCAGTCTTCCACCGGGGGCTTGGGCGTTCCTTCCATGGCTGTGGATTTCCCTCCAGCTATATCTCCATGACCTAGTCAATCAACTGCCTGGGCACAGCTTGGACCACCATGGCTCCCCTCCTCTGGGCCATGCTGTCTGGACCAGAGCTCTGTCCCTTTGGCTGTTGTGTCCTGCACACAGCCTGAACCACCACTCTGGATCAGAGCTCTGTCCCTTTGGTTGTTGTGTCCTGCCCACAGCCGGCGTCTCAGCAGCCCTCTTCTCAGGTGAGTTCTGTGTCTCTGGCCTCACAATCTGCTTCGAGACACGGCAGAGGCAAGCTTCAATGCCATACAACTCTCCTTCCGTTGCCTCCAATTGCTCTTAAATACAAGTAAAACTAAATGCATGCTCTTCAACCGATCGCTGCCTGCACCTGCCCGCCTGTCCAACATCACTACTTTGGACGGCTCTGACTTAGAATACGTGGACAACTACAAATACCTAGGTGTCTGGTTAGACTGTCAATCTCCAATCCAAAGTTAAATCTAGAATTGGATTCCTATTTCGCAACAATGCATCCTTCACTCATGCTGCCAAACATACCCTCATAAAACTGACCATCCTACCAATCCTCAACTTCGGCGATGTCATTTACAAAATAGCCTCCAATACCCTACTCAACAAATTGGATGCAGTCTATCACAGTGCCATCCGTTTTGTCACTAAAGCCCCATATACTACCCACCATTGCGACCTGTACGCTCTCGTTGGCTGGCCCTCGCTTCATACTCGATGCCAAACCCACTGGCTCCATGCCATCTACAAGACCCTGCTGGGTAAAGTCCCCCCTTATCTCAGCTCGCTGGTCACAATAGCATCACCCACCTGTAGCACCTGCTCCAGCAGGTATATGTCTCTGGTCAGCCCCAAAACAAATTCTTTCTTTGGCCGCCAATCCTTCCAGTTATCTGCTGCCAATGACTGGAACGAACTACAAAAATCTCTGAAACTGGAAACACTTATCTCCCTCACTAGCTTTAAGCACCAACTGTTAGAGCAGCTCAAAAATTACTGCACCTGTACATAGCCCATCTATAATTTAGCCCAAACAACTCCCTCTTTCCCTACTGTATTTATTTTAATTATTTATTTTGCTCCTTTGCCCTCATTATTTTTATTTCTACTTTGCACATTCTTCAACGGCAAAATTTACCATTCCAGTGTTTTACTTGCTATATTGTATTTACTTTTTTTTTTTTTTGCCTTTACTTCCCTTATCTCACCTCATTTGCTCATATTGTATATAGACTTGTTTCTACTCTATAATTGACTGTATGTTTGTTTTACTCCATGTATAACTCTGTGTCGTTGTATGTGTCGAACTGCTTTGCTTTATCTTGGCCAGGTCGCAATTGTAAATGAGAACTTGTTCTCAACTTGCCTACATGTTTAAATACATCTGAAATAAATACATAAATAAATAAAGAGGACAGATCATTCCGGCGAGTTCGATGGTGAGGCATATATCTGTACCCGGGACAAAGAATTTGTGTTTTTCCCAGGGTCAACGTTCAGGGGCTGGGGTCAGTTTGTCATATCTGGAGTACTTCTCCTGTCCAATTCGGTGTCCTGTGTGAATCTAAGTGTGCGTTCTCTAATTCTCTCCTTCTCTCTCTCAGAGGACCTGAGCCCTAGGACCATGCCCCAGGACTACCTGACATGATGACTCCTTGCTGTCCCCAGTCCACCTGGCCGTGCTGCTGCTCCAGTTTCAACTGTTCTGCCTTATTATTATTCGACCATGCTGGTCATTTATGAACATTTGAACATCTTGGCCATGTTCTGTTATAATCTCCACCCGGCACAGCAGGAAGAGGACTGGCCACCCCACATATGCTCTCTCTAATTCTCTTTCTTTCTCTCTCTCGGAGGACCTGAGCCCTAGGACCATGCCCCAGGACTACCTGACATGATGACTCCTTGCTGTCCCCAGTCCACCTGGCCGTGCTGCTGCTCCAGTTTCAACTGTTCTGCCTTATCATTATTCGACCATGCTGGTCATTTATGAACATTTGAACATCTTGGCCATGTTCTTTTATAATCTCTACCCGGCACAGTCAGAAGAGGACTGGCCACCCCACATAGCCTGGTTCCTCTCTAGGTTTCTTCCTAGGTTTTGGCCTTTCTAGGGAGTTTTTCCTAGCCACCGTGCTTCTACACCTGCATTGCTTGCTGTTTGGGGTTTTAGGCTGGGTTTCTGTACAGCACTTTGAGATATCAGCTGATGTACGAAGGGCTATATAAATAAATTTGATTTGATTTGATTTGATTACCAGGTTGCTTCCCGATAAATACATTTGATTTGATTACCAGGTTGCTTCCCGAGGCTGCGAGTCAGTCACCTGGGACTGATACTGTCATGGTTCATGTGGCGTCAAAGTTCAGGATATCACCAGGTTGCTTCCCGAGGCTGTGAGTCAGTCACCGGGGGCTGATACTGTCGTGGTTCATGTGGGGTCAAAGTTCAGGCTTTCACCAGGTTTCTTCCCGAGGCTGTGAGTCCGTCACCTGGGCTGATAATGTCGTGTTTCATTTGGGGTCAAAGTTCAGGATATCACCAGGTTTCTTCCCGAGGCTGTGAGTCCGTCACCTGGGCTGATAATGTCGTGTTTCATGTGGGGTCAAAGTTCAGGCTTTTACCAGATTTCTTCCCGAGGCTGTGAGTCCATCACCTGGGCTGATAATGTCATGGTTCATGTGGGGTCAAAGTTCAGGATATCACCAGGTTGCTTCCCGAGGCTGTGAGTCCGTCACCTGGGCTGATAATGTCATGCTTCACGTGGAGTGAAATCATATTATGAAGTGCAGCTCAGAACAGTAGAAGATGGATATTAAAGAACCGATTGGTTCTCTACTTGACACCAACAAACACCCCATAATGTCTGGCCCTCTGCCCTCCCTAAATCGTGGCATTGAGCAGTTCAGCAGACTTGTATCCCTCCATAATTGGATACCAAACTATTGCAGCTATGTGGGTGTAACATTTATTGACAATTTTGAAACCGTCTGGAAACAAAGATCGTATTATGAGGATAGGATCCACCCAAATCATTTGGGTTCCTGGATCCTTTCATAGCATTATATGTCTGTGTTGAGAAAATGACTTATTAATGACAGCTCATTTAATCCCTACCTGTGTCACTGAGTTGTCATAATGCTTCAGAAAATGCACAGTCGTGGCCAAAAGTTTTGAGAATGACACTAATATAATTTTTTACAAGTATGCTGCCTCAGTTTGTATGATGGCAATTTGCATATACTCCAGAATGTTATAATGAGTGATCAGATGAATTGCAATTAATTGCAAAGGCCCTCTTTGCCATGCAAATGAACTGAATCCCAAAAGAAACATTTCCAATGCACTTCTGCCCTGACACAAAGTACCAGCTGGCATCATGTCAATGATTCTCTCATTAACACAGGTGTGAGTGTTGACGAGGACAAGGCTGGATATCACTCTGTCATGCTGATTGAGTTCAAATAACAGACTGGAAGCTTCAAAAGGAGGGTGGTTCTTGGAATCATTGTTCTTCCTCTGTCTAACATGGTTACCTCAAGGAAACACGGGCCGTCATCATTGCTTTGCACAAAAAGGGCTTCACAGGCAAGGATATTGCTGCCAGTAAAATTGCACCTAAATCAACCATTCATTGGATCATCAAGAATTTCAAGGAGAGCGGTTCAATTGTTTTGAAGAAGCCTTCAGGGCGCCCAAGAAAGTCCAGCAAGCGCCAGGACCATCTCCTAAAGTTGATTCAGCTGCGGGATCGGGGCACCACCAGTACAGAGCTTACTCAGGAATGGCAGCAGGCAGGTGTGAGTGCATCTGAACCTACAGTGAGGTGAAGACTTTTGGAGGATGGCCTGGTGTCAAGAAGGGCAGCAAGGAAGCCACTTCTCTCCAGGAAATAGTAACATCTGACAGAAATATATAAAGACACTGAAGTAGCAAACTTTGTGAAAATGTATATTTGTGTCATTCTCAAAACTTTTGGCCACAACTGTACATTATCCTAGTGGTGTTGGAAGACACAATGTAAGTAACCTAATGTTTGTCCACCTTACTGCCTTGAATGCCTCTGCTGATCCTACAGCTATTGTAATAACCATGAGCCTATGAACCAGAGTTATACTGTTAGCACTGAGGTGAGGTGCCCTAGGAGGAAGTCCATCGTGTGTAGCTCACCCTTCACGAAAATAAATAACTAGACCATGTCTACCTCTGCTAAGCTTCCCCAGCATCAAAGAAAATTGTTAAAAATCACCCACGTTAATAGAAAACAAAACAAAGAAACAAGGTTCATGAAATCAGTCATTTGCTACTAACAGATTACATTTATATTCTGACAATCTCTGAAACTCACTTAATACCTTTGATGATACAGTGGTAGCAACATATGGTTACAAGATCTACTGAAAAGACAGAAATGCTAAAGGTGGAGGTGTGGCTGTTAAAATGCAGAACCACATTCCTGTAAAGATTAGAGAGGATCTCATGTTCAATAATGTTGTAGTAATATGACTACAGGTTCATCTGCCTCACCTAAAGCTCATTCTGGTGGGGAGCTGCTATATATCATCAAGAGTCCTATAGAACCATATTCCCTATATAGTGCACTACTTTAGACCAGAGCCCTATGGAACCCTATTCCCTATATAGTCCACTACTTTAGACCAGAGCCCTATGGAACCCTATTCCATATATAGTGCACTACTTTAGACCAGAGCCCTATGGAACCCTATTCCCTATATAGTGCCTACTATGGAACCCTATTCCCTATATAGTGCACTACTTTAGACCAGAGCCCTATGGAACCCTATTCCCTATATAGTGCACTACTTTAGACCAGAGCCCTATGGAACCCTATTCCCTATGTAATAATGGCTACAGGTTCATCTGCCTCACCTAAAGCCCATTCTGGTGGGAAGCTGCCATAGACCACCAAGTGCTAACAGTCACTATCTGGATTACATGTGTGAAATGCTTGATAGTGTATGTGATATCAACAGAGATATACTTTCTGGGTGATTTAAATATTGACTGGCTTTCATCAGGCTGCCCACTCAAGAGAAAGAATCAAAGTGTAACTAGTGCCTGCATCCTGGTTCAGGTTATCAGTCAACCTACCAGGGTAGTTACAAACAGCACAGGAATGAAATCATCAACATGTGTTGATCACATCTTTACTAATGCTGCACGAATCTGTTTGAAATAAGTATCCAGATCCATCGGTTGTATTGATCATAATATATTAGCCATATCTAGGAAAACCACAGTTCCAAAGGCTGGGCATAATATAGTGTATAAGAGGTCATACAATAAGTTTTGAAGTGATTCCTATGTTGTTTATGTGAAGAATATTTGTTGGTAAGTGGTGTGTAATGATGAGCATTTAGATGCTGTACTTGACGCGTTTATGAAATTCCTAATCCCAGGTACTAATACGCATGCACCCATGAAGAAAATGACTGTACAAACATCCAGCTGTCTAGGTTGTCCACCCATCCTTTGTTGCGGTTGTAGTCCAGGATGATGGCTGACTTCCTGTCCTCACCATCACTGATCTCAGCCATTTTGTGCAGTATGCTCAGGAAGAGCACATTGGGAGTGGGGGTGGGGGTGAAGGCAAACTTTGATGTGAAGGCCTCGTTGCGAGGAGTGCAGGGGAGAGCTCAAGCTTGTTCTTTCTAACTCTGTGAACTTCCTATTTAGGGGCTGCTGTCTGAGTTCAATCAGTAGCACACATTTTATCATTGTGTGTGTTTTAAAAAAAAGTTTTTTTTTAAATTAAATATTTAACCTTTATTTAACCAGGCAAGTCAGTTAAGAACAATTTCTTATTCACAATGACGGCCTACCCCGGCCAAACCCGGACGATTCTGGGCCAATTGTGCGCAGCCCTCTGGGACTCCCAATCACGGCCAGATGTGATGCAGCCTGGAATGGAACCAGGTACTGTAGTGATGCCTCTAGCACTGAGAGGCAGTGTCTTTGTGGTTTTTGTGGTGTGTAAGTTATTTTATAACTGCCCGGTCAAAAATGACCCTAAAACAATCGTTGTAGCCTGTACAGCTTTCATCGAAATATTAACAAAGGTGATATTTCACTTTTTCTGATGTTGGGGGCGCTCTAGGAAACGTCATACAATTTCAAGGTGAGAAATATCATTTAGGGGGTTTTCTCTGCTGTTAAACATAGTGGTGGATAATTTTTTAACCTTAATCTAACTGCACTGTCCAATTTACAGTAGCTGTTACAGTGATATAATATTATGCTATTGTTTGAGGAGATTGCACAATTTTGAACCTGAAAAATTATTTATAAACAAATTAGGCACATTTGGGCAGTCTTGATACAACAATTCAAACAGAAACGCTATGGTTCAGACTAAAATTCTACACATACACTGCTGCCATCTAGTGGCTAAAATCTCAATTGCACCTGGGCTGGAATAATACATTATGGCCTTTCCCTTGCATTTCAAAGATGAATGTACAAAAAAAATATAAAAAAACGTTTGGTTTTTTCTTTGCATTATCTTTTACCAGAGCCAACATTCCTTTCACATTTCCAAAAACTTCAAACTGTTTCCTTTCAAATGGTATCAATAATATGCATATCCTTGCTTCAGGTCCTGAGCAACAGGCAGTTAGATTTGGGTGTGTCATTTTAGGCTTAAATTTAAAAAAAGAGGCCGATCCTTATTCACAGCACTAACAAACATGCAGGTCCTACAAGCCCTAGTTTTGTCGCACCTGGACTACTGTTCAGTCGTGTGGTCAGGTGTAACAGGGCAGGACAGCTGGCCTTTGTATGTACACAGAGAGCTAACATTAATGATATGAATGTCAATCTCTCCTGGCTCAAAGTGAGTGAGCAGAGATTGACTGAGAGGTATTGAGAGGTATTGACTGCACCGAGCTGTCTGTTTGAAGTACTGTCACAAAGCTTGGAAACGCACCCATGCATACCCCATACCCCACAAGACATGTGGTCTCTTCACAGTCCCCAAGTCCAGAACACACTATGGGAGGTGCACAGTACTACATAGAGACATGACTACATGGAGCTCTATTCCACATCAAGTAACTCATGCCAGCAGTAACATTTGATTCATTATGGCAGCATCTAGCCTTCAGCTTATAAAGATATATCCCCCATACTGGGTTGAACAGCTTTACACTGTACATAATATGCACAGTTTATATTCATCATGGCAGCATCCCTTCCTCAGCTTATATAGTTATATCCCCCACACAGCTTTACACTGTACAGTCTGGAGTCTCCTCAGAAGAGGAAGGGGAGGGCCATCCTCCTCTGTGAATATTATACAAATAAAAATACTGAAGCATTAAAAAAGTTATAATATTTAGATAAAACTACTCGAAATATAATCACGTCACCAAATAATTGATTAAAACCCACTGTTTTGCAATGAAGGTCTACAGTAGACTCAGCAGCACTCTTTAGGGTATCACCATGGTGTAGCCGGAGGACAGCTAGCTTCAGTCCTCCTCTGTGTACATGACTTCAATACAAAACCTAGGAGGCTCATGGTTCTCACCCTCTTCACCCTCTTCCATAGACTAAACAATAATTTTGACAACTTCCGGAGGACATCCTCCAGCCTATCAGAGCACTTGCAGCATGAACTGACATGTTGTCCACCCAATCAAAGGATCAGAGAATGAATCTAGTACTGAAAGCATATGTAACAGCCAGTTAGCGCTGCGGTGCATAAATATAGAGTAAAGAGTTGACTCAAAGAGAGAGAACGAACAACAACAGTATCGTTTTATTCACTATGACCGACAAACACCTCTGGACATTGGATTTTACTTTACTCAATACATATATGACTTTGTCTGGACGACCCGGCGTAGTTCCATTCATCACGAGAGCACTTTTTCCAAAAAGACGCCACCTGTAGGAGGTGGAGCGAGCTGGAGCGAGCTGGAGTTCCCTTTTCAATTAAGGAAAAGGGCAAACCACCCTCCACTTCCTAGTATATTATTTGCTAATGTACTACTACTAATAATAAACTACATCAGATCTCCTACCAGAGAGATACGAGAGACACCTCAATGTACATCATGACATCTCACTAATCAAATGCCGACCCCGAGAGAATTCACAGCTGTTTGTTTCATGGCTGTGTACTATTGGATAGAAAACACTCTAAAACTGTTACAATAATGTCTGTGAGTATAACAGAATTGAACTGGCCGGCAAAACGCAGAGGGCAAACCATCCCCCCCCAAAAAAGGTTTCATCCTATCACTAATTTCAATGGCTTGCACTTTTATAATAGGGCGAAATCGTGCCCAATTGTAGTTCCTAGGGCTTCCACTGGATGTCAACAGTTTTTAGAAAGAGTTCCAGCCTTATTTTTCTTCGGGAATGATAATAATCTCTGTCCTTATTTTTATGGTTTATTTGCGTATTAGGGTAACTATTGTTTGATTATAAACGTTCCACGATGCATATAAGGCCCTCCCACGCCCTCCTTTTGGAAAAGCAGACCACGACTCCATTTTGTTGCTACCAGCCTACAGACAGAGACTAAAACAAGAAGCTCCCGTGCTCAGGTCTGTTCGACGCTGGTCCGACCAATCTGATTCCACGCTACAAGACTGCTTCGATCACGTGGATTGGAATATGTTCCGCATTGCGTCCAACAACAACATTGACAAATTCGGTGTGCGAGTTCATTAGAACGTGCGTTGAAACAGTGTAGCTATTCCCTCCGCAAGGCTATCAAACAAGCTAAGTGTCAGTATAGAGACAAAGTAGAGTCGCAATTCAACGGCTCAGACACAAGAGGTATGTGGCAGCGTCTACAGTCAATCACGGATTACAAAAAGAAAACCAGCCCAGTCACGGACCAGGATGTCTTGCTCCCAGGCAGACTAAATAACTTTTTTGCCCGCTTTGTGGATAAAAAAAGCGGGATACAGTGCCACTGACACGGACCGCAACCAAAACATGCAGACTTTCCTTCACTGCAGCCTACGTGAGTAAAACATTTAAACGTGTTAACCCTCGCAAGGCTGCAGGCCCAGACGGCATCCCCAGCCGCGTTCTCAGAGCATGCGCAGACCAGCTGGCTGGTGTGTTTACGGACATATTCAATCAATCCTTATCCCAGGCTGCTGTTCCCACATGCATCAAGAGGGCCACCATTGTTCCTGTTCCCAAGAAAGCTAAGGTAACTGAGCTAAACGACTACCACCCCGTAGCACTCACTTCCATCATCATGAAGTGCTTTGAGAGACTAGTCAAGGACCATATCACCTCCACCCTACCTGACACCCTCGACCCACTTCAATTTGCTTACCGCCCAAATAGGTCCACAGACGACGCAATCGCAACCACACTGCACACTGCCCTAACTCATCTGGACAAGAGGAATACCTATGTGAGAATGCTGTTCATCGACTACAGCTCAGCATTTAACACCATAGTACCCTCCGAACTCGTCATCTAGCTCGAGACTCTGGGTCTCGACCCTGCCCTGTTTAACTTCTTGGATATAGGGGGCGCTATTTTAATTTTTGGATGAAAAACGTTCCCGTTTTAAACAAGATATTTTGTCATGAAAAGATGCTCGACTATGCATATAATTGACAGCTTTGGAAAGAAAACACTCTGACGTTTCCAAAACTGCAAAGATATTGTCTGTGAGTGCCACAGAACTGATGTTACAGGCGAAACCCAGATAAAATCCAATCAGGAAGTGCCGCATTTTTTGAAACCGCCTCATGCCAATGACTCCTTATATGGCTGTGAATGGGCCACGAATGAGCTTAAGCTTTCTGTCGCTTCCCCAAGGTGTCGACAGCATTGTGACGTATTTGTAGGCACATCATTGGCAGATTGACCATAAGACACTACATCTACCAGGTGGCCGCTTGGTGTCCTCCGTTGCAATTATTGCGTAATCTCCAGCTGCAGTATTTTTCCGTTTGCTTCTGATGAGAAACCAACTGTCACGACTGATATATTATCGAATAAATATGTAAAAAACACCTTGAGGATTGATTCTAAACAACGTTTGCCATGTTTCTGTCGATTTTATGGAGCTAATTTGGAAAAAAAGTTTGGCACTGTAGTGACTGAATTTTCTGGTCTTTTTTTAGCCAAACGTGATGAACAAAACGGAGCTATTTCGCCAACACACATAATCTTTTTGGAAAAATGAACATTTGCTATCTAACTGAGAGTCTCCTCATTGAAATCATCCGAAGTTCTTCAAAGGTAAATTATTTTATTTGAATGATTTTCTTGTTTTTGTGAAAATGTTGCCTGCTGAATGCTCGGCTTAATGCTATGCTAGGCTATCAATACTCTTACACAAATGCTTGTGTAGCTTTGGTTGAAAGCATATTTTGAAGATCTGAGATGACAGTGTTGTTAACAAAAGTCTAAGCTTGTGTTTGAATATATTTATTTCATTTATTTCACACAAAGATTCCTTGATGTCCTTCCAGATTCCCTCTGTCTACCCAATGACACCAGAGGACAAAAATCAGTTAACCACCTAACTGAGGAACTCAATTTAACCTTCCTCAATACCCCCAGATGCAGTTGCACCCTAAAACTAAAAACATTTCTCATAAGAAACTAGCTCCCTGGTACACAGAAAATACCAACTCAAGCAAGCTTCAAGAAAATTGGAACGGAAATGGCGCCACACCAAACTGGAAGTCTTCCGTCTAGCTTGGAAAGACTACAGGGAGGACCGAAGAGCCCTCTACTGTGGTGTCATCCTAATTTTCTCACACTCAATTGAGGACAATAAGAACAAAAAATGATTGTGGACTTCGGGAAAGCTAACTAAAAAGCAGCCCCTTCCCCAAGAGAGGATGACTTTCACTTTAGCAGTGATAAATTCATGAACTTCATCACAGGAAAAAATTTGATTATTAAACAGCAAATTACAGAGCTCCTCTTAAATCTGCGTATTCCTTCAAAGCTCAGTTGTCCTGAAAGTCTGCACAAACTTCTGGACCTAGGATCAAGAGAGACGCATCTTGTGTTTTAGTACTATATCTCTTGACACAATGATGAAAATAATCATGGCCTCAAACCTTCAAGCTGCTTACTGACCCTATTCCAACTAAACTACTGAAAGAGCTGCTTCCTGTGACTTGGCACCACCCTATGTTGAACATAATAAACGGCAACTCTATCCACCGGATGCCAAACTGCCTGTTAAAGCCTCTTGATCATCCAGAAAAAACTATACGAGGTCAGTACAGGTGCATCAAAGCAGGGACCAAGAGACTGAAAAACAGCTTCTATCTTCATTTCTCAAAACATCTTAGAAAAGTCTGTTGGCAACTCACTGCCTTCCTGAAGACAAACAATGTATATGAAATGCTTCAGTCTGGTTTTAGACCCCATCATAGCACTGAGACGGCACTTGTGAAGGTGGTAAATGACATTTAATGGCATCGGAAGGATTACTCTGCATCTGTCCTAGGTATTCCTTAGACCTTAGTGCTGCTTTTGATACCATCGATCACCACATTCTTTTGGAGAGATTGGAAACCCAAATTGGTCTACACGGTCAAGTTTTGACCTGGTTTAGATCTTATCTCAGTCGGAAAGATATCAGTTTGTCTCTGTGGATGTTTGTCCTGTGACAAATCAACTGTAAATTTCGGTGTTCCTCAAGGTTCCGTTTTAGGCAAGCACCATGGTCTTGTAGCGGATATATTTTCAACTGGAAGCCAGTGGAGAACATAATGTTAACTTTCACTGCTATGCGGATGATACACAGCTGTACATTTCAATGAAACATGGTGAAGCCCCAGAATTGCCCTCGCTAGATGATGTAGTTTAATGGCATAGGCAGTGGATGGCAGCAAACTTTCTAATTTTAAACGGGATAAAACAGAGATGCTTGTTCTAGGTCCCAAGAAACAAAGAGATCTTCTGTTGAATCTGACAATTAATCTTAATGGTTGTACAGTCATCTCAAATAAAACTGTGAAGGACCTCGATGTTACTTGGACCCTGATCTCTCTTTTGAAGAAGGTATCAAGACCTCTGGGAGGAGGACAGCTTTTTTCCATCTACGTAATTGCAAAAATCAGAAACTTTCTGTCCAAAAATGATGCAGAAAAATTAATCCATTCAGCTTGAGGTGGTGATCAAATAAACGTCATCCACACTGATATGTCTGCCAGACATGCAGAGATGCGATTCTGCCACCTGGTCATCAGAAGTGGGAAAGGACTAAATTAACTTGTTAGTGCTAAATAGCAATGCATAGGAGAGACCATGTGACCTTATGACAGAGCCAAGTGACTTTGTATAGCATATTACTCCAGTGCCTAGAACAGACCCTGGCTTCCAGTGTCAAAGCAAACAGGCTGAGGCAGACAGATTCTCCCACTAGCTCCTTTTAAGCGGTTGTCATGGGCTTGGACGCAATCTCTCGATTTGGTCCAACCGGAATGCCCACACTCGGAGACTCATCAAGACATCTGGGTTCACAGTATCGATTGTCAGCCGAAGGTCTAAGCAAGGATGGAGCAGGGAACGAGAGAGTTAGCTTTAGGAGTGCGGAACCTCCGTGTCAGAGCCTGAGCAGTCTCAGTTTAATGACTTTCTGAAACCTGACTGATTTGGATTAAGAAGGTCATTCTGAGAGAGATAGCGGGAGAGCTGGCCAAGGAGTGGCACGTGGGTTCAAGAGTTTTGGAGAGAAAGAAAGAAGGGATACTGGTCTGTAGTTGTTGACATCGGACTGGGATCTCTGTGTAGGTTTTTTACAGGGGCTGAGTCAACTGGCTTGCTCTCTTGATTGACGTCACCTGAGGTGGGATGAGTTGATGAGCGAGGTGATCCTGTAAGGGAGAAGGTCTCCGGGTTGTGTCTGGAGGAGATCTTTGGGGCTATACTCAAGCTTTGCTCAGGATGGTAAGTTGGTGGTTGAAGATATCCCATCCAGTGGTGTGGGGGCTGTGCTTTGGCATAGTGGGTGGGCAGTTATATCCTTCCTGTTTGGCCCTGTCCGGGGGTGTCCTCAAACGGGGCCACAGATGTCTCCTGACCCCTCCTGTCTCAGCCTTCAGTATTTATGCTGCAGTAGTTTATGTGTCGGGGGCTGGGGTCAGTTTGTTATATCTGGAGTACTTCTCCTGGCAAATTCGGTGTCCTGTGTGAATCTAAGTTAGAGGCAGATGCTTGGAATTTCTCCACCTGGTCTCTTTCTCTCGGAGACCTGGCCCTAGGACCATGCCCCAGGACTGACATGATGACTCCTGAGGACCTGGCCGGATGCTGCTCCAGTCCTGAACCGCCCATGCCCCAGTTACTTGACCTCCTTGCTGTCCCCAGTCCACCTGGCCGTGCTGCTGCTCCAGTTTCAACTGTTCTGCCTTATTATTCGACCATGCTGGTCATTTATGAACATTTGAACATCTTGGCCATGTTCTGTTATAATCTCTACCCGGCACAGCCAGAAGAGGACTGGATACCCCACATAGCCTGGTTCCTCTCTAGGTTTCTTCCTAGGTTTTGGCTTTTCTAGGGAGTTTTTCCTAGCCACCGTGCTTCCACCTGCATTGCTTGCTGTTTGGGGTTTTAGGCTGGGTTTCTGTAAGCACTTTGAGATATCAGCTGATGAAAGAAGGGGCAGATAAATAAATGATTTTGAGGTAGACATTTGCGATTTTCATGAATAGGACTGTGAGAGGTGAGCCGTCCTGAGGAAAGGAGCTTATCAAGGCATCAAGCTCATTGATGAACTCTCCGAGGAACCTGGAGGGGATTGCTCATGATAGAGGTTAACTGGGTACTGGACTTCCATGGAATTCAAAGGGCCGATAGACAGGTGGGTGAGGGGAACAACATCTCCACCCCACTGATCCTCAACATTGGGACAGGGTGAGGATCCCTCTCCTGTACTCCCTGTTCACCACGACTGCGTGTGCCACGAACACGTCCAACTCAATCATCAAGTTTGGGAGTACAGTGGTAGGCTTGATTACCAACAACGACGAGACGGCCTACAGGGAGGAGGTGAGGGACTGGAGTGTGGTGTCAGGAAAATAACTCTGCACACTCAACGTCAACAAAACAAAGGAGATGATTGTGGACTTCAGGAAACAGCAGAGGGAGCACGCCCCCCTATCCACATCGACGGGACTGTGGAGAGGAGTAGAAAGTTTTAAATTCCTCGACACATAGTTGACAGACAACAGAAGAGGCCACGCTACATGCAAAGGAGATTGAAGAAGGTGGACTACTCTTCAACCTCAGGAGGCTGAAGAAATTTAAGCTTGTCACCAAAAGAACTTACAAACCTTTACAGATGCACGTACCGAGAGCATCTGGCAGTGGCTGCGTTTAACTTTGCCTAGGTACGGCAATTGCTCCGCCCACAACCGTAAGGCTCTCCAGAGGGTAGTGGCGCATAGTTTCACCAGGGGCAAACTACCTGCCCTCCAGGACACCTACACCACCCGATGTTACAGGAAGGCCATAAAGATCATCAAGGACAACAACCACCTGAGCCACTAACCTGTTCACCCCGCTCATCCAGAAGACGAGGTCAGTACAGGTGCATTAAAGCAGGGACCAAGAGACTGAAAAACAGCTTCTATCTCAAGGCCATCAGACTGTTAAACAGCCACCACTAACATTGAGTGGCTGCTGCCAACATACTGACTTAACTCCAGCCACTTTAATAATGGAAATTGATGGGAATGTGTCACTAGCCACTTTAAACAATGCCACTTAATATAATGTTTACATACCCTACATTACTCATCTCATATGTGTATGTATATACTGAACTCTATATCATCTACTGCATCTTGCCATCTTTATGTAATACATGTATCACTAGCCACTTTAAACTATGCCACTATGTTTATATACCCTACATTACTCATCTGATTTGTATATCATCTACTGCATCTCTGTATACCATCTATTGCATCTTCTCATATGTATATACCTATGCATCTTGCCTATGCTCTGTACCATCACTCATTCATATATCTTTATGTACATGTTCTTTATTCCTTTACACTTGTGTGTATAAGGTAGTAGTTGTGGAATTGTTAGGTTAGATTACTCGTTGGTTATTACTGCATTGTCGGAAGTAGAAGCACAAGCATTTCGCAATACTCACATTAACATCTGCTAACCATGTGTATGTGACAAATAAAATTTGATTTGATTTGATTGACTTGTTAGGATAAGTTTATTGGTAACGTTTGGGTTTCATTTTGTATGCATTTTGAATGAGGTAAATGAGCGGATTATTGACCGATACTCGCCAGCTAAATTGAGTTTTTATGGATATAAAAAATGACTTTATTGAACAAAAGGACCATTTGTAATGTAGCTGAGATCTTTTGGAGTGCCAACAGAAGAAGATCTTCAAAGGTAAGGCATATATTATATCGCTATTTCTGACTTGTGTGGCAACCGTACCGCCCTCAACCTCATGACTCTCAGCTCAATGCATCACCGGGGGCTGCCCTCCAGGACATCTACTGCACTCGATGTCAAAGGAAGGCCAAGAAGATCATAAAGGACCATAATCAACCGAACCACACTGTCCACTCTGCTACCGTCTGACTGACAGAGACAGTACATATGCAGCCAAGCCAAGACCATCAGACTGTTGAACAGCTTCTATTACCAGCAGACTGTTGAACAGCTTCTATTACCATCAGACTGTTGAACAGCTTCTGTACCATCAGGCTGTTGAACAGCTTCTATTACCATCACACTGTTGAACAGCTTCTATTACCATCAGACTGTTGAACAGCTTCTATCACCATCAGACTGTTGAACAGCTTCTATCACCATCAGACTGTTGAACAGCTTCTATTACCATCAGACTGTTAAACAGCTTCTATCACCATCAGACTGTTGAACAGCTTCTATCACCATCAGACTGTTGAACAGCTTCTATTACCATCAGACTGTTGAACAGCTTCTATCACCATCAGACTGTTGAACAGCTTCTATCACCATCAGACTGTTGAACAGCTTCTATTACCAGACCATCAGACTGTTGAACAGCTTCTATCACCATCAGACTGTTGAACAGCTTCTATCACCATCAGACTGTTGAACAGCTTCTATCACCATCAGACTGTTGAACAGCTTCTATTACCATCAGACTGTTGAACAGCTTCTATCACCATCAGACTGTTGAACAGCTTCTATCACCATCAGACTGTTGAACAGCTTCTATCACCATCAGACTGTTGAACAGCTTCTATCACCATCAGACTGTTGAACAGCTTCTCTCACCATCAGACTGTTGAACAGCTTCTATCACCATCAGACTGTTGAACAGCTTCTATCACCATCAGACTGTTGAACAGCTTCTATTACCATCAGACTGTTAAACAGCTTCTATCACCATCAGACTGTTGAACAGCTTCTATCACCATCACACTGTTGAACAGCTTCTATCAAATCATAAGACTGTTGAACAGCTTCTACTACCATCAGACTGTTGAACAGCTTCTATTACCAGGACTGTTGAACAGCCTTTGCTATCAGACTCTAAATTGAGCTTCAATCACCATCAGACTTTTGAACATTGATATTACCATCAGATGTTTCTACAACCTAATTACCATCAGACTGTTGAACAGCTTCTATCACCACATGACTGTTGTAAAGGCTTCTATCACCACCAACTGTTGACAATGCTTCTATCACCATCAAAAAGTCGAAGGAATTGTCCCTAGAGCTCAGAACAGGATTGTGCTGAGGCATCAGATCTGTTGAACAGCTTCTATTACCAAACAGACTGTTGAACAGCTTCTATTAACATCAGACTGTTGAACAGCTTCTATCACCATCAGACTGTTGAACAGCTTGGAACCATCAGACTGAACTTCTATTACCATCAGACTGTTGAACAGCTTCTATCACCAAACTGTTGAACAACCATCAGAAGGGCTGTTGAGGGAGGCTTCTATCACCACCCGATGGTCTTTCTGATCACCATCAGACTGTTGAACAGCTTCTATTACCATCAGACTGTTGAACAGCTTCTATTACCAATCAGACTGTTGAACAGCTTCTATTACCATCAGACTGTTGAACAGCTTCTATTACCATCAGACTGTTGAACAGCTTCTATTACCATCAGACTGTTGAACAGCTTCTATTACCATCAGACTGTTGAACAGCTTCTATCACCATCAGACTGTTGAACAGCTTCTATTACCATCAGACTGTTGAACAGCTTCTATTACCATCAGACTGTTGAACAGCTTCTATCACCACCAGACTGTTGAACGGCTTCTATCACCACCAGACTGTTGAACGGTGAAACACCATCAGACTGTTGAACAGCTTCTAACCATCAGACTGTTGAACAGCTTCTATTCAGCATCAGACTGTTGAACAGCTTCTATTAATCAAGACTGTACAACAGCTCTATTACCATCAGACTGTTGAGACAGCTTCTAGGACCATCAGACTGTTGAACAGCTTCTATTACCATCAGACTGTTGAACAGCTTCTATCACCATCAGACTGTTGAACAGCTTTTTCACCATCAGACTGTTGAACAGCTTCTATCACCATCAGACTGTTGAACAGCTTCTATTTTCCATCAGACTGTTGAACAGCTTCTATTACCATTAGACTGTTGAACAGCTTCATTACCATCAGACTGTTGAACAGCTTCTATTAGCATCAGACTGTTGAACAGCTTCTACTACCATCAGACTGTTGAACAGCTTCTATTACCAGGCCATCAGCCTTTGCTATCAGACTCTAAATTGTCTCAAGTGCATCCTTTTTCCATTGATCATCCTTGATCAAGTTTCTACAACCTATTTTTCCAATTTGCAAACATTAAATTCAACATGATTTGTAAAGGCACACACATGTCTATATAAGGTCCAACAGTTGGCAATGCATGTCAAAGAAAAAACCAAGCCAAAAGGTCGAAGGAATTTCCCTAGAGCTCAGATACAGGATTGTGCTGAGGCATAGATCTGTGGAAACCAAAACAGCTTTGAAGGTCCCCAAGAAACGGTGGCCTCCATCATTCTTAAATGGTGAAGTTTAAAACATTGGAACCACCAAGACTCTTCCTAGAACCTAGTGCTGGCCGTCCGACCAAACTGAACAACCAGGGGAGAAGGGCCTTGGTCAAAAGGTGTCCAAAACCCGATGGTCTTTCTGACAGAGCTCTAGAGTTCCTCTGAAGCAATGGGAGAACCTTCCAAATTAAATCCATTTCTGCAGTACTCCACCAATCAGGCCTTAATGGAAGAGTTGCCAGACAGAATCCACACCTCAGTAAAAGGTACATGGCAGCCAATTTGGAGATTGCCAAAAGTCACCTAAACAAGATTAGCAGGTCTGATGAAGACCAAGTTAAAGTCTTTGGCCTGAATACAAAGTAAATCTGCTCATCACCTGGCCAATACCATTGCTGTGAAACAGGGTGGTGCTGGTGGCAACATTGCTGTGGGGATATTTTTCAGCTACAGCAACTGGGAGACTACTAGGATCAAAAAATATAATTAAGCAATGTACTTGATGAAGTAGTACCTTGATGAAAACCCACTCCAGAGCACTCAGGACCTCAGATTCACCTTACAACAGAGGAATGTTAGCACACAGCCAAGACAATTTTTATTTTGTTTTGTAGTGCTTTATTTTACTAGGCAAGTCAGTTAGAACAAATTCTTATTTTCAATGATGGCCTAGGAACAGTGGGTTAACTGCCTGTTCAGGGGCAGAATCAGAATTGTACCTTGTCCGGACCAAAAGGGCTTTGAACAGCAAAATTTTGGTTAAGGAAGTCCAGCTCTAACCACTGGCTGGTCCCTGATCCCACCCTTTTTTAAATTTGCAAACATTTATAAAAACTTGTTTTTAATGTGTCGTTATGGGGTTATGTGTGTAGATTGAGGAGCGAAAATACAATATAATACATTTTAGAATAAGGCTGTAAAATAACACATTGTGGAAAAAGTTAAGTGATCTGAATACCCCTTCAGAAAGTTTTCATACCCTCAACTTATCCACATTTTGTTTTCTTAAAGCCTGAATTTAAAATGGATTCAATTGTGATTTTGTGTCAGTGATCTTCACACAATACCCCATAACATTAAATTATGTTTAGAAATGTCTTGAGTCAAAAAGTAGTCAACCCCTTTGCTATGGTAGTGCTAAATCAGTTCAGGAGTAAACAAACAAATTTGCGAAAACAAATTAAATATTAAAGTGCGTGGACTCACTCTGTGCGCAATAATAATTGTTTAACATCATTTTTGAATGACTACCCCATATCTGTACGCTGTTATCTGTAAGGTCCCTCAATCGAGCAGTGATTTTCAAACATAGATTCATCAACAAAGACCAGAGAGGTTCTCCAGTGCCTCGCAGAAAAATGTAATAACAGTTACATTGCTGTGAGAAAACTGAGGCTGGATCAACATTGTAAAATACTAACCTATAACCTATACCCAACAAAAATATAAAGGCAACATGCAATAAATTCTATGATTTTACTGAGTTACAGTTCATATAAGGAAATCAGTCAGTTGAAATAAATGTATTAGACCCTAATCTATTAATTTCACATAACTGAGCAGGGGCGCAGGCATGGGTGGGCCTGAGAAGGCATATGCCTACTCAATTAGGAGCAATGTCTATTCACTGGGGAGCCAGGCCCAGCCAATCAGAATCAATTTCTCCCATAAAAGGGCTTTTGTAACAGACAGAAATACTTGTCAGTATCATCAGCTGTCAGCTGGCTGGTCTCAGATGATCCCGCAGGTGAAGAAGCCAGATGTGGAGGTCCTGGGCAAGATCTTTCAGTCTGGCAGGATCCGCCAGTCAGCCAGACTCTTCTAGATCTGCCAGTCTGCCAGACTCTTCCAGATCCGCCAGTCAGCCAGACTCTTGCAGATCCGCCAGTCAGCCAGACTCTTCCAGATCTGCCAGTCATCCAGACTCTTCCAGATCCGCCAGTCAACCAGACTCTTCTAGATCTGCCAGTCTGCCAGACTCCTTCCAGATCCGCGTCAGCCAGACTCTTACAGATCTGCCAGTCAGCCAGACTCTTCCAGATCCGCCAGTCAACCAGACTCTTCCAGATCTGCCAGTCAACCAGACTCTTCCAGATCCGCCAGTCAGCCGGGATCTGCCAGAACTGCCAGTCGGCCGGGATGCCAGTCAGCCGGGATCTGCCAGTCAGCCAGGATCTGCCGAAAACCAGCCAGCCAGGATCTGGTAAGATCCATCAGTCTGCCTGAGCTTCCTCAGTCCCAAGAGCTTCCTCTCCTCCCGAGCTTCCTGCCACTGCCCGAGCTTCCTCTGCAAGGAGCTTCCCCTCAGTCCCGATCTGCTCCTCAGTCCAGTGGGGCTGGGTGAGGACTACTAGGCCATGGTTGGCGGCGAGGGTGGACTATCCAAGGAGCGAGGAGAGGGGAGCTAAGACATTGAGTGAGTGGGGTCCACGTCCCGCGCCGGAGCCGCCACCATGGACAGACGCCACCCGGACCCTCCCTGTGTTTTGAGGTGCGCCAAGGTAGTCCGCACCTTAGCTGGGGTTCTGTCACGCCCTGGTCAAAGTATTTTGTGTTTATCTTCATTTATTTGGTCAGGCCAGGGTGTGGCATGGGTTTTTGTAAGTGGTGTGTTTGTATTGGGATTGTAGCTTAGTGGGGTGTTCTAGTTAGGTCTATGGCTGTCAGAACGAAGTGGTTCTCAATCAGAGGCAGGTGTTTATCGTTGTCTCCAGATTGGGAACCATATTTAGGCAGCCATATTCTTTGAGCCTTTTGTGGGTGATTGTCCTTAGTGTCCTTGTTCCTGTCTCTGTGTTAGTTTACACTCAGTATAGGCTGTTTCCAGTTTTCGTTTCATTCTTTGTTTTGTAGTGTTTGTATTTAGATTCGTGTTACGTTTTGTTCATTAAACATGGATCGCCAATCTACAAGCTGCATTTTGATCCACCAGTTCAGCACAGAGAACCTTGCAGAAATGAACATTCAATTATCTGGCAACAGATCTGCTGTAAATTCCTGCAGTTAGCATGCTAATTTCACACTCTCTCAAAACATGAGACTGTTGTATGACAAAACTGCACATTTTAGATTATATTTTTATTGTCCCCAGCATAAGGTGTACCTGTGTAAACGTCCTGCTGTTAATTCAGCTTCTTGATATACCTGTCAGGTAGATAGATTATCTTGGCAACAGAGAAATGCTCACTTGCAGGGATGTAAACAAATTTGTGCACAACATTTGCGAAAATACGTTTTTTGTGCATATGCAAAAATTCTTTGATCTTTTATTTCAACTCATGAAACATGGAACAAACACTTTACATGTTGCATTTATATATTTTTCAGTATAAATGAAAGAGTGAAAAGAAGACAGGCACCCAAAAGAAGACAGGCACCCAAAACAGGCACCCTGTTTGCCACAATGCACTCAAGTAATACTGCAAGGAATGTGGCAAAGGAATTACAGTTTGGTTCTGAATGCAAAGTGTTATGTTTGAAACAAAGCCATCACAACACATCACTTTATACCACTCTGCATATTTTCAAGCATGGATGTGGCTGCATAATGTTATGGGTATGCTTGTCATCGTCAAGGACTGGGAGTTTCTCAGGATAAAAATGAACATAATACAGATAAGCACAGGCAAAGTCCAGGAAAACCTGGTTCAGTCTGTTTTACACCAGACGCTGGAAGATTAATTCATTACAAGAACCTAAAACATAATCAAATCAACAACGGAGTTGCCAAGAAGACAGTGAATGTTTCTGTGAAGCCAAGTTACAGAATTAAAAAATAATAATGTGCAAAAATTGCACAATCCAGGTGTGCAAAGCACTTAGAGACTTACTCAAGATAAATCACAGCTGTAATAATCACTGCCAAAGATGTTTCTTATATTTAATTTTTACCTTTATTTTACTAGGCAAGTCAGTTAAGAACTAATTCTTATTTTCAATGATGGCCTAGGAACAGTGGGTTAACAGCCTGTTCAGGGGCAGAATGACAGATTTGTATCTTGTCAGCTCGGGGATTTGAACTTGCGGTTAGTTGTCCAACGCTCTAACCACTATGCTACCCTGCGCCCCAATGAATTTACTCAGGGGAGTGCGTACATCTCTAATCAAGGTAAATTAGTGTTACATTTTTAATGAATCAAAAAAAATATTGAATTGTTCTTCCACTTTGATATGACTTTTTATTGTGTGTAGATCAATGACAAAAAAAACATCACAATTAAATTAATTTTAATCCTACTTTGTCACGCACTGTTGAAACTGTTTGAGATCTGTAATGTAATTTATTTAACTAGATAAAGATTAGACAGGGAGACACAGACAGACCAAGTGAGCAAACAGATAAATGTAACACAAATTATTCTCCAAGAAATGAAATGAATAAATTTCAAAGATGATATGTATTAAATCCCACTCTATTCAGTCAACCAGTAGATGGAATAGTCAGTGTGGCGTACCCTACACAGCCTTCCCATGGTTAAAACGCTGATTGTGTTAATATGCGCACAAGGTTATAGTGAATATAACATAGGTCGGGGCACTGACTGTTAGAATATTTAAAGTTAGACAAGTACAGCTCTAAACCAAAGCAGTAATGTGGCGTTCTTGTTTATTGAAGGACAGTGGGCGACAGCGTGTAAGTTACTCATGTTTATTAAGTGAAGACAAACGAACCTAACACAATAACTAATAAATACAAAGAAAACAACAAAACAGAACGAAACCTCTAATACAGCCTGACTATTTAAGTTGTACTACAAAACCCCAATTTTAATACAAAATAATGTGCACAAGGTACAACTCTAAAACCAAAGCAGTAATCAATAACAGTGGGTTACGCACGCCTCTATGAAGAGGGAACGCAACACCCTGCTACAACTAAACTCTCCGTGAAGTGAAAAAGGTATGGACTGTAGGTGCAAGAAAGAATGACAACAGGCAGAATGTGGTACCGTTTACCAGGACTTTATTCCTTCACACGGTAATATGGGGAAAAGGGGCTGGACGGAACCAAAGCAAAGAAAGTAAATCTCAAAGCCCCCTCTCTATCTTACCTGCCTACCCACTACTTACCTAATTTAGCACCACCTGGTGCCCTAACCAAAATACAAAGGGGTGGTCCGCCCAGGTCTTACCTAGTGTGCCTAGACAGCGAATATGCTACGGGTATATGTATGCCCACGGGCCTCTTGCCTAAGCACTCCCTAGGTGCCTTCCCCTTCCCCCTGGGAACAAATGAAACAGAATATTAATCTTTAAGGGCTGACAATTTCACAAACAAACTAAGAAACAAAGGACATCAAATAAGCTCTATCTGAGCAACAAACTCACAAAACATACCAACTCTCAGCCCAGCAAAATCTCTCTAGCAAAATCTCTGCAATGACCTCCCAGCAAAAATCTCTAGCAAATCTACCTCTAGCAAAATCTTACCTCTAGCAAAATTCTCTCCTCCTGCACAGAACACTGGCTTTTATATAGCTTCTGGTATAGGTAATTGGAGACAGCTGCGTCTTGACGAGGGGGCGGGGTCAGCTCTCCAATTAGCCCTGGAGTCGACCAATCAGCTGCTTGATGGATTTCAGGAAGCCATTTCCTGAAATAAACACATGCAAATACACAAACTACAACACATAAACTGGGGAACGTAACACAGTGTAATGCAGTAATCAATAACAGTGTAATGCAGTAATCAATAACAGTGTAATGCAGTAATCAATAACAGTGTAATGCAGTAATCAATAACAGTGTAATGCAGTAATCAATAACAGTGTAATGCAGTAATCAATAACAGTGTAATGCAGTAATCAATTACTACAAACATCAAGTTAGAACAAAAACAAACAAGAAATAAAAATATGAAATAAAAATAACATGAAAGTAAGTCAGCTATTTAAGATAGTTATTAATGGCATTTATAAACCTTTATAATGTAAAAATATAGATTTATTATTATAATAACGTCATGTAATATAATGTTTTCCTGTGGCCCTGGTCTAAAGCAGTGGACTATTTTGGGAAACATCCTAAGTCACCTTCTCTAAGAAGTACAATTTATCCTGACGTTCTCAAGGGTCATTCCCAAGACATGATGTTCCCAAGGGCCCGGAGGAAATATTCTTAATTGACTTCCCAAGTACCCCTAGGGAAATCTCTCATTAGACCTCCGGAGAAAAGACAGGGATTAAAGCTTGTCGATAACACTGCCTACGTCACAAATGGTACCCTATTCCCTTCTTAGTGTTCTACTATTTACCAGGGCTCATAGGGGGCCATTTGGGACGTACCACTAGGGACCCTGATCAAAGGTTGTGCACTATACAGGGAATAGGGTACCATTTGTGGGTAACAGACATAATGCTGTCCTGACAGATCATACACAGTGGCTTACGAAACAGTCTACAACCTACTACAGTGATATGTAGCTACAGTGGCTTACGAAACAGTCTACAACCTAAACTTAAGCATCCATAACTTAAGGAAAACTTAAGCATTCATAACTACCCCCCACCAAAGTCAATACGTTGTAAAGCCACCTTTTGCAGCAATTACAGCTTCAAGTCTCTTGGGGTATGTCGCTATAAGCTTGGCACTTCTAGCCACTGGGATTTTTGCCCATTCTTCAAGGCAAAACTGCTCCAGGTCCTTCAAGTTGGATGGGTTCCGCTGGTGTACAACAATCTATAAGTCATACCCCAGATTCTCAATTGGATTGAGGTGTGTGCTTTGATTAGGCCAATCCAAGACATTTAAATGTTTCTCCTTTAAACCACTCGAGTGTTGCTTTATCAGTATGCTTAGGGTCATTGTCCTGCCAGAGGTGAACCTTCGTCCCAGTCTCAAGTCTCTGGAAGACTGAAACAGGTTTCTCTCAAGAATTTCCCTGTATTCTTACCAGTTTCCCTGCCGATGAAAAACATCCCCACAGCATTTTTTATTTTATTGTACCTTTTTTTAACTAGGCAAGTCAGTTAAGACCATGCTTCACTGTGCTTCACTGTGGGGATGGTGTCCTCGGGGTGAGGAGAGGTTTGTGCCAGACATAGCATTTTCCATGATGGACAAAAAGCTAAATTTGTGTCTCAACAAGATTCTTCTGAATACACACACCATTTTTACTTTTATTCTTTGTAGAATTTTTTGAAAACTATTTTTTTTTTCATTTCACTTCATCCAATTTGAACTCTTCTGTGCATATCCATTACATGAAATCCAGATAAAAATCATTTTAAATTACAGGTTGTAATGCAACAAAATAGGAAAAATGCGAAGGGAGATGAATACTTTTGCAAGGCACTATAACACACACTAAGGTACATGACATGTCCTCATGACTGAATGTGTCCCCTGTGTCGGGTGTGTGTGTTGTGTGTCGTGTGTGTGGTGTTTCTTTAGCTTTTTGTAACACACTGAATTAACATATCCTCCAGACTGAGCGCTCATTGGTTTCTCGTTGGATCATCTTTTTCATTTTTCTAAATGTAAACATTTGTTTACGCCGACTCATTGGTTTTTCACTGAGCTGTAAAACAATAACTTTGTTAATCAAAACCTGAAGTTTATTGAGTCTGAAACTAAACTTAACAAGACAAAAAGGGAGAATTATGCAAATCATGAATATTCAAAAAGGGGTGGCCTAAATACATTTTTGTGCTATTTTTTGTCAACCCTCGGGCCAGTAGCATGTATTAGGCTAATGATAAAGTTTTGACTGCTAATCACATTCTCTTTGACACATTAATATTTAATGTTCTGCTGCTTGAAGCTTTTCAAAATGAATCAGCTCGGTTGACATAACAGTTTAGATGTTTTTGGCCTGAAAATAAAATGTAGAACTGAATACTGAATAACGGATATCGGCTCAATCAATCTGCTGCCTGCCAAATGTGTTTCTGTATAATATAGTTAATGAATGAATGGATGTATGAAGACGGTAATATTTCCTGTAGTGCGGATTATGTTGAGTCCAGGCCCGTGTCCTAATTGGCCCCCCATTCACAATGTAGTGCACTACTAGGCTGCAATTTGGAACCTAAATGTCAAAGAGATGTTGTGACTGCCCTGATAACAGGAGAGCAGCAGTCATGAGTGTTTCCCATATGGAACCCTACTCCCTATGTAGTGCACTACCACAGGGTTCTGGTCCAAAGTAGTGGACTATAGGGAACAGGGTGTCATTTGGGACCAAGTCGGGGATTTAAATAGACGTCTTTTATGTTTGTATATTTTTTGCTTGGTCGGCCGTTTCTCCGTTTCTCAGAGTAATTCCTAAGCAGGGATGCCGCTCCGCTGCATTTCAGAGACGTCATCACAATCCAACCGGGTTCCTTCTTCTACCTCCATGCTTATCTTCTGACAGGAGTTTGTTGTAAAGGAGTGTGAGCCTGCATGCTGAAATCAGACAGAGGATTACTGATCATCAGTTCCTGCTGGAATAGAAACGGAATGTATATTTGATATTTGATATTTACATATACCTAAGCCAAGTACATTCAGACTCAGGTTTTCAAAACTACTGACATTTAATAAAAATTCCCTGTCTTAGGTCAGTTAGGATCACCACTTTATTTAAAGAATGTGAAATGTCAGAATAATAGTGGAGAGAATGATTTATTTCAGCTTTTGTTTTTTCATCCCATTCCCAGTGGGTCAGAAGTTTACATACACTCAATTAGTATTTGGTAGCATTGTCTTAAAATTGTTTAACTTGGGTCAAATGTTTCGGGTAGCCTTCCACAAGCTTACTACAATAAGTTGGGTAAAATTAGGCCCATTCCTCCTGACAGAGCTGGTGTAACTGAGTCAGGTAGGCCACCTTGCTCACTAAGGCTTTTTCAGTTCTGCCCACAAATTTTCAATGGGATTGAGGTCAGGGCTTTGTGATGGCCACTCCAATAACCTGACTTTGTTGTCCTTAAGCCATATTGCCACAACTTCGGAAATATGCTTGGGGTCATTGTCCATTTGGAAGACCCATTTTCGACCAAGCTTTAACTTCCTGACTGATGTCTTGAGATGTTGCATCAATAAATCCACATACTTTCATTTCCTAATGATGCCATTTATTTTCCTGCAGTATAGCACCCCCACAACATGATGCTGCCATCCCCGTGCGTCATGGTTGGGATGGTGTTCTTTGGCTTGCAAACCTCCCCCTTTTTCCTCCAAACATAATGATGGTCATTATAGCCAAACAGTTATATTTTTGTTTCATCAGACCAGAGGAAATTTCTCCAAAAAGTAAGATCTTTGTCCCCATGTGCAGTTGCAAACCGTAGTCTGGCATTTTTTTATGGCGGTTTTGGAGCAGTGGCTTCTTCCTTGCTGAGCGGCCTTTCAGGTTACGTCGATATAGGACTCGTTTTATTGTGGATATAGATACTTTTGTCCCCGTTTCCTCCAGCATCTTCACAAGGTCCTTTGCTGTTAATCTGGAATTGATTTGCACTTTTCGCATTAAAAGTACGTTCACCTCTAGGAGACAGAACGCGTCTCTATCCTGAGTGGGTATGACAGCTGTGTGGTCCCATGGTGTTTATACTTGCGTACTATTGTTTGTACAGATGAACGTTGTGCCTTCAGGCATTTGGAAATGGCGCCCAAGGATGAACCAGACTTGTGGAGGTTTACACATTTTCTTCTGAGGTCTTGGATGATATCTTTTGATTTTCCCATGATGTCGAGCAAAGAGCCACTGAGTTTGAAGGTAGGCCTTGAAATATATCCACAGGTACACCTCCAATTGATTCAAATGATGTCATTTATCAGAAGCTTCTAAAGCCATGACATCATTTTCTGGAATTTTCCAAGCTGTTTAAAGGCACAGTCAACTTAGTGTATGTAAATGTCTGACCCACTGGAATTGTGATACATTGAATTATAAGTGAAATAATCTGTCTGTAAACAATTGTTGGAAAAATGACTTGTCATGCACAAAGTACGTGTCCTAACCGACTTGCCAAAACTATAGTTTATTAACAAGAAATTTGATGAGTGGTTGAAAAACAAGTTTTAATGACTCCAACCGGGTTCCTTCCTTCCAAGCGTATGTAAACTTCCGACTTCAACTGTATTTATGTCCAGACCTGTTTGTATATGTTTTGCTTGGTCGGCCGTTTCTCCGTTTCTCAGAGTAATTCCTAAGCAGGGATGCCGCTCCGCTGCATTTCAGAGACGTCATCACAATCCAACCGGGTTCCTTCTTCTACCTCCATGCTTATCTTCTGACAGGAGTTTGTTGTAAAGGAGTGTGAGCCTGCATGCTGAAATCAGACAGAGGATTACTGATCATCAGTTCCTGCTGGAATAGAAACGGAATGTAGAGAGGTATAGTAGATGTCCATGTAATTATATAAGATGATAAGAGACATATACAGTTGAGGTCGAAAGTTTACATACACCTTAACTAAACACATTTAAACATTTTTTCACAATTCCTGACATTTTATCCTAATACAAAATCCCTGTTGTAGGTCAGTTAGGATCACTACTTTATTTTAAGAATGTGAAATGTCAGAATAGTAGAGAGAATGATTTATTGCAGCTTTTATTTCTTTCACCAAATTCCCAGTTATTCAGAAGTTTACATACACTCAATTAGTATTTGGTAGCATTGCCTTAAAATTGTTTAACTTGGGTAAAACGTTTCGGGTAGCCTTCCAGTTCTGCCCACACATTGTCTATAGGATTGAGGTCAGGGCTTTGTGATGGCCACTCCAATACCTTGACGTTGTTGTCCTTAAGCCATTTTGCCACAACTTTGGAAGTATGCTATGGGTCATTGTCCATTTGAAGACCCATTTGCGACCAAGCTTTAACTTCCTGACTGACGTCCTGAGATGTTGCTTCAATATATCCACATCATTTTAGTTCCTCATGATGCCATTTCTTTTGTGAAGTGCACCAGTCCATCCTGCAGAATAGCACCCCCACAACATGATACGGCCACGTGCTTCACGGTTGGGATGGTGTTCTTTGGCTTGCAAGCCCCCACCTTTTGCCTCCAAACATAACGATGGTCATTATGATTAAACAATTATATTTTTGTTTCATCAGACAAGAGGACATTTCTCCAAAAAGTACAATATTTGTCCTCATGTGCAGTTGCAAACTGTAGTCTGGCTTTTTTTTATGGCGGTTTTGGAGCAGTGGCTTTTTCCTTGCTGAGCGGCCTTTCAGGTTATGTTGATATAGGACTCGTTTTACTGTGGATGTAGATACTCTTGTCCCCGTTTCCTCCAGCATCTTCACAAGGTCCTTTGCTGCTGTTTTGGGATTGATTTGCACTTTAAGCATTAAAAGTATGTTCATCTCTAGGAGACAGAATGCGTCTCCTTCCTGAGCGGTAAGACAGCTGTGTTGTCCCATGGTGTTTACACATTTTCTTCTGAGGTCTTGGCTGATTTCTTTTGATTGGACGGACGGACGGACGGACCAATACATACCAATACAGTGTTTGTTTTATATATCTTCATGTCCAGACCTCTTTACCCATCAGATACAGGAGATGAAGGGACCAACACTCTTTACCCATCAGATACAGGAGACAAGGGACAGACCTCTCACCCATCAGACAGAGATGAAGGGACAGACCTACCCATCAGATACAGGAGATGAAGGGACCAGACCTCTTACCCATCAGATCCCAGACCTCTTTACCCATCAGATACAGGAGATGAAGGGACCAGACTCTTAGCCCATCAGATACAGGAGATGAAGGGACCAGACCTCTTTAGATACAGGAGATGAAGGGACCAAACCTCTTCACCCATCAGATACAGGAGATGAAGGGACCAGACCTCTTTACCCATCAGATACAGGAGATGAAGGGACCAGACCTCTTTACCCATCAGATACAGAAGATGAAGGGACCAGACCTCTTTACCCATCAGATACAGGAGATGAAGGGACCAGACCTCTTTACCCATCAGATACAGGAGATGAAGGGACCAGACCTC
>NC_088222.1:2645113-2666259 GCF_036934945.1 Oncorhynchus masou masou | reverse complement strand
TAGTGTTCTGGTACTGCTTGCCATGTTCTGGTATCGCTTAGTGTTCTGGTACCGCTTGGTGTTCTGGTACCGCTTAGTGTTCTGGTACTGCTTGCCATGTTCTGGTACCGCTAGTGTTCTGGTACTGCTTGCCATGTTCTGGTACCGCTTAGTGTTCTGGTACCGCTTGGTGTTCTAGTACCGCTTAGTGTTCTGGTACCGCTTGGTGTTCTGGTACACGCTTGGGGTGTTCTGGCACCGCTTAGTGTTCTGGTACGCGCTTAATTGTTCTGGTACCGCTTAGTGTTCTGGGTACCGCTTGGTGTTCTGGTACCGCTTGGTGTTCTGGTACCGCTTAGTGTTCTGGTTCCGCTTTAGTGTTCTGGTACCGCATTGGTGTTCTGGTACCGCTTAGTGTTCTGGTACTGCTTGCCATGTTCTGGTACCAGCTTTAGTGTTCTGGTACTGCTTGGTGTTCTGGTACCGCTAGTGTTCTGGGTACCACTTGGTGTTCTGGTACCGCTTAGTGTTCTGGTACCGCTTAGTGTTCTGGTACTGCTTGCCATGTTCTGGTACCGCTTAGTGTTCTGGTACTGCTTGCCATGTTCTGGTACCGCTTAGTGTTCTGGTACTGCTTGCCATGTTCTGGTACCGCTTAGTGTTCTGGTACCGCTTAGTGTTCTGGTACCGCTTGGTGTCTGGTACCGCTTGCCGTGTTCTGGCACCGCTTGGTGTTCTGGTACCGCTTGGTGTTCTGGTACCGCTTGCCATGTTCTGGTACCGCTTAGTGTTCTTAGTGCGGTAGCAGAGAGAACAGTCTATGACTTGGTGTTCTGGTACCGCTTGCCGTGCGGTAGCAGAGAGAACAGTCTATGACTTGGTGTTCTGGTACCGCTTGCCGTGCGGTAGCAGAGAGAACAGTCTATGACTTGGTGTTCTGGTACCGCTTGCCGTGCGGTAGCAGAGAGAACAGTCTATGACTAGGGTGGCTGGAGTCTATGACTATTTTTAGGGCCTTCCTCTGACACCGCCTGGTATACAGGTCCTGGATGGCAGGAAGCCTGGTCCCAGTGATGTACTGGGCAGTTCGCACTACCCTCTGTAGTGCCTTCCTCTGACACCGCCTGGTATACAGGTCCTGGATGGCAGGAAGCCTGGTCCCAGTGATGTACTGGGCCATTCGCACTACCCTCTGTAGTGCCTTCCTCTGACACCGCCTGGTATACAGGTCCTGGATGGCAGGAAGCCTGGTCCCAGTGATGTACTGGGCCAGTTCGCACTACCCTCTGTAGTGCCTTCCTCTGACACCGCCTGGTATACAGGTCCTGGATGGCAGGAAGCCTGGTCCCAGTGATGTACTGGGCAGTTCGCACTACCCTCTGTAGTGCCTTCCTCTGACACCGCCTGGTATACAGGTCCTGGATGGCAGGAAGCCTGGTCCCAGTGATGTACTGGGCAGTTCGCACCTACCCTCTGTAGTGCCTTCCTCTGACACCGCCTGGTATACAGGTCCTGGATGGCAGGAAGCCTGGTCCCAGTGATGTACTGGGCCATTCGCACTACCCTCTGTAGTGCCTTCCTCTGACACCGCCTGGTATAGAGGTCCTGGATGGCAGGAAGCTTGGCCCCAGTGATGTACTGGGCAGTTCGCACTACCCTCTGTAGTGCCTTGCGATCAGCTTCTCAGTCTCCTGAGGGGAAAAGGTGTTGTCGTGCCTCTTCATGACTGTCTTGGTGTGTTTGAGCCATGATAGTTTGTTGGTGAAGTGGACCCCAAAGAACTTGAAACTCTCGACCCCCTCCACTACAGCCCCGTCAATGTGAATGGGGGACTGTTCGGCCCTCCTTTTCTTGTAATCCACGATCATCTCCTTTGTCTTGCTCACGTTGAGAGAGAGGTTGTTGTCCTGGCACCACACTGCCAGGTCTCTGACCTCGTCGCTATGGGCTGTATCATCATCATTGTTGGTGATCAGGCCCCACTGTTGTGTCGTCAGCAAACTTAATGATGGTTTTAGGCACTATGGTGTTGAACGCTGAGCTGTAGTCAATGAACAGCAATCTCACATAGGTGTTCCTTTTGTCCAGGTGGGAAAGGACAGTGTGGAGTGCGATCAAGATTGCTTCATCAGTGAATCTGTTGGAGCAGTATGTGGATTGGAGTGGGTCTAGGGTTTCCAGGATGATGGTTGACTCCACCAGTACTTGGACAAAACACTTGAAGCTATTTTCTTATTGTTTTAACAACTGCTTGACTAATTATTTCTGTTCATTTAAAAGATCCTTCACTTGTGATAGAGAGACACCACTTTCCTCAACAATACTCCCACTGGCTTTGGTCTTTGTTATGGTAGCAAAGTAGGCTACAATGTTACTCCTCACCGTTGTCATGGTAGCAACGTAGGCTACGCTGTTACTCCTCACCGTTGTCATGGTAGCAACGTAGGCTACAATGTTACTCCTCACTGTTGTCATGGTAGCAACGTAGGCTACGCTGTTACTCCTCGCAGTTGTCATGGTAGCAACGTAGGCTACAATGTTACTCCTCACTGTTGTCATGGTAGCAACGTAGGCTACGCTGTTACTCCTCGCAGTTGTCATGGTAGCAATGTAGGCTTTACTGTTACTCCTCAATGTTGTCATGGTAGCAACGTAGGCTACGCTGTTGCTCCTCACCGTTGTCATGGTAGCAACGTAGGCTTCGCTGTTACTCCTCACCGTTGTCATGGTAGCAATGTAGGCTTTACTGTTACTCCTCAATGTTGTCATGGTAGCAACGTAGGCTACGCTGTTACTCCTCGCAGTTGTCATGGTAGTAATGTAGGCTTTACTGTTACTCCTCAATGTTGTCATGGTAGCAATGTAGGCTACGCTGTTGCTCCTCACCGTTGTCATGGTAGCAACGTATGCTACGCTGTTACTCCTCACCATTGTCATGGTAGCAATGTAGGCTACGCTGTTACTCCTCAATGTTGTCATGGTAGCAACGTAGGCTACGCTGTTACTCCTCGCAGTTGTCATGGTAGCAACGCGGGCTATGCTGTTGCTCCTCACCGTTGTCATGGTAGCAACGTAAGCTACGCTGTTACTCCTCACCGTTGTCATGGTAGCAATGTAGGCTTTACTGTTACTCCTCAATGTTGTCATGGTAGCAACGTAGGCTACGCTGTTACTCCCCCCCCAGTTGTCATGGTAGCAATGTAGGCTTTACTGTTACTCCTCAATGTTGTCATGGTAGCAACGTAGGCTACACTGTTGCTCCTCACCGTTGTCATGGTAGCAACATAGGCTACGCTGTTACTTCTCACCGTTGTCATGGTAGCAACATAGGCTACGCTGTTACTTCTCACCGTTGTCATGGTAGCAACGTAGGCTACGCTGTTACTCCTCGCCGTTGTCATGGTAGCAACGTAGGCTACACTGTTACTCCTCACCGTTGTCATGGTAGCAACGTAGGCTAGGCTGTTACCAGTGGAGGAGCTAGAGGTTTATACATGGACTGGACAGGGGGTGGCCAAGGCTAGTTCAGGGGGTCCATAGACCATGACAGAAAGTTACTGTGTAACCCTAACCTGGCATCTAAGGAGCATGAATGAGTCCTATGATTGCTGATTAGAGGTAGAAGTGATAATTCACTGAACCCGGAGTTCTTCAATGTGACAGATAGTGAGGTCCATAAGGGTTACTACACTAGAATTCAATGTGAGGTCCGTTAGGGTTACTACACTAGAATTCAATGTGACAGATAGTGAGGTCCATTAGGGTTACTACACTACAATTCAATGTGACGGATAGTGAGGTCCATTAGGGTTACTACACTAGAATTCAATGTGAGGTCCATAAGGGTTACTACACTAGAATTCAATGTGAGGTCCATAAGGGTTACTACACTAGAATTCAATGTGAGGTCCGTTAGGGTTACTACACTTGAATTCAATGTGACGGATAGTGAGGTCCATTAGGGTTACTACACTACAATTCAATGTGACGGATAGTGAGGTCCATTAGGGTTACTACACTATAATTCAATGTGAGGTCCATAAGGGTTACTACACTATAATTCAATGTGAGGTCCATAAGGGTTACTACACTAGAATTTAATGTGAGGTCCATTAGGGTTACTACACTAGAATTCAATGTGAGGTCCATTAGGGTTACTACACTAGAATTCAATGTGAGGTCCATTAGGGTTACTACACTAGAATTCAATGTGAGGTCCATAAGGGTTACTACACTAGAATTCAATGTGAGGTCCATTAGGGTTCCTACACTATAATTCAATGTGAGGTCCATTAGGGTTACTTCACTTGAATTCAATGTAGCAGATAGTGAGTGAATTCTTTACTCAGTGTCTCTACCTCGGAACTGCAGCTCAATTTCTTTCTTTCTTTCTCTCTCACACACACACACACACACACACACACACACACACACACACACACACACACACACACACACACACACACACACACTGTTCTCACATATTGGAGAGACTTGGGACACTCTGTTTTCATGAATTTATAATATGGGACTATAAATGTTGAACATCTAAAATATTTTAAGAAAATCTAGCTCAAACACCAAGTAGATAAGAAAGCATTTGTGTGTTATATAAAGTTTATTTACTAAAAAGTTCATTTGACATACCAGGTATCAAGCCGAAATGAACTTGAAACATCTAAATTATTTTGGTGCCCATCAATATTACAAACTTGCAGTATACTTTTTATGATCATATATATTATGTTAACTAATAGCAAAGGCATTTTTGGAATTGTCCAAATCAAGACCAAATTAAATCTGTGTGACGTGATACCCTTTGGATGGATCATTTTATAATGTCAGTGTACTAGCTAGTACACAGTGCAGGTGTTAATCACGACCAGAGGGACCCATCTAAGAGCCAAATTATCCATGTAGATTTAAAACAGCATCATTCTGCGGTTCTGGTGAGAACTGGCAAAATGTTTCACAAACTCGTCCGTGTTGAGGGAGCGTGCCCTCTCGACTCAACACGGAGAATTCCCAGGGGACTTAACCTGTCATCAACCAATGCTGGTTTTAATCTCGCAAGAAGCACTGCTGACTGGTGTAACAAAATTAATCTTACAAAGTCGAAATAGCTCATAGAAGACCTCTTTATACGATTCTAGAAACACAACAAATTCAAGGACAGTAGTCGCTTCCAGTTTTCTCTCTCCTATCAAGAAGCCGTTTGGTTTGATGAACCTCATGTTTGAGGTCGTCTAAATCTGACTCAAAGGTCTGAGCAAAGGCAAACAGAGGCTCCTCATTCAAGAATGTTGTCCTCTTTGGGTCCTCTTTGCATTATCTCGTAATTCTTCTTTGAAGTGAGACAGTCGAGCACCTGATAAAAGACAGCACTTTGGAAGCTCTCACCATCACTTTGGTCACTATGTTTCTGTCCTACAGGGCTCATCATCAATGAGTTGTGGAATCATAAGCGTGTTTTAGACTGTTTTTAACACACTGTTTGTACACTTATTTTGCAGTGCTCTGCAATCTCTTTAGTTCTCCATAGTAACCCTCACTTCTGGTGTCCTGTAATGTGTCTGTAAGGGCACCTACTTGATCCACAGTCCTTCCTGTAATGTGTCTGGAAGGGCACCTACTAGATCCACAGCCCCTCCTGTAATGTGTCTGGGAGGGCACCTACTAGATCCACAGCCCTTCCTGTAATGTGTCTGGGAGGGCACCTACTAGATCCACAGCCCTTCCTGTAATGTGTCTGTAAGGGCACCTACTAGATCCACAGCCCTTCCTGTAATGTGTCTGTAAGGGCACCTACTAGATCCACAGCCCTTCCTGTAATGTCTCTGTAAGGGCACCTACTAGATCCACTGCACCTACTAGATCCACAGCCCTTCCTGTAATGTCTTTGTAAGGGCACCTACTAGATCCACTGCACCTACTAGATCCACAGCCCTTCCTGTAATGTCTCTGTAAGGGCACCTACTAGATCCACTGCACCTACTAGATCCACAGCCCTTCCTGTAATGTCTCTGTAAGGGCACCTACTAGATCCACAGCCCTTCCTGTAATGTGTCTGTAAGGGCACCTACTAGATCCACAGCCCTTCCTGTAATGTGTCTGTAAGGGCACCTACTAGATCCACAGCCCTTCCTGTAATGTGTCTCTAAGGGCACCTACTAGATCCACAGTCCTTGCTAGGTCAAGAAAGTTTGATTGGAGCATGTCAGAAAGACATTTTGCATCACCAAGCACTTTACAAAAAGGTAACCAAAAGCCCAATGAAATGTAAATCTATCTGAGAAAGAAGGCCCCTTGCCTCCACTGATCTGTCACCACTATTTTCAAGTGTGGTATCCTGTAGCACTCTCAGAACTGCCCCTCAGATTACGGCATGCCATGTATCTGCATGCCCACCTTCCATCCGTAAGTCTCTGTAGTTCTCTGGGCTGCTGCTGTGGGTACAGCTCTTTCTGAACAGCAAGATACTTGAGATGAACGTATGAGTCAGATACAACGTTATAAAACTTCTGCAGGAGAGTAAAACAGTAGACTGTCTCAGGCACATTTTACAGCATAGACAAGAACCAAATTCAAACAATGTGATTACAGCTCAGCTCACAGCGGTTCATTTATTAATATCTCCAGAAATAAGTCTCTCTCTGTTGCCGCCTGTTATAGACCCCCCTCAGGTCCCAGCTCTGCCCTGGACACCATATGTGAATTGATTGCCCCCCATCTATCTTCAGAGTTCGTTCTGTTAGGTGACCTGGGATATGCACCCCGGCAGTCCTACAATCTAAGCTTGATGCCCTCAATCTCACACAAATTATCAAGGAACCCATCAGGTACAACCCTAAATCCGTAAACATGGGCGCGCTCATAGATATTATCCTGACCAACTTGCCCTCCAAATACACCTCTAATGTTTTCAATCAGGATCTCAGTGACCACTGCCTCAATGCCTGCATCCACTATGGGTCCGCTAGTCAAACGACCACACCCTCTTCAAAGGGGTGGCATTCTAGACCCAAACTGTTTTAGACCTATATCCATCCTGCCCTGCCTTTCTAAAGATTTCAAATGTCAATAACCGTATTCTTATCGACAGACTCATCAGCTTTGGTCTCTCAAATGACCACCCACCGCAGCGACCTGTATGCTCTAATCGGCTGCCACTTGCTACATATTCGCCGCCAGACCCACTGGCTCCAGGTCATCTATAAGTCTATGCTAGGTAAAGTTCCGTCGTATCTCTGCTCACTGGTCACGATAACAACACCCACCTGTAGCACGCGCTCCAGCAGGTATATCTCACTGGTCATCCCCAAAGCTAACACCTACTTTGGCTGCCTTTCCTTCCAGTTCTCTGCTGTCATTGACTGGAATGAATTGGAAAAATCGCTGAAGCTGGAGACTTATATTTCCCTCACTAACTTTAAACGTCAGCTTTCTGAGCAGCTAACCGATCGCTGCAGCTGTACATTGGCCCCTGTAAATAGCCCACCTGTAAATATCTACCTACCTCATCTCCATATTTTTTATTTACTTTTCTGCTCTTTTGCACACAAGTATTACTACTTGCACATCATCATCTGCTCATCTATCACTCCAGTGTTAATTTGCTAAGTTGTAATTACTTTGCTACTAAGGCCTATTTATTGCCTTACCTCCTCACACCATTTGCACACACTGTATATAGACGTTCTTTTTTCTCTATTGTGTTATTGACTGTACGCATGTTTATTCCATGTGTAACTCTGTGTTGTTTTGTGTCGTAATGCTGCGCTTTATCTTGACCAGGTCGCAGTTGTAAATGAGAACTTGTTATCAACTCGTTTACCTGGTTAATTAAATAAAGGGGAAATAAAATAAATAAAATAAAAAGCAAATGCACATTTTTAATCCGTGCAGACACACCAGAATGCTTTCCGCTCAACTTTCCGCTCAACTAAACATATTTGCTATTTTTCTCTTTAAATCTTTGGTTTCATCTGAAAACTATAAACTTCACTTTCTTTTACTTCTCTTATTAGTTCGCTCTGTACGATCTCAGCTAATCCCTAAAGAACCTCCTTCTGGGTTTGGTGGCTTGCAACCTTTCGGTTAGTAGTCCAACGCTCTAACCACTAGGCTACCCTGCCGCCCCTTATTAGTTCGCTCTGTACGATTCATCCTTTTCTCCATGAGAGGATCATGCTTTGCTATTTCTTCTAAGATAATCAAAACATTACCCTTGTCGTGAGAGTCATCAGACTCTCGATGACCTCTCTGCTCTGTATTTTGAGTAGCACCTCTGCAATTGTTTTAATGTAAAGTACAGTTTTCCTCCACTTTCTTCATTCATGACATCTAACGTTGATGAGTTGCTGTCAATAGCCCTTTCATGCTGATTCCAAGCACACATAGATAGGATGCTCTGCCTTCAAATGGAGCTTAAACCCAGAACCTTTAAACAGCGCCTTTTCCCAGTTACAACAACCAAACTGTGATGTGAAGGCAGATTCAGGTGTATTGGGCAGAGAAAATGCCTACAGACGAAACAATAAAGTCAAATCTTGACATACAGAATATTCAAGCCATGAATTGTCCTTTATACCGGGAGCTGTTGAAAGCCCCTTTCCGGGTACCATGCTGAGTTCTGGGAAATGTTTGTACAGGACCCTCTTCTCTGGATTCTGTCTGAAATACACATTGAATAATGTGTCATCTCTCCATGGAAATGTATAATTAAGGGATCCACAAGATTAGATACTAACAGCTGCTCACTAAAATGTCTAGATTAAAGTATAGGCCTGGCCTACCATTGGGTCCTTTTGGAAAAGCACATCTGTTGCTTGATACAGTTGGGAGGGGCTCGATGAGGTCTCTGTATCATCCCTACATTAGAATAACACAAGAACCATTAGTGTATATTCACAATAAAAATGCCAAAGCCATCAAAACAAGAACACACATGAATCAACAACCAACATGATATGCTAAGCAGCTACTGTATCAGTGGCAGCTAGGCTAGCTGCTACGCTAAGCAGCTACTGTATGAGTGGCAGCTAGGCTAGCTGCTACGCTAAGCAGTTACTGTATCAGTGGAAGCTAGGCTAGCTGCTACGCTAAGAAGCTACTGTATCAGTGGCAGCTAGGCTAACTACTACGCTAAGCAGCTCATCAGACATTTGGCTGTTTCGTGAACAGGGGTTGCACCTTATAAACTGAGAGGTGAGTGTATAGGAAATGTACAGGATCGAGCATTTAATTTAAGCTGCCATTTTGGCGTAATGGCAACCACCAAGGGATGTCAAAATACATATCGACCTAACTAGCTATCTGTCTGGGGATGGTTAAACAGCTGTGGGGTGTGGGATGATAATTACGGATTCATTGGCCATTCATGCCATTAGTGATCTGAAATGGGTTAGGGATCCAGATAGATAATACTCTGTCCATTTTGTCACCTGTTCAGACAGAACTTCCTAGGGAAATCTACCTAACCAGCTACCTGTATGTCTGGGGTGGTAATACAGCTCAGGGGGTAGATAGATAATTAGGTCCATCGCTGGCCATTAATGTCATTAATACTTTGAGTAGATAGACGAGGGGAAAATTACACAGATTTCCATGAACATGTTAATGTTGTGATGAGAGACAGCAATCTATTAAATTAGGACAGAGAGCCGTGCATCGCCTGAGACCTCTAACGCAGGATGCCACCAGTGATCAGATTTACTGTGTTACTAACTAAATCAGGGTCACACAGTGATCAGCCTTCTGTGTTACTAACTAAATCAGGGTCACACAGAGTGTTTCTCCGTAGTCTTAAACACATCTACTTTGAAACAGAAGTATCCACCTCACACACATGGTAATGGGTTTAAAATACAGAAGACACCTGTACCATGGCAGATATATAGAGTTGACATGTATTACATTTTGAGTTTACATCCCAATATTACACTTTATATACAGTAACAGAAGACACCTGTACCATGGCAGATATATAGAGTTGACATGTATTACATTTTGAGTTTGCATCCCAATATTACACTTTATATACAGTGGTGTGGGGGCTGTGCTTTGGCAAAGTGGGTGGGGTTATATCCTTCCTGTTTGGCCCTGTCCGGGGGTGTCCTTTGATGGGGCCACAGTGTCTCCTGACCCCTCCTGTCTCAGCCTCCAGTATTTATGCTGCAGTAGTTTATGTGTCGGGGGGCTAGGGTCAGTTTGTTATATCTGGAGTACTTCTCCTGTCCTATTCGGTGTCCTTTGTGAATCTAAGTGTGCGTTCTCTAATTCTGTCCTTCTCTCTTTCTTTCTCTCTCTCGGAGGACCTGAGCCCTAGGACCATGGCCCAGGACTACCTGACATGATGACTCCTTGCTGTCCCCAGTCCACCTGGCCGTGCTGCTGCTCCAGTTTCAACTGTTCTGCCTTTTTATTATTCGACCATGCTGGTCATTTTTGAATATCTTGGCCATGTTCTGTTATAATCTCCACCCGGCACAGCCAGAAGAGGACTGGCCACCCCACATATGCTCTCTCTAATTCTCTCTTTCTTTCTTTCTCTCTCTCGGAAGACCTGAGCCGTAGGACCATGCCCCAGGACTACCAGACATGATGACTCCTTGCTGTCCCCAGTCCACCTGACCGTGCTGCTGCTCCAGTTTCAACTGTTCTGCCTTATTATTATTCGACCATGCTGGTCATTTATGAACATTTGAACATCTTGGCCATGTTCTGTTATAATCTCCACCCGGCACAGCCAGAAGAGGACTGGACACCCCACATATCCTGGTTCCTCTCTAGGTTTCTTCCTAGGTTTTGGCCTTTCTAGGGAGTTTTTTCTAGCCACCGTGCTTCTACACCCGCATTGCTTGCTGTTTGGGGTTTTAGGCTGGGTTTCTGTACAGCACTTTGAGATATCAGCTGATGTACGAAGGGCTATATAAATACATATAATTTGATTTGAAATAAATCAATTTGATTTGACATCACAGGACACTGAAATAACAAAACCGTTTGACATAAATCCACTGGATTTCTGGCATATTTTTAAAAAAACAATGTTTATTATTGATGAACTTGTAAAAAATAGTAATTATATTCCACACATGAGGCCACTAGAGGCGATTTAGTCACGTTTGACCGCAGGAAAGGGCCATGTCAACAGTTAACGGCCTGGGTTAAAGGGAGTAATAGCTTTGTGATATCTGAGCACCTGCCAGTAGGATCAGGAAACCCCAGGGAATGAAAAAGAGCCGGGGAGAAAGGAGGGAACTGGCTGTGTGTGTGTGAGTGTGTGTGTGTGTGTGTGTGTGTGTGTGTGTGTGTGTGTGTGTGTGTGTGTGTGTGTGTGTGTGTGTGTGTGTGTGTGTGTGTGTGTGTGTGTGTGTGTGTGTGTGTGTGTGTGTGTGTGTGTGTGTGTGTGTGTGTGTATGCATGTATACAGTAGCCTGCTCTGTCCCGCTACTGTCAGTTAAAGTAACCCTGAAGGACTCTGACTGAGTAGGCTCTTTGAACCTCTTCTCCTCTGTCATAATAACCTGGCAGCCACTTAGTTCAGGATTACTAGACCCTGAAGTATCGCACACTGGATGCATCCCAAAGGCACCCTATTCCCAGGCCTATATCGTGGACCAAATAGGGTGCCAGTTGGGACTCTCCTTCGGGCACTACAGACAATCTGAGGGTGACTCCTGCCCGATCTGAGGGTGACTCCGACGATCCCTGAGGAGTGACTCCGGCGATCTGAGGGTGACTCCGGCCGATCTGAGGGTGACTCCTGCCGATCTGAGGGTGACTCGGCCGATCTGAGGGTGACTCCTGCCGATCTGAGGGTGACTCCGGCCGATCTGAGGGTGACTCCGGCCGATCTGAGGGTGACTCCGGCCGATCTGAGGGTGACTCCGGCCAATCTGAGGGTGACTCCGGCCGATCTGGAGGGTGACTACAGACGATCTGAGGGTGACTCCGGCCAATCTGAGGGTGACTACAGACGATCTGAGGGTGACTCCGGCCAATCTGAGGGTGACTCCAGCCATTCTGAGGGTGACTCCAGCCAATCTGCTGTGATGAGGTGACTGTCAGGACTGGGTAATGGTACTGCTGTGATGAGGTGACTGTCAGTACTGGGTAATGGTACTGCTGTGATGAGGTGACTGTCAGTACTGGGTAATGGTACTGCTGTGATGAGGTGACTGTCAGTACTGGGTAATGGTACTGCTGTGATGAGGTGACTGTCAGTACTGGGTAATGGTACTGCTGTGATGAGGTGACTGTCAGTACTGGGTAATGGTACTGCTGTGATGAGGTGACTGTCAGTACTGGGTAATGGTACTGCTGTGATGAGGTGACTGTCAGTACTGGGTAATGGTACTGCTGTGATGAGGTGACTGTGACTCTGTAATGGTACTCTGTGATGAGGTGACTGTCAGGACTCTGTAATGGTACTGCTGTGATGAGGTGACTGTCAGTACTGGGTAATGGTACTGCTGTGATGAGGTGACTGTCAGTACTGGGTAATGGTACTGCTGTGATGAGGTGACTGTCAGTACTGGGTAATGGTACTGCTGTGATGAGGTGACTGTCAGGACTCTGTAATGGTACTGCTGTGATGAGGTGACTGTCAGGACTGGGTAATGGTACTGCTGTGATGAGGTGACTGTCAGTACTGGGTAATGGTACTGCTGTGATGAGGTGACTGTCAGTACTGGGTAATGGTACTGCTGTGATGAGGTGACTGTCAGTACTGGGTAATGGTGTTAGCATTGGGGAAACATTAGTAGGTCATTCAGCCATGTTCCAAATGGAACCCTATTCCCTATATAGTGCACTACTTTAGACCAGAGCCCTATGGAACCCTATTCCCTATATAGTGCACTACTTTAGACCAGAGCCCTATGGAACCCTATTCCCTATATAGTGCACTACTTTAGACCAGAGCCCTATGGAACCCTATTCCCTATATTGTGCACTACTTTAGACCAGAGCCCTATGGAACCCTATTCCCTATATAGTGCACTACTTTAGACCAGAGCCCTATGGAACCCTATTCCCTATATAGTCCACTACTTTAGACCAGAGCCCTATAGAACCCGATTCCCTATATAGTGCACTACTTTAGACCAGAGCCCTATAGAACCATATTCCCTATATAGTGCACTACATTAGACCAGAGCCCTATGGAACCCTATTCCCTATATGGTGCACTACTTTAGACCAGAGCCCTATGGAACCTTATTCCTATATAGTGCACTACTTTAGACCAGAGCCCTATGGAACCCTATTCCCTATATTGTGCACTACTTTAGACCAGAGCCCTATGGAACCCTATTCCCTATATAGTGCACTACTTTAGACCAGAGCCCTATGGAACCCTATTCCCTATGTAGTGCACTACTTTAGACCAGAGCCTATGGAACCCTATTCCCTATATAGTGCACTACTTTAGACCAGAGCCCTATGGAACCTTATCCCCTATATAGTGCACTACTTTAGACCAGAGCACTTGGAACCTTATCCCCTATATAGTGCACTACTTTAGACCAGAGCCATATGGAACCCTATTCCCTATATAGTGTACTACTTTAGACCAGAGCCCTATAGAACCCTATTCCCTATATAGTGTACTACTTTAGACCAGAGCCATATAGAACCTTATCCCCTATAATGTGCATTACTTTACCAAAGCTCTGTGGACCCTGTTCAGAGCAGTTCATTATAACCTCCTGTAACCCAGCAGTTCATTATAACCTCCTGTAACCCAGCAGTTCATTATAACCTCCTGTACCCCAGCAGTTCATTATAACCTCCTGTACCCCAGCAGTTCATTATAACCTCCTGTACCCCAGCAGTTCATTCTAACCTCCTGTAACCCAGCAGTTCATTATAACATCCTGTAACCCAGCAGTTCATTATAACATCCTGTAACCCAGCAGTTCATTATAACATCCTGTAACACAGCAGTTCATTATAACCTCCTGTACCCCAGCAGTTCATTATAACCTCCTGTACCCCAGCAGTTCATTATAACCTCCTGTAACCCAGCAGTTCATTATAACCTCCTGTAACCCAGCAGTTCATTATAACCTCCTGTAACCCAGCAGTTCATTATAACCTCCTGTAACCCAGCAGTTCATTATAACCTCCTGTAACCCAGCAGTTCATTATAACCTCCTGTAACCCAGCAGTTCATTGTAACCTCCTGTAACCCAGCAGTTCATTATAACCTCCTGTACCCCAGCAGTTCATTATAACCTCCTGTACCCCAGCAGTTCATTATAACCTCCTGTACCCCAGCAGTTCATTATAACCTCCTGTACCCCAGCAGTTCATTCTAACCCAGCAGTTCCTGTAACCCAGCAGTTCATTATAACCTCCTGTACCCCAGCAGTTCATTATAACCTCCTGTACCCCAGCAGTTCATTATAACCTCCTGTACCCCAGCAGTTCATTATAACCTCCTGTACCCCAGCAGTTCATTATAACCTCCTGTACCCCAGCAGTTCATTATAACCTCCTGTAACCCAGCAGTTCATTATAACCTGTAAATACAGCAGTCATTATAACCTCCTGTACCCCAGCAGTTCATTATAACCTCCTGTAAGCAGTTCATTATAAGCAGTTCATTATAACCTCCTGTAACCCAGCAGTTCATTATAACCTCCTGTACCCCAGCAGTTCATTATAACCTCCTGTAACCCAGCAGTTCATTATAACCTCCTGTAACCCAGCAGTTCATTATAACCTCCTGTAACCCAGCAGTTCATAATGACCTCCTGTACCCCAGCAGTTCATTATAACCTCCTGTACCCCAGCAGTTCATTATAACCTCCTGTAACCCAGCAGTTCATTATAGCCTCCTGTAACCCAGCAGTTCATTACAACCTCCTGTAACCCAGCAGTTCATTATAACCTCCTGTACCCCAGCAGTTCATTATAACCTCCTGTAACCCAGCAGTTCATTATAACCTCCTGTACCCCAGCAGTTCATTATAACCTCCTGTACCCCAGCAGTTCATTATAACCTCCTGTACCCCAGCAGTTCATTATAACCTCCTGTACCCCAGCAGTTCATTATAACCTCCTGTAACCCAGCAGTTCAATATAACCTCCTGTAACCCAGCAGTTCATTATAACCTCCTGTACCCCAGCAGTTCATTATAACCTCCTGTACCCCAGCAGTTCATTATAACCTCCTGTACCCCAGCAGTTCATTATAACCTCCTGTACCCCAGCAGTTCATTATAACCTCCTGTAACCCAGCAGTTCATTATAACCTCCTGTACCCCAGCAGTTCATTATAACCTCCTGTAACCCAGCAGTTCATTATAACCTCCTGTACCCCAGCAGTTCATTATAACCTCCTGTAACCCAGCAGTTCATTATAACCTCCTGTAACCAGCAGTTCATTATAACCTCCTGTACCCCAGCAGTTCATTATAACCTCCTGTACCCCAGCAGTTCATTATAACCTCCTGTAACCCAGCAGTTCATTATAACCTCCTGTAACCCAGCAGTTCATTATAACCTCCTGTAACACAGCAGTTCATTATAACCTCCTGTACCCCAGCAGTTCATTATAACCTCCTGTAACCCAGCAGTTCATTATAACCCAGCAGTTCATTATAACCTCCTGTAACCCAGCAGTTCATTATAACCTCCTGTAACCCAGCAGTTCATTATAACCTCCTACCCCAGCAGTTCATTATTACCTCCCCCAGCAGTTCATTTATAACCTCCTGTACCCCAGCAGTTCATTATAACCTCCTGTAACCCAGCAGTTCATTATAACCTCCTGTACCCCAGCAGTTCATTATAACCTCCTGTAACCCAGCAGTTCATTATAACCTCCTGTACCCCAGCAGTTCATTATAACCTCCTGTAACCCAGCAGTTCATTATAACCTCCTGTAACCCAGCAGTTCATTATAACCTCCTGTACCCCAGCAGTTCATTATAACCTCCCTGTACCCCAGCAGTTCATTATAACCTCCTGTACCCAAGCAGTTCATTATAACCTCCTGTAACCCAGCAGTTCATTATAACCTCCTGTACCCAAGCAGTTCATTATAACCTCCTGTAACCCAGCAGTTCATTATAACCTCCTGTAAGTTAGCAGTCATTGTTGGCCTATCTCGTGGTCTATAGTTCCTGGTCCGTATCACTGAGGTAATCCAGGCCACTGTATTAACTTGTAACCCCTTTTAGAGGACACTCCTGGGCTTTCCAGTGACATCATGTGTTGGGGGGTGTGACCTTGACAACATTATCTTCCTGTTTCTTAACAAAATGGCTGTACCCCAGCGTCATTAAAGTTAGCCCATTTCATAGAAGGTTTAAAATTAGTTTGTGTAATGATTGTGTGATTTATTATATTTTTTGTTTTGAGTTTGAAATTCAAATTGTTTCCAGTAAGTGAATACCTCTTAGAAATAGTAAATAGCAAAGTGAGTTGTGTAATCATTATTTCACATGAAATAAAGCTTATGAAGACATTTCCTCTGTACCCCATGGTCACCAGAATGATGCAATTATGTTTGTCACCATTGACTGTAATGATAATTCTATAATCTACTGTACCCAGTTGACTGTAATGATAATTTTTCACCTACTGTACCCATTGACTATAACCTCCTGATACCCCATGTTTTAACCTACTGTACCCATTGACTGTAATGAGGGATGTTTTCACCTACTGTTACCCATTGACTGTAATGATAATGTCTTAATCTACTGTGACCCATTGACTGTAATGATAATTTTTCACCTACTGTACCCATTGACTGTAATGATGATGTTTTCACCTACTGTACCCATTGACTGTAATGAGGTTTGATGTTTTCACCTACTGTATCATTAGAAATGTAAATAGCAAAAGGTTGTTAAATTATTTCACATGAATAAGAGCTTATGAAGACATTTCCTCTTTGGACACCATGATCTCAACTAACGACTAACAAAGCTATCTCCTGACATTTACACACAGTAATGAGCAGACCTACTGTACCTAACGACTGTAATGAGGATGTTATCTCCTCATTTACCCATTGACTGTAATGAGGAGACCTACATGTACCCATTGACTGTAATGATAAGTTAATCTACTGTACCCTGACTGTAATTTACACATCATGAGCAGACATCATTTTGCATCTCTAACGACTAACAAAGCTATCTCCTCATTTACACACAGTGAGCAGACCACATGCTAACGACTAACAAAGCTATCTCCTCATTTACACACAGTGAGCAGACCACATGCTAACGACTAACAAAGCTATCTCCTCATTTACACACAGTGAGCAGACCACATGCTAACGACCTAACAAAGCTATCTCCTCATTTACACACAGTGAGCAGACCACATGCTAACGACTTAACAAAGCTATCTCCTCATTTACACACAGTGAGCAGACCACATGCTAACGACTAACAAAGCTATCTCCTCATTTACATACTGGAGTCAGACAGAAGCTCTGACATATGATGAGTCCTGCGTGACGATTTATAACCCCATGAGAGGAAATATTGTCTGCAGTCTGGAGAACAGTCCCTCCTCTGTCTGTCTGTGTGTGTGTGTGTGTGTGTCTGTGTGTGTGTGTGTCTGTCTGTGTGTGTGTGTGTGTGTGTGCGCGCGCGCCATGTGCGTGAGTCTGGGAGGGACGAAGTGTAATTGCTTGTGCAGTTACACTGATGTGACAGCGCAAGGCTTTAGCTTTGCAATTGTGTGTGTCTTAATGTACCATCATTCATTATAAACGGCTGTAGCATCAACACAGTGCTAACACTGACTCCATCACACCTGTCTGTCACCTTGGAAACAGACCTCAAATCTCCCTGGTATTGTCACGGTGCAGGGCCTACCACCCTCTCAGGGGAAACAGATATTGTATATACCATCAGGGGAAACAGATATATATATATATGGGGCTTTATTAGCACGGGAAACATGTGTTAACATTGCCAAAGCAAGTGAGGTAGTTAATATATAAAAAATTAACAACAAACTTTACACATACAGAAGTTTCAAAACAATTAAAGACATTACAAATGTCACTCTCTCTCTCTGTGATTCTTTGTCTCTCGCTCCCCTAGTCTGCCTCAGACCAAATTAGTTAGTTAAAACCTCTACGGGATCAGTGTCCCTCCCGCTGGACGGTTGAGCTAACGTAGGCTAATGTGATTAGCATGAGGTTGTAAGTAACAAGAACATTTCCCAGGATATAGACATATCTGATATGGACAGAAAGACAAAATTATTTTATTGTTGAGGAGAGTACTTAGTTATATACTTGAAAATGTATAAATAAACCAATTAGGGACATTTGGCAATCTGGATATAACATTTGCAACAGAAATGCAATGGTTCATTGGATCAGTCTAAAAGTTTGCAAATACACATGTAAATTGCACCTACCCTGGAAAAAGTACATTATGGCCTTTCTCTTGCATTTCAAAGATAATGAGGGGATTGTCTAATACCAGATCTAATGTATGATATACTCCTACATTCCTTTCACATTTCCACAAACGTCAAAGTGTTTCCTTTCTAATGGTATCAAGAATATGCATATTCTTCTTCAGGCTGGAGCTACAGGCATTGGATCCTGAGCTACAGGCAGTTAGATTTGGGTCCTGAGCTACAGGCAGTTAGATTTGGGTCCTGAGCTACAGGCTGATTTGGGCGGAGTTACAGGCAGTTAGATTTGGGTCCTGAGCTACAGGCAGTTAGATTTTGGGTCCTGAGCTACAGGCAGTTAGATTTGGGTCCTGAGCTACAGGAAGTTAAATTTGGGTCCTGAGCTACAAGCAGTTAAATTTGGGTCCTGAGCTACAGGCAGTTAGATTTGGGTCCTGAGCTACAGGCAGTTAGATTTGGGTCCTGAGCTACAGGCAGTTAGATTTGGGTCCTGAGTTACAGGCAGTTAGATTTGGGTCCTGAGCTACAGGCAGTTAGATTTGGGTCCTGAGCTACAGGCAGTTAGATTTGGGTCCTGAGCTACAGGCAGTTAGATTTGGGTCCTGAGCTACAGGCAGTTAGATTTGGGTCCTGAGCTACAGGCAGTTAGTTTGGTCCTGAGCTACAGGAAGTTAAATTTGGGTCCTGAGCTACAAGCAGTTAAATTTGGGTCCTGAGCTACAGGCAGTTAGATTTGGGTCCTGAGCTACAGGCAGTTAGATTTGGGTCCTGAGCTACAGGCAGTTAGATTTGGGTCCTGAGTTACAGGCAGTTAGATTTGGGTCCTGAGCTACAGGCAGTTAGATTTGGGTCCTGAGCTACAGGCAGTTAGATTTGGGTCTGAGCTACAGGCAGTTAGATTTGGGTCCTGAGCTACAGGCAGTTAGATTTGGGTCCTGGAGCTACAGGCAGTTAGATTTGGGTCCTGAGCTACAGGCAGTTAGATTTGGGTCCTGAGCTACAGGCAGTTAGATTTGGGTCTGAGCTACAGGAAGTTAGATTTGGGTCCTGAGCTACAGGCAGTTAGATTTGGGTCCTGAGCTACAGGAAGTTAGATTTGGGTCTGAGCTACAGGAAGTTAGATTTGGGTCCTGAGCTACAGGCAGTTAGATTTGGGTCCTGAGTTACAGGCAGTTAGATGGGTCCTGAGCTACAGGCAGTTAGATTTGGGTCCTGAGCTACAGGCAGTTAGATTTGGGTCCTGAGCTACAGGCAGTTAGATTTGGGTCCTGAGCTACAGGCAGTTAGATTTGGGTCCTGAGTTACAGGCAGTTAGGATTTGGGTCCTGAGCTACAGGCAGTTAGATTTGGGTCCCTGAGCTACAGGAAGTTAGATGTGGGTATGTCATTGAAAGGAGACAATTGAAAAAAGTGGTCTGATCCTTAAAGGTTTTTAAATGGTCTAATTCAGTGGATGACCTTTTTAAATTCCCACATTACTGATGTCTAAGCATCTGGAAGGCAAATATAGCATTTCAAGGTCAAGATACGGTTTGATCTGATTTAAATAATCTGTTCGTTTCTGGAGTACCCCCATTTGAAATGAGAAAAGTACAAATGAAAGACCCAGCGGTAAGACAGCCAATCATACTGAATAAAATTATGGCATAGCACTACACCTAGCCTGAGGTCTTCACACAACAAGATGGCATACCATTACACCTAGCCTGAGGTCTTCATACAACAAGATGGCATAGCACTACAGCTAGCCTGAGGTCTTCATACAACAAGATGGCATAGCACTACACCTAGCCTGAAGTCTTCATACAACAAGATGGCATACCATTACACCTAGCCCTGAGGTCTTCGCATACAACATGATGGCATAGCACTACACCTAGCCTGAGGTCTTCATACAACAAGATGGCATACCATTACAGCTGGCCACAAGTCTTCATACAACAAGATGGAATACCATTACAGCTAGCCCTGAGGTCTTCACACAACAAGATGGCATACCATTACAGCTAGCCTGAGGTCTTCATACAACAAGATGGCATACCATTACAGCTAGCCTGAGGTCTTCATACAACAAGATGGCATAGCACTACACCTAGCCTGAGGTCTTCATACAACAAGATGGCATAGCACTACACCTAGCCTGAGGTCTTCATACAACAAGATGGCATACCATTACAGCTAGCCTGGTCTTCATACAACAAGATGGCATACCATTACAGCTAGCCTGAGGTCTTCATACAACAAGATGGCATAGCACTACACCTAGCCTGAGGTCTTCATACAACAAGATGGCATACCATTACACCTAGCCTGAGGTCTTCATACAACAAGATGGCATACCATTACAGCTAGCCTGAGGTCTTCATACAACAAGATGGCATAGCACTACACCTAGCCTGAGGTCTTCATACAACAAGATGGCATACCATTACACCTAGCCTGAGAGTCTTCATACAACAAGATGGCATACCATTACAGCTAGCCTGAGGTCTTCATACAACAAGATGGCATACCATTACAGCTAGCCTGAGGTCTTCATACAACAAGATGGCATAGCACTACACCTAGCCTGAGGTCTTCATACAACAAAGATGGCATACCATTACACCTAGCCTGAGGTCTTCATACAACAAGATGGAATACCATTACAGCTAGCCTGAGGTCTTCATACAACAAGATGGCATACCATTACAGCTAGCCTGAGGTCTTCATACAACAAGATGGAATACCATTACACCTAGCCTGAGGTCTTCATACAACAA
>NC_088222.1:2615320-2644613 GCF_036934945.1 Oncorhynchus masou masou | reverse complement strand
GAAAATACAGGAATGGCATAAATCCTCTTCCAACGTTGTCAGCGGAACAAAAAGAACGTTAGTATAGTGCAGGATGCTCCTGCCAGGCAGACTCCGACAGGACAGGACAAGGTGGAAGCAAGCGAGACGATAGCTTGCTTCTGGCATCAAAAAACACAAACAAGAATCAGACACTGAAAGTAGCAGGAACAGAGAAAGAAATAGAGACCTAATCAGAGGGGAAGAGAGAACAGGTGTGAAAGAGTGAATGAGCTAGTTAGAGGAGATGTAGAACAGCTGAAGAATGAGAGACAGAGAAGGTAACCTAAAAAGACCAGCAGAGAGAGAGAATGAAGAGAAAGGACAGGAACAGACATAACAAGACATGACAGTACCCCCCACTCACCGAGCGCCTCCTGGCGCACTCGAAGAAACCTGGCGGCAACGGAGGAAATCATCGATCAGCGACGGTCCAGCACGTCCCGAGAGGGAACCAACTCCTCTCCTCAGGACCGTACCCCTCCCAATCCACTAGGTACTGATGACCACGGCCCCGAGGGGCGCATGTCCAAAATCTTACGAACCCTGTAGATGGGTGCGCCCTCGACAAGGATGGGGGGAGGGACGAGCGGGGCGCGAAGAACGGGCTTAACACAGGAGACATGGAAGACCGGGTGAACGCGACGAAGATAGCGCGGGAGAAGAAGTCGCACTGCGACAGGATTAATGACCTGGGAAATACGGAACGGACCAATGAACCGCGGGGCCAACTTGCGAGAAGCTGTCTTAAGGGGAAGGTTCTGAGTGGAGAGCCATACTCTCTGACCGCAACAATATCTAGGACTCTTGGTCCTACGCATTAGCGGCCCTCACAGTCTGCGCCCTATTACGGCAAAGTGCCGACCTGACCCCCTTCCAGGTGCGCTGCAACGCTGGACAAAAGCCTGAGCGGAGGGGACGCAGGACTCGGCGAGCTGAGATGAGAACAGCGGAGGCTGGTACCCGAGGCTACACTGAAAAGGGGATAGACCGGTAGCAGACGAGGGAAGCGAGTTGTGGGCGTACTCTGCCCAGGGGAGCTGTTCTGACCAAGACGCAGGGTTACGAAAGAAAGACTGCGTAAAATGCGACCAACAGTCTGATTGGCCCGTTCGGCTTGACCGTTAGACTGGGGATGAAAGCCGGACGAGAGACTGACGGAAGCCCCAATCAAACGGCAAAACTCCCTCCAAAATTGAGACGTGAACTGCGGGCCTCTGTCGGAAGCGACGTCAGACGGAAGGCCATGAATTCGGAAAACATTCTCGATAATGATCTGAGCCGTCTCCTTAGCAGAAGGGAGCTTATCGAGAGGAATGAAATGAGCCGCCTTAGAGAATCTATCGACAACCGTAAGAATAACTGTCTTCCCCGCTGATGAAGGCAGTCCGGTGATAAAATCTAAAGCGATGTGAGACCACGGTCGAGAGGGAATGGGAAGCGGTCTGAGACGGCCGGCAGGAGAGTTCCCAGATTTAGTCTGCGCGCAGACCCGAACAAGCGCGACAAATCGACGCGCGTCACGTTCCCGAGTGGGCCACCAGAAACGCTGGCGAATGGAACGGCGTACCCCGAACGCCGGGGTGGCCGGCTAACTTGGCAGAGTGGGCCCACTGAAGAACGGCCGGACAGTAGGACGGGAGCGAACAGAAGGTTCCTAGGACAAGCTCGCGGCGACGGAGTGTGGCGAGTGCTTGCTTTACCTGCCTCTCAATTCCCCAGACAGTCAACCCGACAACACGCCCCTCAGGGAGAATCCCATCGGGGTCGGTGGAGACCTCAGAAGAACTGAAGAGACGAGATAAAGCATCAGGTTTGGTGTTTTTGAGCCCGGACGATAAGAAATAACAAACTCGAAACGAGCGAAAAACAGAGCCCAACGAGCCTGACGCGCATTAAGTCGTTTGGCTGAACGGATGTACTCAAGGTTCCTATGGTCAGTCCAAACGACAAAAGAACGGTCGCCCCCTCCAACCACTGTCGCCATTCGCCTAGGGCTAGCGGATGGCGAGCAGTTCGCGATTACCAACATCATAGTTACGTTCTGACGGCGATAAGCGATGAGAAAAACGCGCAAGGATGGACCTTGCCGTCAGAGAGAGCGCTGAGAAAGAATGGCTCCCACGCCCACCTCTGACGCGTCAACCTCAACAACAAACTGTCTAGAGATGTCAGGTGTAACAAGAATAGGTGCGGATGTAAAACGATTCTTAAGAAGATCAAAAGCTCCCTGGGCGGAAACGGACCACTTAAAGCACGTCTTAACAGAAGTAAGGGCTGTGAGAGGAGCTGCCACCTGACCGAAAGTACGGATGAAACGACGGTAGAAATTAGCGAAGCCCAGAAGCGCTGCAGCTCGACGCGTGACTTAGGAACGGGCCAATCAATGACAGCCTGGACCTTAGCGGGATCCATCTTAATGCCCTCAGCGGAAATAACGGAACCGAGAAAAGGGACAGAGGCGGCATGAAAAGTGCACTTCTCAGCCTTCACATAAAGACAGTTCTCCAAAAGGCGCTGGAGGACGCGTCGCACGTGCTGAACATGAATCGAGAGAGACGGTGAAAAAATCAGGATATCGTCCATGTAAACGAAAACAAAAATGTTCAGCATGTCTCTCAGGACGTCGTTAACTAGTGCCTGAAAGACAGCTGGAGCGTTAACGAGGCCGAAAGGAAGAACCCGGTATTCAAAGTGCCCTAACGGAGTGTTAAACGCCGTCTTCCACTCGTCCCCCTCCCTGATGCGCACGAGATGGTAGGCGTTACGAAGGTCCAATTTGGTGAAAAACCTGGCTCCCTGCAGGATCTCGAAGGCTGAAGACATAAGAGGAAGCGGATAACGATTCTTAACTGTTATGTCATTCAGCCCTCGATAATCCACGCATGGGCGCAGGGACCCGTCCTTCTTCTGAACAAAAAAAAACCCCGCTCCGGGGGAGGAGGAGGAGACTATGGTACCGGCGTCGAGCGAAACCGACAAATAATCCTCGAGCCTTACGTTCGGGAGCCGACAGAGAGTATAATCTACCCCGGGGAGTAGTTCCCGGAAGGAGATCAATACTACAGTCATACGACCGGTGTGGAGGGAAAGTGGCCTTGGAACGACTGAACACCGTGCGCAGATCGTGATACTCCTCCGGCACCCCTGTCAAATCGCCAGGCTCCTCCTGTGAAGAAGAGACAGAGGAAACAGGAGGGATAGCAGACATTAAACAGGTTACATGACAAGAAACATTCCAGGATAGGATAGTATTACTAGACCAATTAATAGAAGGGTTATGGCGCACTAGCCAGGGATGACCCAAAACAACAGGTGTAAAAGGTGAACGAAAAATTAAAAAAGAAATGGTTTCGCTATGATTACCAGAGACAGTGAGGGTTAAAGGCAGCGTCTCACGCTGAATCTTGGGGAGAGAACTACCATCTAAAGCGAACAAGGCCCTGGGCTCCCTAACTGTCTGAGAGGAATGTCATGTTCCCGAGCCCAGGTCTCGTCCATAAAACAGCCCTCCGCCCCAGAGTCTATCAAGGCACTGCAGGAAGCAGATGAACCGGGCCAGCGGAGATGGACCGGAAAGGTAGTGCGTGATCCAGAAGGAGAGGCCTGAGTAGTTGCGCTCACCAGTAGCCCTCCTCTTACTGATGAGCTCTGGCCTTTTACTGGACATGAGGTGACAAAATGACCAGCGGAGCCGCAGTAGAGACAGAGGCGATTGGTGATTCTCCGTTCCCTCTCCTTGGCCGAGATGCGAATACCCCCAGCTGCATAGGCTCAGCATCCGAGCCGGCGGAGGAGGGTGGCAGTGATGCGGCAGGTGGCAGTGATGTGGAGAGGGGAGCAACGGAGAACGTGAGCTCCTTTCCACGAGCTCGGCGACGAAGATCAAACCGTCGCTCTATGCGAATAGCGAGAGCTATTAAGGAGTCCAGACTGGAAGGAACCTCCCGGGAGAGGATCTCATCCTTAACCTCGACGTGGAGACCCTCCAGAAAACGAGCGAGCAAAGCCGGCTCGTTCCAGTCACTAGAGGCAGCGAGAGTGCGAAACTCAATAGAATAATCCGTTATGGATCTATTCCCCTGACATAGGGAAGACAGGGCCCTGGAAGCCTCCTCGCCAAAAACAGAACGGTCAAAAACCCGTATCATCTCCTCCTTAAAGTCCTGATACTGGTTAATACACTCAGCCCTCGCCTCCCAGACTGCCGTGCCCCACTCACGCGCCCGTCCGGTAAGGAGAGAAATGGCGTAGGCGATGCGGGCTGCGCTCCTGGAGTAAGTGTTGGGCTGGAGAGAGAACACCACATCACACTGAGTGAGGAATGAGCGGCACTCAGTGGGCTCCCCAGAGTAACACGGCGGGTTGTTGATCCTGGGCTCCGGAGACTCGGAAACCCTGGAAGTGGGCGGTGGATCGAGGTGGAGTTGGTGAACCTGTCTTGTGAGGTCGGAGACTTGGACGGCCAGGGTCTCAACGGCATGTTGAGCAGCAGACAATTCCTCCTCGTGTCTGCCTAGCATCGCTCCCTGGATCTCGACGGCGGAGTGAAAAGGGTCCGGGCCGCTGGGTCCATTCTTGGTCTGATTCTTCTGTTATGAACTTGAGTGAAGACCCAAAGCGGTTTTAACAGAAAACAGAGTTCTTTAATGAAAATACAGGAATGGCATAAATCCTCTTCCAACGTTGTCAGCGGAACAAAAAGAACGTTAGTATAGTGCAGGATGCTCCTGCCAGGCAGACTCCGACAGGACAGGACAAGGTGGAAGCAAACGAGACGACAGCTTGCTTCTGGCATCAAAAAACACAAACAAGAATCAGACACTGAAAGTAGCAGGAACAGAGAAAGAAATAGAGACCTAATCAGAGGGGGAAGAGAGAACAGGTGTGAAAGAGTGAATGAGCTAGTTAGAGGAGATGTAGAACAGCTGAAGAATGAGAGACAGAGAAGGTAACCTAAAAAGACCAGCAGAGAGAGAGAATGAAGAGAAAGGACAGGAACAGACATAACAAGACATGACATATTATCTCTAGTAATGATGTGGTGATATTATCTCTAGTAATGATATTATCTCTAGTAATGATATTATCTCTAGTAATGATGTGGTGATATTATCTCTAGCAATGATATTATCTCTAGTAATGATATTATCTCTAGTAATGATGTGGTGATATTATCTCTAGTAATGATATTATCTCTAATAATGATGTGGTGATATTATATCTAGTAATGATGTGGTGATATTATCTCTAGTAATGATATTATCTCAAGTAACGATGTTGTGATAATATCACCACATCGTTACTTGAGATAATAACATTACTAGAGATAATATCACCACATCATTACTGGAGATAATATCTCCAGTAATGATGTGGTGATATTATATCTAGTAATGATATTATCTCTAGTAATGATATTATCTCTAGTAATGATATTATCTCTAGTAATGATGTGGTGATATTATCTCTAGTAATGATATTATCTCGAGTAATGATATTATCTCTAGTAATGATGTGGTGGTATTATCTCTAGTAATGATGTGGTGATATTATCTCTAGTAATGATGTGGTGATATTATCTCGAGTAATGATATTATCTCTAGTAATGATGTGGTGATATTATCTCTAGAAATGATGTGGTGATATTATCTCTTAATGATATTATCTCTAGTAATGATGTGGTGATATTATCTCTAGTAAGAATGTGTTGATGGTATCTCTAGTAATGATATTATCTCTAGTAAGTATGTGGTGATATTATCTCTAGTAATGATATTATCTCTAGTAATGATATTATCTCTATTAATGATATTATCTCTAGTAATGATGTGGTGATATTATCTGTAGTAATGATATTATCTCTAGTGATGATATTATCTCTGGTAAGAATGTGGTGATATTATCTCTAGTAATGATATTATCTCTGGTAAGAATGTGGTGATATTATCTCTAGTAATGATATTATCTCTAGTAATGATGTGGTGATATTATCTCGAGTAATGATGTGGTGATAATATCATTACTAGAAATAATATCACCACATCATTACCCGAGATATTATCTCTAGTAATGATATTATCTCTAGTAAAAATGTGGTGATATATTATCTCTAGTAATGATGTGGTGATATTATCTCTAGTAATGATATTATCTCTAGTAATGATGTGGTGATATTATCTCTAGTAATGATATTATCTCTAGTAAGAATGTGGCGATGATATCTCTAGTAATGATGTGGTGATATTATCTCTAGTAATGATATTATCTCTAGTAATGATATTATCTCCAGTAATGATGTGGTAATGTTCTCTAGTAATGATATTATCTCTAGTAATAATGTGGTGCTGATACCCCTGGTAAGAATGTGGTGCTGATACCCCTGGTAAGAATGTGGTGCTGATACCCCTGGTAAGAATGTGGTGCTGTTACCCCTGGTAAGAATGTGGTGCTGATACCCCTGGTAAGAAGGTGGTGCTGATACCCCTGGTAAGAATGTGGTGCTGATACCCCTGGTAAGAATGTGGTGCTGATACCCCTGGTAAGAAGGTGGTGCTGATACCCCTGGTAAGAATGTGGTGCTGTTACCCCTGGTAAGAATGTGGTGCTGATACCCCTGGTAAGAATGTGGTGCTGTTTCCCGGTAAGGACATGAACATGAGAAGAAGTTGAAATACTATAATCTCAAGTCATTTAAATCAGGAGTAGAACAAACAAGATGAGAATGTTTGTTTCATCATTTTGAATTGACTTTAAATTGCCTTTTGATTAATTTGTTTAAAAAATAGTTTGACGTATTCAATTCACTTTGATGTTCTCCTCACACCGATGAAGAATGATTCCCAAATGACACCCTATTCCCTATATAGTGCACTACTTTAGTCCAGAGCCCTATGGAACCCTATTCCCTATATAGTGCACTACTTTAGACCAGAGCCCTATGGAACCCTATTCCCTATATAGTGCACTACTTTAGACCAGAGCCCTATGGAACCCTATTCCCTATATAGTGCACTACTTTAGACCAGAACCCTATAGAACCCTATTCCCTATACAGTGCACTACTTTAGACCAGAGCACTAGTATACACTACATAGTGAATAATGTGCCTTTTGGGATGCATTCCAAAGGTTTTCAACACAATATTAAAGTAATGCTGAGCAGAGGTGGGACCAAGCTACTATTATTCGAGTCAAAAGCAAGTCACAAGGTCCAAGTCACAAGTCGAGTCCCAAGTAGAACATGTCGAGTCTGGAGTCAAGTCCAAATCATTCTAAGAGCTGTGTCAAATCGAGTTGTGTCAGATCTAGTTGTGTCAGATCTAGTTGTGTCAGATCGAGTAAAAAAAGTATCTCTACATGTAATGACTGTGTATTTATTGCGGATACCAGAAAACTCATTTCATGTCAGACGACAGTTCCCAGTCCAGAGCTTCCGGCCATAGTTCCCAGTCCAGAGCTTCCGGCCATAGTTCCCAGTCCAGAGCTTCCGGTGACATTTCACAGTCTCCACAGTCTGGAACCTCCAACGACGGCCCCCAGTCCGGGGCCTCTAGCAACGAGCTGCAGTCCAGAACCTCCGGCGATGATCCACAGTCCGGCTGTCATGTGCCGTTTACTGAAGAGTGGCTTATGTCTGGCCACTCTACCATAAGGCCTGATTGGTGGAGTGCTGCAGAGATAGTTGTCCTTCTGGAAGGTTCTCTCATCTCCACAGAGGAACTCTAGAGCTCTGTTGGGTTCTTGGTCACCTCCCTGACCAATGCCCTTCTCCCCCGATTGCTCAGTTTGGCCTGGCGACCATCTCTAGGAAGAGTCTCAATGGTTTCAAACCTCTTACATTTTAGATTGATGGAAGCCACTGTGTTCTTGGGGACCTTCAATGCTGCAGAAATGTTTTGGTTTTGCTCTGACATGCACAGTCAACTGTGGGACCTTATATAGACAGGTGTGTGTCTTTCCAAATCATGTCCAAACAATTGAATTTTTTGGCCAAATCAAGATGTAGAAACATCTCAAGGATGATCAATGGAAGCAGGATGTTCCTGAGCTCAATTTCTAGTCTCATAGCAAAGGGTATTTCTGTTTTTTATATTTCATAAATATGCAAACATTTCTAATGACCTGTTTTCGCTTTGTCATTATGGTGTATTGTGTGTGGAATGCTCATTTTTTAAAATCCATTTTATAATAACGTAACAAAATGTGTTAAAAAAGGTGAAGGGGTCTGAATACTTTCCGAAGGCACTGTGTGTAGCCAGTGAAACTTTGTATGAAAAATATGTATTTTTCCCATTCAGTTTCATACTTGCGATGCCCCACAACCGTATTCACTTTGATAACCACTGTGTTACCTCACTCGACCTGTGTTGATTGACAGTTTGCTGGTCCAATCAGAGGGCTGAGTATGCGTTTCACTTTCTGCATTTTTTTTAGTTTTTTTTTTACAATTGTAATCTTAACTGCGGCAACTGTCTCTGGCTGCGTGGAAAAGCAATCCACGTAGACTCTGTGCCACAAAATGAGTGACAAAACATTACGAAACCTGGCCAGATAATTTCAAGTCATCATCAGTGTCTAGTCGAGTCCCGAGTTTCGAGGCTCCAAGTCCAAGTTAAGTCTGAAGTTATTTTATTTTCTATCAAGTCAAGTCTCAAGTCATCATGTATTGTGAGTCCACACCTCTGGTTCTAAGCTTCTACTAATGATATAGCGTTTATACATTATGGAGAGGAAATCTAATCTAATAATATAGGATAGTAGTTTGTCATTAGTGAAGGCTTCTTGGCCATTGCCTTATCTCTGTGTACATTACCACAATGTGTGACATCCATACCTGTAATGGTTTTCTTCTGGGGAAAGAGAGGCGGACCAAAATGCAGCGTGGTTACTTTTGTACATCTTTAATAAAGATGAAAATACAACAATCTACAAAAACAAGAAACGTGACAAAACCGAAACGGTCCAATCTGGTGCCACAAACACAAAGACAGGAACACTCACCCACAAAACAGGCTACCTAAATATGGTTCCCAATCAGAGACAATGACTAACACCTGCCTCTGATTGAGAACCATATCAGGCCAAACATAGAAATGGACAAACCAGACACACAACATAGAATGCCCACTCAGATCACACCCTGACCAACACTAAAACAAGGAAAACACACACGAACGATAGTCAGAACGTGACAATACCATTGTGTCTGTGTTTGCGACCTGTATTGTCTACCGGTTTAGTGTTCAGTGAGAATAGTGTGTGTGTGTGTGTGTGTGTGTGTGTGTGCTTTAGAAATACATTTGATTGATTGGTTCTATTTCTCTTTGTTCCTCTGTTTTAGCCCCGTCTCCTGTGAGTGTGGTGCGGAAAGGGAATTGTGGGAAGAACAGTATCTCTGTGTCGTGGCAGGAGCCAGACAGACCCAATGGGATAATCCTGGAGTACGAGATCAAATACTTTGAGAAGGTTCAACCTCAAACACACAACCTCAACCAATCAGGAACTACCCACAACTTCCTGGAATTACCTGCAGCTACCTACCTACTACAACCTCACAGAACTACCTACAATTACCTGCAGCTACCTACATACTACAACCTCACAAAACGACCTACAATTACCTGCAGCTACCTACCTACCTACATACTACAACCTCACAAAACTACCTACAATTACCTGCAGCTACCTACCTACTACAACCTCACAAAACTACCTACAATTACCTGCAGCAACCTACATACTACAACCTCACAAAACTACCTACAATTACCTGCAGCTACCTACATACTACAACCTCACAAAACTACCTACAATTACCTGCAGCAACCTACATACTACAACCTCACAAAACTAACGACAATTACCTGCAGCTACCTACATACTACAACCTCACAAAACTACCTACAATTACCTGCAGCAACCTACATACTACAACCTCACAGAACTACCTACAATTACCTGCAGCTACCTACATACTACAACCTCACAAAACTACCTACAATTACCTGCAGTTACCTACCTACTACAACCTCACAAAACTACCTACAATTACCTGCAGCTACCTACATACTACAACCTCACAAAACTACCTAGAATTACCTGCAGCAACCTACATACTACAACCTCACAAAACTACCTACAATTACCTGCAGCAACCTACCTACATACTACAACCTCACAAAACTACCTACAATTACCTGCAGCTACCTACATACTACAACCTCACAAAACTACCTACAATTACCTGCAGCTACCTACCTACTACAACCTCACAAAACTACCTACAATTACCTGCAGCTACCTACCTACATACTACAACCTCACAAAACTACCTACAATTACCTGCAGTTACCTACCTACATACTACAACCTCACAAAACTACCTACAATTACCTGCAGTTACCTACCTACATACTACAACCTCACAAAACTACCTACAATTACCTGCAGCTACCTACCTACATACTACAACCTCACAAAACTACTTAGAATTACCTGCAGCTACCTACCTACATACTACAACCTCACAAAACTACCACAATTACCTGCAGCAACCTACATACTACAACCTCACAAAACTACCTACAATTACCTGCAGCTACCTACCTACATACTACAACCTCACAAAACTACCTACAATTACCTGCAGCTACCTACATACTACAACCTCACAAAACTACTTAGAATTACCTGCAGCTACCTACCTACATACTCCAACCTCACAGAACTACCTACAATTACCTGCAGCTACCTACCTACATACTACAACCTCACAAAACTACCTACAATTACCTGCAGCAACCTACCTACATACTACAACCTCACAAAACGACCTACAATTACCTGCAGTTACCTACCTACATACTACAACCTCACAACGGTAGCAGGTAGCCTAGTGGTGAGCACACACACACACATTCATCCTTGTGGCTTTCTCTCTGGGCTCTCTCCTAGGACCAGGAAACCAGCTACACCATCATCAAGTGCAAGGAAACAGAAATCGTAGCTGACGGGCTGAAGCCATCATCAGTCTACATATTCCAGATCAGAGCCAGAACATCGGCCGGGTACGGAGGATTCAGCCGACGCTTCGAGTTTGAGACCAGCCCTTACTGTAAGTCATGCATTTATATAGATAATACACACATGCTGTGTAAAGCCTTGTTCTGTGTAAAGCCTTGTTCTGTGTAAAGCCTTGTTGTGCGTAAAGCCTTGGTCTGTGTAAAGCCTTGTTGTGCGTAAAGCCTTGGTCTGCGTAAAGCATTGTTCTGTGTAAAGCCTTGGTCTGGGTAAAGCCTTGTTGTGCGTAAAGCCTTGTTCTGTGTAAAGCCTTGTTGTGCGTAAAGCATTGTTCTGTGTAAAGCCTTGTTCTGTGTAAAGCCTTGTTGTGCGTAAAGCCTTGTTCTGTGTAAAGCCTTGTTCTCCGTAAAGCCTTGTTCTGTGTAAAGCCTTGTTCTGTGTAAAGCCTTGGTCTGCGTAAAGCCTTGTTCTGCGTAAAGCCTTGTTGTGCGTAAAGCATTGTTCTGTGTAAAGCCTTGGTCTGCGTAAAGCCTTGTTCTGTGTAAAGCCTTGTTCTGTGTAAAGCCTCCCCGGAAAATATATTGCATGATTACACCAGGCATATAGGTCTGTTTAGTATTGTACCTATAGACTGTTTGGTATAGGACTTATATAGACTGTTTAGTATAGGTTATATATAGACTGTTTAGTATAGGACCTATATAGACTGTTTAGTATAGGACCTATATAGACTGTTTAGTATTGTACCTATAGACTGTTTAGTATTGTACCTATAGACTGTTTAGTATTGTACCTATAGACTGTTTAGTATAGGACCTATATAGACTGTTTAGTATAGGACCTATATAGACTGTTTAGTATAGGACCTATATAGACTGTTTAGTATAGGTTATATATAGACTGTTTAGTATAGGTTATATATAGACTGTTTAGTATTGTACCTATAGACTGTTTAGTATAGGACTTATATAGACTGTTTAGTATAGGTTATATATAGACTGTTTAGTATAGGACCTATATAGACTGTTTAGTATTGGACCTATATAGACTGTTTAGTATAGGACCTATATAGACTGTTTAGTATTGTACCTATAGACTGTTCAGTATAGGTTATATATAGACTGTTTAGTATAGGACCTATATAGACTGTTTAGTATTGTACCTATAGACTGTTTAGTATAGGACTTATATAGACTGTTTAGTATTGTACCTATAGACTGTTTAGTATAGGGCCTATATAGACTGTTTAGTATTGTACCTATAGATTGTTTAGTATAGGACCTATATAGACTGTTTAGTATTGTACCTATAGATTGTTTAGTATAGGACCTATATAGACTGTTTAGTATAGGACCTATATAGACTGTTTAGTATAGGACATATATAGACTGTTTAGTATAGGACCTATATAGACTGTTTAGTATTGTACCTATAGACTGTTTAGTATAGGACCTATATAGACTGTTTAGTATAGGACCTATAGATTGTTTAGTATAGGACCTATATAGACTGTTTAGTATAGGACCTATATAGACTGTTTAGTATAGGACCTATATAGACTGTTTAGTATTGTACCTATAGACTGTTTAGTATAGGACCTATATAGACTGTTTAGTATTGTACCTATATAGACTGTTTAGTATTGGACCTATATAGACTGTTTAGTATAGGACCTATAGACTGTTTAGTATAGGACCTATAGACTGTTTAGTATAGGACCTATATAGACTGTTTAGTATTGTACCTATATAGACTGTTTAGTATAGGACCTATATAGACTGTTTAGTATTGTACCTATAGACTGTTTAGTATAGGACCTATATAGACTGTTTAGTATTGTACCTATAGACTGTTTAGTATAGGACCTATATAGACTGTTTAGTATAGGACCTATAGACTGTTTAGTATTGTACCTATAGACTGTTTAGTTTTGGACCTATATAGACTGTTTAGTATTGTACCTATAGACTGTTTAGTATAGGACCTATATAGACTGTTTAGCATAGGACCTATAGACTGTTTAGTATAGGACCTATATAGACTGTTTAGTATTGTACCTATAGACTGTTTAGCATAGGACCTATATAGACTGTTTAGTATAGGACCTATATAGACTGTTTAGTATAGGACCTATATAGACTGTTTAGTATTGTACCTATAGACTGTTTAGTATAGGACCTATATAGACTGTTTAGTATTGTACCTATAGACTGTTTAGTATAGGACCTATATAGACTGTTTAGTATTGTACCTATAGACTGTTTAGTATAGGACCTATATAGACTGTTTAGTATAGGACCTATATAGACTGTTTAGTATTGTACCTATATACTGTTTAGTATAGGACCTATATAGACTGTTTAGTATTGTACCTATAGACTGTTTAGTATAGGGCCTATATAGACTGTTTAGTATAGGACCTATATAGACTGTTTAGTATTGTACCTATAGACTGTTTAGTATTGTACCTATAGACTGTTTAGTATAGGACCTATAGACTGTTTAGTATAGGACCTATAGACTGTTTTTAGGACCTATATAGATAGGACCTATATAGACTGTTTAGTATTGTACCTATAGACTGTTTAGTATAGGACCTATATAGACTGTTTAGTATAGGACCTATAGACTGTTTGTATAGGACCTATATAGACTGTTTAGTATAGGACCTATATAGACTGTTTAGTATAGGACCTATAGACTGTTTAGTATTGTACCTATAGACTGTTTAGTATAGGACCTATAGACTGTTATAGACTGTTTAGTATAGGACCTATATAGACTGTTTAGTATTGGACCTATAGACTGTTTAGTATTGTACCTATATACTGTTTAGTATAGGACCTATATAGACTGTTTAGTATTGTACCTATAGACTGTTTAGTATAGGGCCTATATAGACTGTTTAGTATAGGACCTATATAGACTGTTTAGTATTGTACCTATAGACTGTTTAGTATTGTACCTATAGACTGTTTAGTATAGGACCTATAGACTGTTTAGTATTGTACCTATAGACTGTTTAGTATAGGACCTATATAGACTGTTTAGTATAGGACCTATATAGACTGTTTAGTATTGTACCTATAGACTGTTTAGTATAGGACCTATATAGACTGTTTAGCATAGGACCTATAGACTGTTTAGTATAGGACCTATATAGACTGTTTAGTATAGGACCTATATAGACTGTTTAGTATTGTACCTATAGACTGTTTAGTATAGGACCTATATAGACTGTTTAGCATAGGACCTATAGACTGTTTAGTATAGGACCTATATAGACTGTTTAGTATTGTACCTATAGACTGTTTATTATTGGACCTATATAGACTGTTTAGTATTGGACCTATATAGACTGTTTAGTATAGCACCTCCATAGACTGTTTAGTATAGGACCTATAGACTGTTTAGTATAGGACCTATATAGACTGTTTAGTATTGGACCTATATAGACTGTTTAGTATTGGACCTATATTGACTGTTTAGTATAGGACCTATATAGACTGTTTAGTATTGTACCTATAGACTGTTTAGTATTGGACCTATATAGACTGTTTTGTATAGCACCTCCATAGGCTGTTTAGTATTGGACCTATATAGACTGTTTAGTATTGGACCTATATTGACTGTTTAGTATAGGACCTATATAGACTGTTTAGTATTGTACCTATAGACTGTTTAGTATTGGACCTATATAGACTGTTTTGTATAGCACCTCCATAGACTGTTTAGTATTGTACCTATAGACTGTTTAGTATAGGACCTATATATACTGTTTAGTATTGTACCTATAGACTGTTTAGTATTGGACCTATAGACTGTTTAGTATTGGACCTATATAGACTGTTTAGTATTGGACCTATAGACTGTTTAGTATTGGACCTATATAGACTGTTTAGTATAGGACCTATATAGACTGTTTAGTATAGCACCTCCATAGACTGTTTAGTATAGGACCTATATAGACTGGTTAGTATTGTACCTATAGACTGTTTAGTATTGGACCTATATAGACTGTTTTGTATAGCACCTCCATAGACTGTAATGTGTCAGGCTCCCCACTAACAGTCTTCCTACCCCAGCAGTAGCTGCATCCAGTGACCGGTCTCAGCTCCCCATCGTCGTTGTGGCCATCACTGTAGGGGTTATTCTACTGGCCCTGGTGACTGGCTTACTGCTTAGTGGAAGGTAAGGTATCTATTTCACCCTGCCTTGTCCCTGTCCCCTGCCTTGTCCCTGTCTCTGTCCCCTGCCTTGTCCCTGTCTCTGTCCCCTGCCTTGTCCCTGTCTCTGTCCCCTGCCTTGTCCCTGTCTCTGTCCCCTGCCTTGTCCCTGTCCCCTGCCTTGTCCCTGTCTCTGTCTCCTGCCTTGTCCCTGTCTCCTGCCTTGTCCCTGTCTCTGTCCCCTGCCTTGTCCCTGTCTCTGTCCCCTGCCTTGTCCCTGTCTCCTGCCTTGTCCTTGTCTCTGTCCCTTGCCTTGTCCCTGTCTCTGTCTCTGTCCCCTGCCTTGTCCCTGTCTCTGTCCCCTGCCTTGTCCGTGTCTCATGCCTTGTCCCGGTCTCTGTCCCCTGCCTTGTCCCTGTCTCTGTCCCCTGCCTTGTCCCTGTCTCTGTCCCCTGCCTTGTCCCTGTCTCCTGCCTTGTCCCTGTCTCTGTCCCTTGCCTTGTCCCTGTCTCTGTCTCTGTCCCCTGCCTTGTCCCTGTCTCTGTCCCCTGCCTTGTCCGTGTCTCATGCCTTGTCCCGGTCTCTGTCCCCTGCCTTGTCCCTGTCTCCTGCCTGTCCCTGTCTGTATCCCTGTCTCTGTCCCCTGCCTTGTCCCTGTCTCTGTCTCTGTCCCTGCCTTGTCCCTGTCTCTGTCCCTAACTTGTCCCTGTCTCTGTTCCCTGCCTGTCCCTGTTTGTGTCCCTGTCTGTATACCTGTCTCTGTCCCCTGCCTTGTCCCTGTCTGTGTCCCCTGCCTTGTCCCTGTCTGTGTCCCCTGCCTTGTCCCTGTCTGTGTCCCCTGCCTTGTCCCTGTCTGTGTCCCCTGCCTTGTCCCTGTCTGTGTCTCTGTCTTAGTGTTTTAGGTAACTCTGGTCATGCTGTGTTATGTTAGCTGATGAACTAACAGGCTTTACCGTGTGTCTGGCAACGGCATGGGGAGGATGGGGCTGTTCTCATACTAATACAACGATGATTTCTGTCATTCTATTCTATGGATGTTCCACAATACCCTCACAGGAAGCTGAGGCGGAGACAATATCCTGTTTCTCGCACGCTGCACAGGTTACTTTGCATGACAATATCACCACCATAGAGCAACAACAATACCAACAGTCACTATGACTGGCCTGCTGCTGGCAAAAACAATACCAACAGTCACTATGACTGGCCTGCTGCTGGCAACAACAATACCAACATTCACTATGACTGGCCTGCTGCTGGCAACGACAATACCAACAGTCACTATGACTAGCCTGTTGCTGGCAACAACAATACCAACAGTCACTATGACTGGCCTGCTGCTGGCAACAACAATACCAACAGTCACTAAGACTAGCCTGCTGCTGGCAACAACAATACCAACAGTCACTATGACTAGCCTGTTGCTGGCAACAACAATACCAACAGTCACTATGACTAGCCTGTTGCTGGCATCAACAATACCAACAGTCACTATGACTAGCCTGTTGCTGGCAACAACAATACCAACAGTCACTATGACTGGCCTGCTGCTGGCAACAACAATACCAACAGTCACTATGACTGGCCTGCTGCTGGCAACAACAATACCAACAGTCACTATGACTAGCCTGTTGCTGGCAACAACAATACCAACAGTCACTATGACTAGCCTGTTGCTGGCAACAACAATACCAACATTCACTATGACTGGCCTGCTGCTAGCCACAACAATACCAACAGTCACTATGACTGGCCTGCTGCTGGCAACAACAATACCAACAGTCACTATGACTAGCCTGTTGCTGGCAACAACAATACCAACAGTCACAGCACTTTGACTAGCCTGCTGCTGGCAACAACAATACCAACAGTCACTATGACTAGCCTGTTGCTGGCAACAACAATACCAACAGTCACTATGACTAGCCTGTTGCTGGCAACAACAATACCAACAGTCACTATGACTGGCCTGCTGCTGGCAACAACAATACCAACAGTCACTATGACTAGCCTGTTGCTGGCAACAACAATACCAACAGTCACTATGACTAGCCTGTTGCTGGCAACAACAATACCAACAGTCACTATGACTAGCCTGTTGCTGGCAACAACAATACCAACAGTCACTATGACTGGCCTGCTGCTGACAACAACAATACCAACAGTCAATATGACTAGCCTGCTGCTGGCAACAACAATACCAACAGTCACTACGACTAGCCTGTTGCGGGCAACAACAGTACTGACAGTCACTATGACTGGCCTGCTGCTGGCAACAACAATACTAACAGTCACTATGACTGGCCTGCTGCTGGCAACAACAATACCAACAGTCACTATGACTGGCCTGCTGCTGGCAACAATACCAACAGTCACTATGACTAGCCTGCTGCTGGCAACAACAATACCAACAGTCACTATGACTGGCGTGCTGCTGGCAACAACAATACCAACAGTCACTATGACGAGCCTGTTGCTTACAACAACAATACCAACAGTCACTATGACTGGCCTGCTGCTGACAACAACAATACCAACAGTCACTATGACTGGCCTGCAGCAGGCAACAACAATACCAACAGTCACTATGACTAGCCTGCTGCTGGCAACAACAATACCAACAGTCACTATGACTGGCCTGCAGCTGGCAACAACAATACCAACAGTCACTATGACTGGCCTTCTGCTGGCAACAACAATACCAACAGTCACTATGACTGGCCTGCAGCTGGCAACAACAATACCAACCGTCACTATGACGAGCCTGTTGCTTACAACAACAATACCAACAGTCACTATGACTGGCCTGCTGCTGACAACAACAATACCAACAGTCACTATGACTGGCCTGTTGCTTACAACAACTGTCTGACTGGCCTGCTGCAACAACAATACCAACAGTCACTATGACTGGCCTGTTGCTGGCAACAACAATACCAACAGTCACTATGACTGGCCTACTGAGCAACAACAATACCAACAGTCCTGTTGCCTGCTGCTACAACAATACAATACCTGGCCTGTCACTATGACTGCTGCCTGCTGTCACTGTTTCTGTGTTTTACAACAATACCAACTGTCACTATGTTTTACCTGTCACTATGACTGTTTCTGTGTTTTACAATGTCTACTGTCACTATGACCTGTCCTGTTTCTGTGTTTTACCTGTCTACTGTTTCTGTGTTTTACCTGTCTGCTGTTTACCTGTCTACTGCACCTGTTTTCACCTGTCTAATATTTCTACCTGTCTACTGTTTCTGTGTTTCACCTTCTACTGTTTCTGTGTTTTACCAGTCAATATGACTGCCTTTCTGTGTTTTACCTGTCTACTGTTTCTGTGTTTTACCTGTCTACTGTTTCTGTGTTTTACCTGTGACTGCCTGCTTCTGTGTTTTACTGTTTCACTGTGACTGGCCTGTCTGCTGTTTTACCTGTCTACTGTTTCTGTCTTGACCTGGCCTGTTTCTGTGTTTTACCTGTCAACTGTTTCACCTGTGACTGTTTCTGTGTTTTACCTGTCTACTGTTTCTGTGTTTTACCTGTCTACTGTTTCACCTGCTACTTTTACTGTCTACTGTTACCAACACCTGTCTACACTGTGTTTTACCTGTCTACTGTTTCTGTGTTTTACCTGTCTACTGTTTCTGTGTTTTACCTGTCTACTGTTTCTGTGTTTTACCTGTCTACTGTTTCTGTGTTTCACCTGTCTACTGTTTCTGTGTTTTACCTGTCTACTGTTTCTGTGTTTTACCTGTCTACTGTTTCTGTGTTTTACCTGTCTACTGTTTCTGTGTTTTACCTGTCTACTGTTTCTGTGTTTTACCTGTCTACTGTTTCTGTGTTTTACCTGTCTACTGTTTCTGTGTTTTACCTGTCTACTGTTTCTGTGTTTTACCTGTCTACTGTTTCTGTGTTTTACCTGTCTACTGTTTCACCTGTCTACTGTTTCACCTGTCTACTTTTAAACCTGTCTACTGTTTCTGTGTTTTACCTGTCTACTGTTTTACCTGTCTACTGTTTCTGTGTTTTACCTGTTTCTGTGTTTTACCTGTCTACTGTTTCTGTTTTACCTGTCTACTGTTTCTGTGTTTTACCTGTCTACTGTTTCTGTGTTTTACCTGTCTACTGTTTCTGTGTTTCACCTGTCTACTGTTTCACCTGTCTACTGTTTCTGTGTTTCACCTGTCTACTGTTTCTGTGTTTACCTGTCTACTGTTTCTGTTTTACCTGTCTACTGTTTCTGTGTTTTACCTGTCTACTGTTTCTGTGTTTTACCTGTCTACTGTTTCTGTCTTTACCTGTTTCTGTTTTACCTGTCTACTGTTTCTGTGTTTCTGTCTACTGTTTCACCTGTCTACTGTTTCTCTGTTTTACCTGTCTACTGTTTCTGTGTTTCACCTGTCTACTGTTTCTGTGTTTTACCTGTCTACTGTTTCTGTGTTTTACCTGTCTACTGTTTCTGTGTTTTACCTGTCTACTGTTTCTGTGTTTTACCTGTCTACTGTTTCTGTGTTTTCACCTGTCTACTGTTTCTGTGTTTTACCTGTTTCTGTGTTTTACCTGTCTACTGTTTCTGTGTTTTACCTGTCTACTGTTTCTTGTTTTACCTGTCTACTGTTTCTGTGTTTCACCTGTCTACTGTTTCTGTGTTTTACCTGTCTACTGTTTCTGTGTTTTACCTGTCTACTGTTTCTGTGTTTTACCTGTCTACTGTTTCTGTGTTTTACCTGTCTACTGTTTCTGTGTTTTACCTGTCTACTGTTTCTGTGTTTTACCTGTCTACTGTTTCTGTGTTTTACCTGTCTACTGTTTCTGTGTTTTACCTGTCTACTGTTTCTGTGTTTTACCTGTCTACTGTTTCTGTGTTTTACCTGTCTACTGTTTCTGTGTTTTACCTGTCTACTGTTTCTGTGTTTTACCTGTCTACTGTTTCTGTGTTTTACCTGTCTACTGTTTCTGTGCTTTACCTGTCTACTGTTTCTGTGTCTACTGTTTACCTGTCTACTGTTTCTGTGTTTCACCTGTCTACTGTTTCTGTGTTTCACCTGTCTACTGTTTCTGTGTTTTACCTGTCTACTGTTTCTGTGTTTTACCTGTCTACTGTTTCTGTGTTTTACCTGTCTACTGTTTCTGTGTTTCACCTGTCTACTGTTTCTGTGTTTCACCTGTCTACTGTTTCTGTGTTTTACCTGTCTACTGTTTCTGTGTTTCACCTGTCTACTGTTTCACCTGTCTACTGTTTCTGTGTTTTACCTGTCTACTGTTTCTGTGTTTTACCTGTCTACTGTTTCTGTGTTTTACCTGTCTACTGTTTCTGTGTTTTACCTGTCTACTGTTTCTGTGTTTCACCTGTCTACTGTTTCTGTGTTTTTCCTGTCTACTGTTTCTGTATTTCACCTGTCTACTGTTTCACCTGTCTACTGTTTCACTTTTCTTGTGTTTCACCTGTCTACTGTTTCTGTGTTTTACCTGTCTACTGTTTCTGTCTACTGTTTCACCTGTGTTTTACCTGTCTACTGTTTCTGTGTTTCACCTGTCTACTGTTTCTGTGTTTTACCTGTCTACTGTTTCTGTGTTTTACCTGTCTACTGTTTCTGTGTTTTACCTGTCTACTGTTTCTGTGTTTTACCTGTCTACTGTTTCTGTGTTTTACCTGTCTACTGTTTCTGTGTTTTACCTGTCTACTGTTTCTGTGTTTTACCTGTCTACTGTTTCACCTGTTTTACCTGTACTGTTTCTGTGTTTTACCTGTCTACTGTTTCTGTGTTTTACCTGTCTACTGTTTCTGTGTTTCACCTGTCTACTGTTTCTGTGTTTTACCTGTCTACTGTTTCTGTGTTTTACCTGTCTACTGTTTCTGTGTTTTACCTGTCTACTGTTTCACCTGTCTACTGTTTCTGTGTTTTACCTGTCTACTGTTTCTGTGTTTCACCTGTCTACTGTTTCACCTGTCTACTGTTTCTGTGTTTTACCTGTCTACTGTTTCTGTTTCACCTGTCTACTGTTTCTGTTTTACCTGTACTGTTTACCTGTCTACTGTTTCTGTGTTTTACCTGTCTACTGTTTCTGTGTTTTACCTGTCTACTGTTTCACCTGTCTACTGTTTCTGTGTTTTACCTGTCTACTGTTTCTGTGTTTTACCTGTCTACTGTTTCTGTGTTTCACCTGTCTACTGTTTCTGTGTTTTACCTGTCTACTGTTTCTGTGTTTTACCTGTCTACTGTTTCTGTGTTTTACCTGTCTACTGTTTCTGTGTTTACCTGTCTTCTGTGTTTCACCTGTCTACTGTTTCTGTGTTTTACCTGTCTACTGTTTCACCTGTCTACTGTTTCTGTGTTTTACCTGTCTACTGTTTCTGTGTTTTACCTGTCTACTGTTTCTGTTTACCTGTCTACTGTTTCTGTTTTACCTGTCTACTGTTTCTGTGTTTTACCTGTCTACTGTTTCTGTGTTTTACCTGTCTACTGTTTTTCTGTGTTTTACCTGTCTACTGTTTCACCTGTCTACTGTTTCTGTGTTTCACCTGTCTACTGTTTCTGTGTTTTACCTGTCTACTGTTTCTGTGTTTTACCTGTCTACTGTTTCACCTGTCTACTGTTTCCTGTTTTACCTGTCTACTGTTTCACCTGTCTACTGTTTCTGTGTTTTACCTGTCTACTGTTTCACCTGTCTACTGTTTTTGTTTTACCTGTCTACTGTTTCTGTGTTTTACCTTTACTGTTTCACCTGTCTACCTGTTTCTGTTTCTGTGTTTTACCTGTCTACTGTTTCTGTGTTTTACCTGTCTACTGTTTCTGTGTTTTACCTGTCTACTGTTTCTGTGTTTTACCTGTCTACTGTTTTACCTGTCTACTGTTTCTGTGTTTTACCTGTCTACTGTTTCTGTGTTTTACCTGTCTACTGTTTCTGTGTTTTACCTGTCTACTGTTTCTGTGTTTTACCTGTCTACTGTTTCTGTGTTTTACCTGTCTACTGTTTCTGTGTTTTACCTGTCTACTGTTTCTGTGTTTTACCTGTCTACTGTTTACCTGTCTGTTTCACCTGTCTACTGTTTCTGTGTTTTACCTGTCTACTGTTTCTGTGTTTCACCTGTCTACTGTTTTACCTGTCTACTGTTTCTGTGTTTTACCTGTCTACTGTTTCTGTGTTTTACCTGTCTACTGTTTTACCTGTCTACTTCTTTACCTGTCTACCGTTTCTGTGTTTCACCTGTCTACTGTTTTACCTGTCTACTGTTTCTGTGTTTTACCTGTGTTTTACCTGTCTACTGTTTCTGTGTTTCACCTGTCTACAGTTTCTCTGTTTTACCTGTCTACTGTTTCTGTGTTTTACTGTTTTACCTGTCTACTGTTTCTGTGTTTTACCTGTCTACTGTTTCACCTGTCTACTGTTTCTGTGTTTCACCTGTCTACTGTTTCTGTGTTTTACCTGTCTACTGTTTTACCTGTCTACTGTTTCTGTGTTTTACCTGTCTACTGTTTCTGTGTTTTACCTGTCTACTGTTTCTGTGTTTCACCTGTCTACTGTTTTACCTGTCTACTGTTTCTGTGTTTCACCTGTCTACTGTTTTACCTGTCTACTGTTTCTGTGTCTACCTGTTTACTGTTTCACCTGTCTACTGTTTCTGTGTTTTACCTGTCTACTGTTTCTGTGTTTTACCTGTCTACTGTTTCTGTGTTTCACCTGTCTACTGTTTCTGTGTTTTACCTGTCTACTGTTTCTGTGTTTTACCTGTCTACTGTTTCACCTGTCTACTGTTTCTGTGTTTTTCCTGTCTACTGTTTCTGTATTTCACCTGTCTACTGTTTCACATTTCTACTGTTTCACCTGTCTACTGTTTCTCTGTTTTACCTGTCTACTATTTCTGTGTTTCACCTGTCTACTGTTTCTGTGTTTTACCTGTCTACTGTTTCTGTGTTTCACCTGTCTACTGTTTCACCTGTCTACTGTTTCTGTGTTTCACCTTTACTGTTTGTGTTTTACCTGTCTACTGTTTCTGTGTTTCACCTGTCTACTGTTTCTGTGTTTTACCTGTCTACTGTTTCTGTGTTTTACCTGTCTACTGTTTCTGTGTTTCACCTGTCTACTGTTTTACCTGTCTTTTACTGTTTCTGTCTACTGTTTCACCTGTCTACTGTTTCTGTGTTTCACCTGTCTACTGTTTCTGTGTTTTACCTGTCTACTGTTTCTGTGTTTTACCTGTCTACTGTTTCACCTGTCTACTGTTTCACCTGTCTACTGTTTCTGTTTCTGTCTACTGTTTTACCTGTCTACTGTTTCTGTGTTTTACCTGTCTACTGTTTCTGTGTTTTACCTGTCTACTGTTTTCACCTGTCTACTGTTTCTGTGTTTTACCTGTCTACTGTTTCTGTGTTTTACCTGTTTCTGTCTACTGTTTCTGTGTTTTACCTGTCTACTGTTTCACCTGTTTCTGTGTGTTTCACCTGTCTACTGTTTCTGTGTTTTACCTGTCTACTGTTTTCTTTGTTTTACCTGTCTACTGTTTCACCTGTCTACTGTTTCTGTGTTTCACCTGTCTACTGTTTCACCTGTCTACTGTTTCTGTGTTTTACCTGTCTACTGTTTCTGTGTTTTACCTGTCTACTGTTTCTGTGTTTTACCTGTCTACTGTTTCTGTGTTTTACCTGTCTACTGTTTCTGTGTTTTACCTGTCTACTGTTTCTGTGTTTTACCTGTCTACTGTTTCACCTGTCTACTGTTTCTGTGTTTTTCCTGTCTACTGTTTCACCTGTCTACTGTTTCACCTGTCTACTGTTTCACCTGTCTACTGTTTCTGTGTTTCACCTTTCTACTGTTTCTGTGTTTCACTTGTCTACTGTTTCTGTGTTTCACCTGTCTACTGTTTCTGTGTTTCACCTGTCTACTGTTTCTGTGTTTTACCTGTCTACTGTTTCACCTGTCTACTGTTTCTGTGTTTTACCTGTCTACTGTTTTACCTGTCTACTGTTTCTGTGTTTTACCTGTCTACTGTTTCTGTGTTTCACCTGTCTACTGTTTCTGTGTTTTTCCTGTCTACTGTTTCTGTATTTCACCTGTCTACTGTTTCACCTGTCTACTGTTTCACATTTCTACTGTTTCACCTGTCTACTGTTTCTCTGTTTTACCTGTCTACTATTTCTGTGTTTCACCTGTCTACTGTTTCTGTGTTTTACCTGTCTACTGTTTCTGTGTTTTACCTGTCTACTGTTTCTGTGTTTTACCTGTCTACTGTTTCACCTGTCTACTGTTTCTGTGTTTTACCTGTCTACTGTTTCTGTGTTTTACCTGTCTACTGTTTCACCTGTCTACTGTTTCTGTGTTTTACCTGTCTACTGTTTCTGTGTTTTACCTGTCTACTGTTTTACCTGTCTACTGTTTTACCTGTTACTGTTTCTGTGTTTCACCTGTCTACTGTTTCTGTGTTTCACCTGTCTACTGTTTCTGTCTACTGTTTCTGTGTTTACCTGTCTACTGTTTCTGTCTACTGTTTCTGTGTTTCACCTGTCTACTGTTTTTCTCTGTTTCACCTGTCTACTGTTTCACCTGTTTCTGTTTACTGTTTCTGTTTTTCTGTGTTTTACCTGTCTACTGTTTCTGTGTTTTACCTGTCTACTGTTTCTGTGTTTCACCTGTCTACTGTTTCTGTGTTTCACCTGTCTACTGTTTCACCTGTCTACTGTTTCTGTGTTTCACCTTTCTACTGTTTCTGTGTTTCACCTGTCTACTGTTTCTGTGTTTCACCTGTTTACTGTTTCACCTGTCTACTGTTTCTGTGTTTTACCTGTCTACTGTTTCTGTGTTTTACCTGTCTACTGTTTCACCTGTCTACTGTTTCACCTGTCTGCTGTTTCACCTGTCTACTGTTTCACCTGTCTACTGTTTCTGTGTTTTACCTGTCTACTGTTTCACCTGTCTACTGTTTCTGTGTTTTACCTGTCTACTGTTTCTGTGTTTTACCTGTCTACTGTTTCACCTGTCTACTGTTTCTGTGTTTTACCTGTCTACTGTTTCACCTGTCTACTGTTTCTGTGTTTTACCTGTCTACGTTTTACCTGTCTACTGTTTCACCTGTCTACTGTTTCTGTGTTTACTGTTTCTGTGTTTTACCTGTCTACTGTTTCACCTGTGTTTTACCTGTCTACTGTTTCACCTGTCTACTGTTTCTGTGTTTTACCTGTCTACTGTTTCTGTGTTTCACCTGTCTACTGTTTCTGTGTTTCACCTGTCTACTACCTGTGTTTCACCTGTCTACTGTTTCTGTGTTTTACCTGTCTACTGTTTTTCTACTGTTTCTGTGTTTTACCTGTCTACTGTTTCTGTGTTTTACCTGTCTACTGTTTCTGTGTTTTACCTGTCTACTGTTTCTGTGTTTTACCTGTCTACTGTTTCTGTGTTTTACCTGTCTACTGTTTCTGTGTTTTACCTGTCTACTGTTTCTGTGTTTTACCTGTCTACTGTTTCTGTGTTTTACCTGTCTACTGTGTTTCACCTGTCTACTGTTTCTGTGTTTCTGTACTGTTTCTGTGTTTTACCTGTCTACTGTTTCTGTGTTTTACCTGTCTACTGTTTCTGTGTTTCACCTGTCTACTGTTTCTGTGTTTTACCTGTCTACTGTTTCTGTGTTTTACCTGTCTACTGTTTCTGTGTTTCACCTTTCTACTGTTTCTGTGTTTCACCTGTCTACTGTTTCTGTGTTTTACTGTCTGTTTCTACTGTTTCACCTGTCTACTGTTTCTGTGTTTTACCTGTCTACTGTTTCACCTGTCTACTGTTTCTGTGTTTTACCTGTCTACTGTTTCACCTGTCTACTGTTTCTGTGTTTTACCTGTCTACTGTTTCTGTGTTTTACCTGTCTACTGTTTCTGTGTTTTACCTGTCTACTGTTTCTGTGTTTTACCTGTCTACTGTTTCTGTGTTTCACCTGTCTACTGTTTCTGTGTTTTACCTGTCTACTGTTTCTGTGTTTTACCTGTCTACTGTTTCTGTGTTTCACCTGTCTACTGTTTCTGTGTTTTACCTGTCTACTGTTTCTGTGTTTCACCTGTCTACTGTTTCTGTGTTTTACCTGTCTACTGTTTCTGTGTTTTACCTGTCTACTGTTTCTGTGTTTTACCTGTCTACTGTTTCACCTGTCTACTGTTTCTGTGTTTTACCTGTCTACTGTTTCTGTGTTTCACCTGTCTACTGTTTCTGTGTTTTACCTGTCTACTGTTTCTGTGTTTCACCTGTCTACTGTTTTACCTGTCTACTGTTTCTGTGTTTTACCTGTCTACTGTTTCTGTGTTTTACCTGTCTACTGTTTCTGTGTTTTACCTGTCTACTGTTTCTGTGTTTTACCTGTCTACTGTTTCTGTGTTTTACCTGTCTACTGTTTCACCTGTGTTTACCTGTTTCTGTGTTTTACCTGTCTACTGTTTCTGTGTTTCACCTGTCTACTGTTTCTGTGTTTTACCTGTCTACTGTTTCTGTGTTTTACCTGTCTACTGTTTCACCTGTCTACTGTTTCTGTGTTTTACCTGTCTACTGTTTCACCTGTCTACTGTTTCACCTGTCTACTGTTTCACCTGTCTACTGTTTCACCTGTCTACTGTTTCACCTGTCTACTGTTTCTGTGTTTTACCTGTCTACTGTTTCACCTGTCTACTGTTTCTCTGTTTTACCTGTCTACCGTTTCTGTGTTTCACCTGTCTACTGTTTCTGTGTTTTACCTGTCTACTGTTTTCTGTGTTTACCTGTCTACTGTTTCTCTGTTTTACCTGTCTATCGTTTCTGTGTTTCACCTGTCTACTGTTTCTGTGTTTTACCTGTTTCTGTGTTTTACCTGTCTACTGTTTCTGTGTTTTACCTGTCTACTGTTTCTGTGTTTTACCTGTCTACTGTTTCTGTGTTTTACCTGTCTACTGTTTCTGTGTTTTACCTGTCTACTGTTTCTGTGTTTTACCTGTCTACTGTTTCTGTGTTTTCTGTGTTTTCACCTGTCTACTGTTTCTGTGTTTCACCTGTCTACTGTTTCTGTGTTTCACCTGTCTACTGTTTCTGTGTTTCACCTGTCTACTGTTTCTGTGTTTCACCTGTTTACTGTTTTACCTGTCTACTGTTTCTGTGTTTTACCTGTCTACTGTTTCTGTGTTTCACCTGTTTACTGTTTTACCTGTCTACTGTTTCTGTGTTTCACCTGTCTACTGTTTCACCTGTCTACTGTTTCTGTGTTTCACCTGTCTACTGTTTCTGTGTTTCACCTGTCTACTGTTTCTGTGTTTTACCTGTTACTGTTTCACCTGTCTACTGTTTCTGTGTTTTACCTGTCTACTGTTTCTGTGTTTTACCTGTCTACTGTTTCTGTGTGTTTACCTGTCTACTGTTTCTGTGTTTTACCTGTCTACTGTTTCTTTGTTTTACCTGTCTACTGTTTCTGTGTTTTACCTGTCTACTGTTTCTGTGTTTCACCTGTCTACTGTTTCTGTGTTTCACCTGCCTACTGTTTCTGTGTTTTACCTGTCTACTGTTTCTGTGTTTTACCTGTCTACTGTTTCTGTGTTTTACCTGTCTACCGTTTCTGTGTTTACCTGTCTACTGTTTCTGTGTTTTACCTGTCTACTGTTTCTGTGTGTTTTACCTGTCTACTGTGTTCTGTTTCTGTGTGTTTACCTGTCTACTGTTTTCTGTTTCACCTGTCTACTGTTTCTGTGTTTTCACCTGTCTACTGTTTCTGTGTTTTACCTGTCTACTGTTTCTGTGTTTCACCTGTCTACTGTTTCTGTGTTTTACCTGTCTACTGTTTCTGTGTTTCACCTGTCTACTGTTTCTGTGTTTTGTCCTGTTTACCTGTCTACTGTTTCTGTGTTTCACCTGTCTACTGTTTCTGTGTTTTACCTGTCTACTGTTTCTGTGTTTTACCTGTCTACTGTTTCTGTGTTTTACCTGTCTACTGTTTCTGTGTTTCACCTGTCTACTGTTTCTGTGTTTCACCTGTCTACTGTTTCTGTGTTTTACCTGTTACTGTTTCTGTTTTACCTGTCTACTGTTTCTCTGTTTTACCTGTCTACCGTTTCACCTGTCTACTGTTTCTGTGTTTCACCTGTCTGTTTCACCTGTCTACTGTTTCTGTGTTTTACCTGTCTACTGTTTCTGTGTTTTACCTGTCTACTGTTTCTGTGTTTTTCTACTGTTTCTGTGTTTTACCTGTCTACTGTTTCTGTGTTTTCACCTGTCTACTGTTTCTGTGTTTTACCTGTCTACTGTTTCTGTGTTTCACCTGTCTACTGTTTCACCTGTCTACTGTTTCTGTGTTTTTCCTGTCTACTGTTTCTGTATTTCACCTGTCTACTGTTTCACATTTCTACTGTTTCACCTGTCTACTGTTTCTCTGTTTTACCTGTCTACTGTTTCTGTGTTTCACCTGTCTACTGTTTCTGTGTTTTACCTGTCTACTGTTTCTGTGTTTTACCTGTCTACTGTTTCTGTGTTTTACCTGTCTACTGTTTCTGTGTTTTACCTGTCTACTGTTTCACCTGTCTACTGTTTCTGTGTTTTACCTGTCTACTGTTTCTGGGTTTTACCTGTCTACTGTTTCTGGGTTTTACCTGTCTACTGTTTCTGGGTTTTACCTGTCTACTGTTTCTGTGTTTTACCTGTCTACTGTTTCTGTGTTTTACCTGTCTACTGTTTCTGGTGTTTTCACCTGTCTACTGTTTCTGTGTTTTACCTGTCTACTGTTTCACCTGTCTACCGTTTCTGTGTTTTACCTGTCTACTATTTCTCCTGTTTCACTGTCGTCTACTGTTTCACCTGTCTACTGTTTCTGTGTTTTACCTGTCTACTGTTTCACCTGTCTACTGTTTCTGTGTTTCACCTGGTCTACTGTTTACCTGTGTTTCACCTGTCTACTGTTTCTGTGTTTTACCTGTCTACGTTTCTGTGTTTTACCTGTCTACTGTTTCTGTGTTTTACCTGTCTACCGTTTATGTGTTTTACCTGTCTACCGTTTCTGTAGTTTTACCTGTCTACTGTTTCTGTGTTTCACCTGTCTACTGTTTCTGTGTTTCACCTGTCTACTGTTTAGCAATACGTAACTGAACGAAGTACACA
>NC_088222.1:2406902-2614820 GCF_036934945.1 Oncorhynchus masou masou | reverse complement strand
ACTGGTGCCTGAGTTATACCACCAATAACTACTGGTTCCTGTTGGTTCCTGAGTTATACCACCAATAACTACTGGTTCCTGAGTTATACCACCAATAACTACTGGTTCCTGAGTTATACCTACCAATAACTACTACTGGTTCCTGAGTTATACCACCAATAACTACTGGTGCCTGAGTTATACCACCAATAACTACTGGTTCCTGAGTTATACCACCAATAACTACTGGTTCCTGAGTTATACCACCAATAACTACTGGTTCCTGAGTTATACCACCAATAACTACTGGTTCCTGAGTTATACCACCAATAACTACTGGTTCCTGAGTTATACCACCAATAACTACTGGTTCCTGAGTTATACCACCAATAACTACTGGTTCCTGAGTTATACCACCAATAACTACTGGTTCCTGAGTTATACCACCAATAACTACTGGTTCCTGAGTTATACCACCAATAACTACTGGTTCCTGAGTTATACCACCAATAACTACTGGTTCCTGAGTTATACCACCAATAACTACTGGTTCCTGAGTTATACCACCAATAACTACTGGTTCCTGAGTTATACCACCAATAACTACTGGTTCCTGAGTTATACCACCAATAACTACTGGTTCCTGAGTTATACCACCAATAACTACTGGTTCCTGAGTTATACCACCAATAACTACTGGTTCCTGAGTTATACCACCAATAACTACTGGTTCCTGAGTTATACCACCAATAACTACTGGTTCCTGAGTTATACCACCAATAACTACTGGTTCCTGAGTTATACCACCAATAACTACTGGTTCCTGAGTTATACCACCAATAACTACTGGTTCCTGAGTTATACCACCAATAACTACTGGTTCCTGAGTTATACCACCAATAACTACTGGTTCCTGAGTTATACCACCAATAACTACTGGTTCCTGAGTTATACCACCAATAACTACTGGTTCCTGAGTTATACCACCAATAACTACTGGTTCCTGAGTTATACCACCAATAACTACTGGTTCCTGAGTTATACCACCAATAACTACTGGTTCCTGAGTTATACCACCAATAACTACTGGTTCCTGAGTTATACCACCAATAACTACTGGTTCCTGAGTTATACCACCAATAACTACTGGTTCCTGAGTTATACCACCAATACCACCAATAACTACTGGTTCCTGAGTTATACCACCAATAACTACTGGTTCCTGAGTTATACCACCAATAACTACTGGTTCCTGTTATACCACCAATAACTACTGGTTCCTGAGTTATACCACCAATAACTACTGGTTCCTGAGTTATACCACCAATAACTACTGGTTCCTGTTATACCACCAATAACTACTGGTTCCTGTTATACCACCAATAACTACTGGTTCCTGAGTTATACCACCAATAACTACTGGTTCCTGAGTTATACCACCAATAACTACTGGTTCCTGAGTTATACCACCAATAACTACTGGTTCCTGAGTTATACCACCAATAACTACTGGTTCCTGAGTTATACCACCAATAACTACTGGTTCCTGAGTTATACCACCAATAACTACTGGTTCCTGAGTTATACCACCAATAACTACTGGTTCCTGAGTTATACCACCAATAACTACTGGTTCCTGAGTTATACCACCAATAACTACTGGTTCCTGAGTTATACCACCAATAACTACTGGTTCCTGTTATACCACCAATAACTACTGGTTCCTGAGTTATACCACCAATAACTACTGGTTCCTGAGTTATACCACCAATAACTACTGGTTCTGTTATACCACCAATAACTACTGGTTCCTGAGTTATACCACCAATAACTACTGGTTCCTGAGTTATACCACCAATAACTACTGGTGCCTGAGTTATACCACCAATAACTACTGGTTCCTGAGTTATACCACCAATAACTACTGGTTCCTGAGTTATACCACCAATAACTACTGGTTCCTGAGTTATACCATACCAATAACTACTGGTTCCTGAGTTATACCACCAATAACTACTGGTGCCTGAGTTATACCACCAATAACTACTGGTTCCTGAGTTATACCAATAACCAATAACTACTGTTCTGTTATACCACCAATAACTACTGTTCCTGTTATACCTAACCAATAACTACTGGTGCCTGAGTTATACCACCAATAACTACTGGTGCCTGAGTTATACCACCAATAACCAATAACTACTGGTTCCTGAGTTATACCACCAATAACCAATAACTACTACTGGTTCCTGTTATACCACCAATAACTACTGGTTCCTGAGTTATACCACCAATAACTACTGGTCTGTTATACCACCAATAACTACTGGTTCCTGAGTTATACCACCAATAACTACTGGTTCCTGAGTTATACCACCAATAACTACTGGTTCCTGAGTTATACCACCAATAACTACTGGTTCCTGAGTTATACCACCAATAACTACTGGTTCCTGAGTTATACCACCAATAACTACTGTCTGTTATACCTCCAATAACTACTGGTGCCTGAGTTATACCACCAATAACTACTGGTTCCTGAGTTATACCACCAATAACTACTGGTTCCTGAGTTATACCACCAATAACTACTGGTTCCTGAGTTATACCACCAATAACTACTGGTTCCTGAGTTATACCACCAATAACTACTGGTTCCTGAGTTATACCACCAATAACTACTGGTTCCTGAGTTATACCACCAATAACTACTGGTTCCTGAGTTATACCTCCAATAACTACTGGTTCCTGAGTTATACCACCAATAACTACTGGTGCCTGAGTTATACCACCAATAACTACTGGTTCCTGAGTTATACCACCAATAACTACTGGTTCCTGAGTTATACCACCAATAACTACTGGTTCCTGAGTTATACCACCAATAACTACTGGTTCCTGAGTTATACCACCAATAACTACTGGTTCCTGAGTTATACCACCAATAACTACTGGTTCCTGAGTTATACCACCAATAACTACTGTCTGTTATACCACCAATAACTACTGGTTCCTGAGTTATACCACCAATAACTACTGGTTCCTGAGTTATACCTCCAATAACTACTGGTTCCTGAGTTATACCACCAATAACTACTGGTTCCTGAGTTATACCACCAATAACTACTGGTTCCTGAGTTATACCTCCAATAACTACTGGTTTATACCTGAGTTATACCACCAATAACTACTGGTTCCTGAGTTATACCACCAATAACTACTGGTTCCTGAGTTATACCACCAATAACTACTGGTTCCTGAGTTATACCACCAATAACTACTGGTTCCTGAGTTATACCACCAATAACTACTGGTTTCTGAGTTATACCACCAATAACTACTGGTTCCTGAGTTATACCACCAATAACTACTGGTTCCTGAGTTATACCACCAATAACTACTGGTTCCTGAGTTATACCACCAATAACTACTGGTTCCTGTTATACCACCAATAACTACTGGTTCCTGAGTTATACCACCAATAACTACTGGTTCCTGAGTTATACCACCAATAACTACTGGTTCCTGAGTTATACCACCAATAACTACTGTATGTTATACCTCCAATAACTACTGGTTCCTGAGTTATACCACCAATAACTACTGGTTCCTGAGTTATACCACCAATAACTACTGGTTCCTGAGTTATACCACCAATAACTACTGGTTCCTGAGTTATACCTCCAATAACTACTGGTTCCTGAGTTATACCACCAATAACTACTGTCTGTTATACCACCAATAACTACTGGTTCCTGAGTTATACCACCAATAACTACTGGTTCCTGAGTTATACCACCAATAACTACTGGTTCCTGAGTTATACCACCAATAACTACTGTCTGTTATACCACCAATAACTACTGGTTCCTGAGTTATACCACCAATAACTACTGGTTCCTGAGTTATACCACCAATAACTACTGGTTCCTGAGTTATACCACCAATAACTACTGGTTCCTGAGTTATACCACCAATAACTACTGGTGCCTGAGTTATACCACCAATAACTACTGGTGCCTGAGTTATACCACCAATAACTACTGGTTCCTGAGTTATACCACCAATAACTACTGGTTCCTGATTTATACCACCAATAACTACTGGTGCCTGAGTTATACCTCCAATAACTACTGGTTCCTGAGTTATACCACCAATAACTACTGTTCTGAGTTATACCACCAATAACTACTGGTTCCTGAGTTATACCACCAATAACTACTGGTGCCTGAGTTATACCACCAATAACTACTGTCTGTTATACCTCCAATAACTACTGGTTCCTGAGTTATACCTCCAATAACTACTGGTTCCTGAGTTATACCACCAATAACTACTGGTTCCTGAGTAATACCACCAATAACTACTGGTTCCTGAGTTATACCACCAATAACTACTGGTTCCTGAGTTATACCACCAATAACTACTGGTTCCTGAGTTATACCTCCAATAACTACTGGTTCCTGAGTTATACCACCAATAACTACTGGTTCCTGAGTTATACCTCCAATAACTACTGGTTCCTGAGTTATACCTCCAATAACTACTGGTTCCTGAGTTATACCTCCAATAACTACATGTGTCTGAGTTATTTAGAAACCACATTGAGTTAGATGCCACATTCTAGATGTACGGATTGCATTGACAGAATGTATCGCTCACTAAAAGTACCGACCTGAACAAAATGTCAGTAATGTCTGACAAATTGAAACATCTCTCATCTTCAGTGTGCAGGGTAAATCTAACCCCCTTCTCCTCTCCTCTCTCTCCTCTCTACTTTGTGTAAAGCAGGGTTATTCTGGTCTGTACTGCATTAAATGTCCTCGTATCAGCTTCACTAGAGTCCAGTCTAACCCCTTCTCCTCTCTCTCCTCATCTCTCTCCCGTCTCCAGTCTGCAGAGCGGGGTTCTTCCGATCGGTGCTGCAGACCCCTGCCTGCAGTAAATGTCCTCCTCACAGCCTCACCAGAGTCCAGGGTTCCGTAGGTTGTACCTGTGAGGAAGGATACTATAGGAGAGACAGTGACCCGCCCAACATGGCCTGTACACGTATGTACTACACCTCACTATGCCTCGTCATTCATTACATACTATGCTGCTACATACCATCTACATACCGTAAAACTTCTCAAATATCTGCCTGTTCCTTTTCATAGAAGTGTGTAACGGCACATATTTCAACAAATAAACAGCTGTTTCACGTATATGCAGAATCTAAATGAATTGTTTTCAAGATTACCATGAATTACCATGAAATGTTTACAAGGTTTAATATTTGATTTGTTACGTTAAATAATTCAGTAATGTCTTGAAGAAAGGATGGCAATCATCAGTTTTTGTCACCAGTAAGAAAGTGCTGAGAACTGCTAGCTAACAGGCAAGCACAAAAACATCATATTAATAATAAGTCATAATTATTATTTATTTTCCATACATATTGGTAGTAAACCACTCCATACATTAATACTGTAGTAGTATACAACTCCATACATTAATACTGCAGTAGTTATATACATTAATACTGCAGTAGTTATCAGTAGTAGTGTATAGTATACAACTCCATACATTAATACTGCAGTAGTTATCAGTTATACAACTCCATATTAATACTGCAGTAAGTATACAACTCATACATTAATACTGGTTCAGTAGTATACAACTCCATGCATTAATACTGTAGTAGTATACAACTCCATACATTAATACTGTAGTAGTATACAACTCCATACAAATACTGCAGTAGTTATCAGTAGTATACAACTCCATACATTAATACTGTAGTAGTTATCAGTAGTATACAACTCCATATAATACTGCAGTAGTTATCAGTAGTAAACCACTCCATACATTAATACTGTAGTAGTATACAACTCCATACATTAATACTGTAGTAGTATACAACTCCATACATTAATACTGCAGTAGTTATCAGTAGTATACAACTCCATACATTAATACTGTAGTAGTATACAACTCCATACATTAATACTGCAGTAGTTATCAGTAGTATACAACTCCATACATTAATACTGCAGTAGTTATCAGTAGTATACAACTCCATACATTAATACTGCAGTAGTTATCAGTAGTATACAACTCCATACATTAATACTGTAGTAGTTATCAGTAGTATACAACTCCATACATTAATACTGTAGTAGTTATCAGTAGTATACAACTCCATACATTAATACTGTAGTAGTTACAACTCCATACATTAATACTGTAGTAGTTATCAGTAGAATACAACTCCATACATTAATACTGTAGTAGTTATCAGTAGTATACAACTCCATACATTAATACTGTAGTAGTTATCAGTAGTATACAACTCCATACATTAATACTGTAGTAGTTATCAGTAGTATACAACTCCATACATTAATACTGTAGTAGTTATCAGTAGTATACAACTCCATACATTAATACTGTAGTAGTTATCAGTAGTATACAACTCCATACATTAATACTGTAGTAGTTATCAGTAGTATACAACTACCATACATTAATACTGTAGTAGTTATCAGTAGTATACAACTCCATACATTAATACTGCAGTAGTTATCAGTAGTATACAACTCATTAATACATACATTAATACTGCAGTAGTTATCAGTAGTAAACCACTCCATACATTAATACTGTAGTAGTATACAACTCCATACATTAATACTGCAGTAGTTATCAGTAGTAAACCACTCCATACATTAATACTGTAGTAGTATACAACTCCATACATTAATACTGCAGTAGTTATCAGTAGTATACAACTCCATACATTAATACTGTAGTAGTTATCAGTAGTATACAACTCCATACATTAATACTGTAGTAGTTATCAGTAGTATACAACTCCATACATAAGCACCACAGTAGTTATTAGTAGGAGGGACTCAGACCTTCGTAACAAAGCCTGCACATGTAAATACAACACTACCATTTACACAAAAGGGGGATTCTACGATAAGAGTGGCCTTTGATATTTTAAGTAGAACTTGTTTTTGCATTTTAACATGTCCCTCCGTCAACCCTGTGCCACTTCTAGGAAGATTTAACCCCACTTAATCCCCAAATGTATTCAAGTTTCACCATCAGTGTGAAAGCCGAGTTATTTTGTTGCTCTGAATATGATTCTTTATTTCATGTGATTAAACATTCAGCTACCAGAAGTTTGGACACACCTACTCATTCCAGGGTTATACTTTTTACTGTTTTCTACATTGTAGAACAATAGTAAAGACATCAAAACTATGAAATAACACACATGGAATGATCTACAGTGCCTTGCAAAAGTATTCATCCCCCTTGGTGTTTTTTTCCTATTTTGTTGCGTTACAACCTCTAATAATTTAACTGGATTTTTATTTGGATTTCATGTATTTCATTTTATGACATTTTTTCACCTTTATTTAACCAGGTTTGCCGGTTGAGAACAAGTTGTCATTTACAACTGCCACCTGGCCAAGATAAAGCAAAGCAGTGTAACACAAACAACACAGAGTTACACATGGAATAAACAAAAGTACAGTCAATAACACAATAGAAAAATCTGAATACAGTGTGTGCAAATGGACATACATAAAATAGTCCAAATTGGTGAAGTGAAATGAAAAAAATAACTTGTTTAAAAACATTTTTTTAACGGAAAGGTGGTGTGTGCATATGTGTTCAAAACCCTTTGCTATGAAGCCCCTAAATAAGATCTGTTGCAACCAATTACCTTCAGAAGACACATCATTAGTTAAATAAAGTCCACCTGTGTGCAATCTAAGTGTCACATGATCTGTCACATGATCTCAGTATATATACACCTGTTCTGAAAGGCCCCAGAGTCTGCAACACCACTAAGTAAGGGGCATCACCAAGCAAGCGGCACCATGAAGACCAAGGTGCTCTCCAAACAGGTCAGGGACATAGTTGCGGAGAAGTACAGATTAGTGTTGGGTTATAAAAAAATATCAAACTTTGAACATCCCACGGAGCATTATTAAATCCATTATTAAAAAATATCAAACTTTGAAAATCCCACGGAGCACCATTTAAATCCATTATTAAAAAATGTAAAGAATATGTTTTGGCCATCAAGGACAATGTCTGGCGCAAACCCAACATCTCTCATCACCCTGAGAACACCATCCCCACAGTGAAGCATGGTGGTGGCAGCAGCATGCTGTGGGGATGTTTGTCATCAGCAGGGACTGGGAAACTGGTCAGAATTGAGGGAATGATGGAGAGCGCTAAATACAGGGAAATTCTGGAGGGAAACCTGTTTCAGTCTTCCAGAGTTTGTCACGCCTTGACCTTAGATCCTTTTATTCTCTATTTTGATTAGGTCAGGGTGTGACTAGGGTGGGTAGTCTAGTTTTTTTCATTTCTATGTTGGCCTGGTGTGGTTCCCAATCAGAGGCAGCTGTCTACCGTTGTCTCTGATTGGGGATCATATTTAGGTAGCCTTTTCCCACTGGGTTTTTGTGGGATCTTGTTTTTGAGTAGTGCCTGTGAACACTGCATTTACTTCATGTTTCGTTTGTACGGTATTGTTTTTGGTGAGTTTCATTTATTAACTTCTTGAAACTCCCCATCCCGGATCCGGGTTTTTGACTAAAGCCTCAGGCTCATTAGCATAACGCAACGTTAAGGATTTCTGAAAATCGCAAATAAAATGAAAATAATGCGTCTGCTCTCAAGCTTAGCCTTTTCTTAACAACACTGTCGTCTCAGATTTTCAAAATATGCTTTTGAACCATAGAAATTGACTAATTTGTGTAAGAGTATGCAAAGCTAGCATAGCATTTTGAGTAGCATTTAGCACGCAACATTTTCACAAAAACCAGATAACCAAATAAATAAAATCATTTACCTTTGAAGAGCTTCTGATGTTTTCAATGAGGAGACTCAGTTACATACCAAATGCACAGTTTTTCCTGAAAGCATCTGTGCGTAGGAGAAATCGTTCCGTTTTCTACATTGCGTCTGGCTACCGAAACGAACCGAAAATTCAGTCAACTACAACGTAAAACTTTTTCCGGATTAACTACATAATATCGACCGAAACATGGCAAACGTTGTTTGGAATCAATCCTCAAGGTGTTTTTTCACATATCTCTTCATTGATATGCAGTTCGTGGAAGCTTGCTTTCCTCTCTGTATCGCATGGAAAAATACTGACAGCTGAGTTTTGCGCACCAATTTCGGCGCAGAACACCGGGCGGACACCTGGTAAATGTGGTCTCTTATGGTCAATCTTCCAATGATCTGCCTACAAATACGTCACAATGCTGCAGACACCTTGGGGAAACGACAGAAAGGGCAGGCTCATTCCTCTTGCATTCACAGCCATATAAGGAGACAATGGAAAACAGAGCCTCAAAAATCCTTGTCATTTCCTGGATGCCATCTCATCTTGGTTTTGCCTGAAGCTCACGTTCTAGGGCACGCACAGAGAATATCTTGGTATTTCTGGACACGTCAGAGTGTTTTCTTTCGAATGGTATCAATTATATGCATAGTCGAGCATCTTTTTGTGACAAAATATCTTGTTTAAAACGGGAACGTTTTTCATCCAAAAATGAAATAGCGCCCCCATAGATGTAAGAGGTTAACCTGTCTGGCCCACCCGGGACGCAACCGCACCCCCTGCCAACAATAAATGCAAATGCGCTACGCCAAATGCTAATAGCACTCGTTAAAACTCAAACGTTCATTAAAATTCACATGCAGGGTAGTCAATTCAAGCTACACTCGTTACGGCGAAAGCATGAGTAGCTATTGTCTGATAGCAGGCAACACCCCAAAATACCAGAAGGGGACGTAAACAAAGGAATTAGCGTAGCCGGCGCTACACAAAACGCAGAAATAAAATATAAAACATTCATTACCTTTGACGAGCTTCTTTGTTGGCACTCCTATATGTCCCATAAACATCACAATTGGGTCTTTTTTTCGATTAAATCGGTCCTGTAACGGCGTTCTTCGTTTGTCGCAAGAAAGTCGGAGCGAAATGCAGCGTCCAATTTGTAAGTCGCTCTGGATAAGAGCGTCTGCTAAATGACTTAAATGTAAATGTAAATGTGTTGGTTACTCATGTTATTTAATGAAAAAACAAATGACGATTACATGAAAATACTGAGACAAATACAAAAACAACAAAAAGGAACTTGAAACCTAAATACAGCCTATCTGGTGAAACTACACAGAGACAGGAACAATCACCCACGAAATACAAAGTGAAACCCAGGCTACCTAAATACGGTTCCCAATCAGGGACAACGAGAATCACCTGACTCTGATTGAGAACCGCCTCAGGCAGCCAAACCTATGCAACACCCCTACTCAGCCGCAATCCCAATAACTAAAAAAAACCCACTATGAAATACAACAACATAAACCCATGTCACACCCTGGCCTGACCAACTAATTAACAAAAACACAAAATAATAAGACCAAGGCGTGACAGGTCCTTGTGTACCTAAAATGTCAATTTATGAAGACCGTCAGATCCAGTAAAAACACATTTTTTAAACGCGACGTTATTTTTTAAAATTAAAAAAGTTGCCTATAAACTTTGACAAAATACTTCAATCTACTTCTGTAATCCAACTTTAGGTATTACTAAACGTTAATAAATGATCAAATTGATCACGGAGCGATCTGTATTCAATAGGCAGAAGTTTGGGAAACGTAGTCAACTTTTCCGGTTCCATTGTTTACAGCTGTGGACTTGACAACCGGATGTGGCTATTACTCAGATGACCAACGATTTAGTTGAATCGAAATCACAACACTGGCGACATCGTGTGGAAGTTATAGGAACTGTATTCTCAGCCTTAAGTATTTTTCCTTCCAATAGACAATACATGGACTGGCGGATTGATTTTTTCTCTGTCGATTTAGTGACCAGGTTTTCTGGCGATTTTGACCACGGAACTCGTTCTGTTATAGTCACAGACACCATTGAACCAGTTCTAGAAACTTCAGAGTGTTTTCTATGCACACATACTAAGCATATGCATATACTATATTCCTGGCATGAGTAGCAGAACATTGAAATGTTGCGCGATTTTTAACAGAATGTTGAAAAAAGTAGCCCGATCTCTAAGAGGTTTTAAAACATGTGGAACTCTACGCACACTGTACCTTGGTCAAGTTATTCTAACAACGATCGTGACAGAGATTTGAGACTGGGACGAAGGTTCATCTTCCAGCAGGACAATGACCCTAAGCATACTGCTAAAGCAACACTCGAGTGGTTTAAGGAGAAATGTTTTAATGTTTTGGAATGGCCTAGTCAAAGCCCAGACCTCAATCCAATTGAGAATCTGTGGTATGACTTAAAGACTGCTGTACACCAGTGGAACCCATCCAACTTGAAGGACATGGAGCAGTTTTGCCTTGAAGAATGTGCAAAAATCCCAGTGGCTAGATGTGCCAAGCTGATAGAGACATACCCCAAGTGACGTGCAGCTGTAATTGCTGCAAAAGGTGGCTCTACAAAGTATTGACTTTGGGGGGGTGAATAGTTATGCACACTCAAGTTTTCAATTTTTTTGTCTTATGTCTTGTTTGTTTCACAATCCAAAATATTTTGCATCTTTAATGTGGTAGGCATGTTGTGTAAATCAAATGATACAAACCACTTATGAATCCATTTTAATTCCAGTCTGTAAGGCAACAAAATTGGACAATGCCAAAGGGGGGTGAATACTTTCGCAAGCCACTTTAAAACCATAACTAGAACTTTACGGGAACCTCTTCTGGGTAAATATGGTTTTATTTAACTTCATTGAGATGGGAATGAAGTTGAACGTGCTCTTCATGACAGAATAATAAACTTGAAATCCCCCCCCAATTTTTTTTTACCAAGTTACCCTTCTTAAAAGTTACGGAATTGGTGGAAGGACCCAATAACACCTCTACATAGTGGATCCTTTATGGAATAAGAGTGGATGTTATTGTCTTATCTTCTAGCAATATGTTATAGTTTCAGCAGAATAACACAATATGTTATTGTCCCTACAGGGCCGCCTTCTGCTCCTCGTAATGCCATTTCCAATGTAAACGAGACGTCGGTCTTCCTGGAATGGGCGGTTCCCGAGGAGACTGGCGGCAGGAAGGACGTCAGCTATAACATCCTGTGTCGTAAGATCAGCGTTGACAGCAGACACTATGAGGAGTGTGAGAGCACGGTGCGGTTCCTGCCCCAACGCAACAGTCTCAGGAACAACTCTGTGATGGTGGCAGACCTTCTGGCTCACACTAACTACACGTTCGAGGTGGAGGCTGTCAATGGAGTGTCTGAGCTCACTAACCCCGGACGACAGTTTGTCTCTCTCAACGTCACCACCAACCAGGCAGGTTAGTGTCTTCACATGATCTATATATATTATATACATTACCTTTACCATAGACCAACCAGGCAGGTTAGTGTCTTCACATGATCTATATCTATTATATACATTACCTTTACCATAGACCAACCAGGCAGGTTAGTGTCTTCACATGATCTATATATATTATATACATTACCTTTACCATAGACCAACCAGGCAGGTTAGTGTCTTCACATGATCTATATCTATTATATACATTACCTTTACCATAGACTAACCAGGCAGGTTAGTGTCTTCACATGATCTATATATATTATATACATTACCTTTACCATAGACCAACCAGGCAGGTTAGTGTCTTCACATGATCTATATATATTATATACATTACCTTTACCATAGACCAACCAGGCAGGTTAGTGTCTTCACATGATCTATATCTATTATATACATTACCTTTACCATAGACTAACCAGGCAGGTTAGTGTCTTCACATGATCTATATATATTATATACATTACCTTTACCATAGACCAACCAGGCAGGTTAGTGTCTTCACATGATCTATATATATTATATACATTACCTTTACCATAGACCAACCAGGCAGGTTAGTGTCTTCACATGATCTATATATATTATATACATTACCTTTACCATAGACCAACCAGGCAGGTTAGTGTCTTCACATGATCTATATATATATTATATACATTACCTTTACCATAGACCAACCAGGCAGGTTAGTGTCTTCACATGATCTATATCTATTATATACATTACCTTTACCATAGACCAACCAGGCAGGTTAGTGTCTTCACATGATCTATATCTATTATATACATTACCCTTTACCATAGACCAACCAGGCAGGTTAGTGTCTTCACATGATCTATATATATTATATACATTACCTTTACCATAGACCAACCAGGCAAAAAGTGTCTTCACATGATCTATATATATATTATATACATTTTCCTTTACCATAGACCAACCAGGCAGGTTAGTGTCTTCACATGATCTATATATATTAAATACATTACCTTTACCATAGACCAACAAGGCAGGTTAGTGTCTTCACATGATCTATATATATTAAATACATTACCTTTACCATAGACCAACCAGGCAGGTTAGTGTCTTCACATGATCTATATATATTATATACATTACCCTTTACCATAGACCAACCAGGAAGGTTAGTGTCTTCACATGATCTATATATATTATATACATTACCTTTACCATAGACCAACCAGGCAGGTTAGTGTCTTCACATGATCTATATATATTATATACATGACCTTTACCATAGACCAACCAGGCAGGTTAGTGTCTTCACATGATCTATATATATATTATATACATTACCTTTACCATAGACCAACCAGGCAGGTTAGTGTCTTCACATGATCTATATCTATTATATACATTACCTTTACCATAGACCAACCAGCAGGTTAGTGTCAAATCAATCAATATGATCTACATCTATTATATACATTACCTTTACCATAGACTAACCAGTGCAGGTTAGTGTCTTCACATGATCTATATATTTATATACATTACCTTTACCATAGACCAACCAGGCAGGTTAGTGTCTTCACATGATCTATATATATTATATACATTACCTTTAACATAGACCAACCAGGCAGGTTAGTGTGTCTTCACATGATCTATATATATTATATACATTACCTTTACAATAGACCAACCAGGCAGGTTAGTGTCTTCACATGATCTATATATATTATATACATTACCTTTACCATAGACCAACCAGGCTGGTTAGTGTCTTCACATGATCTATATATATTATATACATTACCTTTACAATAGACCAACCAGGCAGGTTAGTGTCTTCACATGATCTATATCTATTATATACATTACCTTTACATAGACTAACCAGGCAGGTTAGTGTCTTCACATGATCTATATATATTATATACATTACCTTTACTTAGACCAACCAGGCAGGTTAGTGTCTTCAGTATGATCTTATATGTTATATACATTACCTTTACCATAGATCAACCAGTTGAGGTTAGTGTCTTCACATGATCTATATATATTATATACATTACCTTTCAATAGACCAACCAGGCAGGTTAGTGTCTTCACATTATCTATATATATTATATACATTACCTTTAACATAGACCAACCAGGCAGGTTAGTGTCTTCACATGATCTATATATGTTATATACATTACCTTTACCATAGATCAACCAGGCAGGTTAGTGTCTTCACATGATCTATATATATTATATACATTACCTTTACAATAGACCAACCAGGCAGGTTAGTGTCTTCACATGATCTATATATATTATATACATTACTTTACCATAGACCAACCAGGCAGGTTAGTGTCTTCACATGATCTATATATATTTGATATACATTACCTTTACCATAGACCAACCAGGCAGGTTAGTGTCTTCACATGATCTATATATATTATATACATTACCTTTACCATAACCAACCAGGCAGGTTAGTGTCTTCACATGATCTATATATATTATATACATTACCTTTACCATATACCAACCAGGCAGGTTAGTGTCTTCACATGATCTATATATATTATATACATTACCTTTAACATAGACCAACCAGGCAGGTTAGTGTGATCTTATATATTAAACATGATCTATTGAAAACAACACTATAGTAAAGCACTGAAGTAAGCAGACAATTACTTTTGTTTACATTACCTTTACAATAGACCAACCAGGCAGGTTAGTGTCTTCACATGATCTATATCTATTATATACATTACCTTTACCATAGACCAACCAGGCAGGTTAGTGTCTTCACATGATCTATATATATATTATATACATTACCTTTACCATAGACCAACCAGGCAGGTTAGTGTCTTCACATGATCTATATATATTATATACATTACCTTTACCATAGACCAACCAGGCAGGTTAGTGTCTTTTACATGATCTATATATATTATTATATACATTACCTTTACCATAGACCAACCAGGCAGGTTAGTGTATTCACATGATCTATATATATTATATACATTACCTTTACCATAGACCAACCAGGCAGGTTAATGTCTTCACATTATCTATATATATATTATATACATTACCTTTACCATAGACCAACCAGGCAGGTTAGTGTCTTCACATGATCTATATATATTATATACATTACCTTTACCATAGACCAACCAGGAAGGTTACTTAATCACAGCAAACAGAATGTCTTCACATGATCTATATATATTATATACATTACCTTTACCATAGACCAACCAGGCAGGTTAGTGTCTTCACATGATCTATATATATTATATACATTACCTTTAACATAGACCAACCAGGCAGGTTACCAATGTCTTCCATTATCTATATATATTATATGTTTTTACCATAGACCAACCAGGCAGGTTATGTCTTCACATGATCTATATATATTATATACATTACCTTTACCATAGACCAACCAGGAAGGTTAGTGTCTTCACATGATCTATATATATTATATACATTACCTTTACCATAGACCAACCAGGCAGGTTAGTGTCTTCACATGATCTATATATATTATATACATTACCTTTAACATAGACCAACCAGGCAGGTTAGTGTCTTCACATGATCTATATATATATTATATACATTACCTTTACCATAGACCAACCAGGCAGGTTAGTGTCTTCACATGATCTATATATATTAAATACATTACCTTACTGGTCCAATAAACAGATACCATAGACCAACCAGGCAGGTTAGTGTCTTCACATGATCTATATATATTATATACATTACCTTTACCATAGACCAACCAGGAGGTTAGTGTCTTCACATGATCTATATCTATTATATACATTACCTTTACCATAGACCAACCAGGCAGGTTAGTGTCTTCACATGATCTATATCTATTATATACATTACCTTTACCATAGACCAACCAGGCAGGTTAGTGTCTTCACATGATCTATATCTATTATATACATTACCCTTTACCATAGACCAACCAGGCAGGTTAGTGGAATTGTCTATATACTTTATATACCACAACCAACATATCGAGGCTCCACAGACAGAGACAATGAGAGACGAAGAAAGAAAAGAGAAGAAACTCAAACCCATTAGCCCACTCCGTCAGTAAAACACACCCATTGTAGCCTCACACCTTGCCCTGCGGACACCAACCAATTAGTGATAAAGCAGAGATCCTCTCTCCGAACACCTCTTCTCTGACTCATGTCTTTGGAGAAGCCCTGTATTTGGATACTTTCCCAATGGACATTGGATTATTGATTATTATTATTTGACCCTGCTGGTCATCTATGAACATTTGAACATCTTGGCCATGTTCTGTTATAATCTCCAACAGCTAAAAGAGGACTGGCCACCCATCATAGCTTGGTTCCTTTCTTTCTAGTGAGTTTTTCCTAGCCACCGTGATTCTACACCTGCATTGCTTACTGTTTGGGGTTTTAGGCTGGGTTTCTGTACAGCCCTTTGAGATATCAGCTGATGTATAAAGGGCTTTATAAATACATTTAATTGATTGACAGATTGAGGGATAGAGAGGGGAGGAGTCGATAGCTTAGCTTATCTCACACATTACGTAACATTTCAATTACCTGTGACACTAGGCCAACTATCCATGTAGAGCAAAGCAACAAGCAGAGTGTTCTGAGTCCTCTGACAAGGTTGTACAACTCTTCATGTGGACTGGATTTCCTACTGTGAATTAGATTTCTAATTTAATAAGCTGCTTTCAGGGGATCGCCCAAACCTATTGGAAGCCAGTTTAGTGTCTGAAGATTTCATTGTAAAATAAAACACAAGAGCACTTTACTGAAGCTATTCCATGCAATATATTTATATAAAACCAGTCAACAGTTTGGACACACCTCCTCATTAAAGTGGTTTTCTTCAGTTTTAGTATCCACCCTTTGCCTTGAGAGCTTTGCAGACTCTTGCCATTCAATTCAAATCCAATCAATAAATGTACATGACAATAACGAGGTAATATACACGAAAGTGTATATGCATAGATAATAAACAGTGAGTGTAAAAACCAAGTGTTAAGGAGACTTTTAGACCTAGACTTGGCGCTATGGTACCGCTTTCTCTCAACCAGCTTCACCTGGAATGCTTTTCCAACAGTCTTGAAGGAGTTCCCATATATGATTGTTAGCTACTTTTCCTTCACTTTGCAGTCCGACTCATCCCAAACCATCTCAATTGGGTTGAGGTTGTGTGATTGTGGAGGCCAGATCATCTGATGCAGCACTCCATCACTCTCCTTCTTGGTCAAATAGCCCTTACACAGCCTGGAGGTTCGTTGGGTCATTGTCCTATTCAGAAACAAATGATAGTCCCTCTAAGCGTAAACCAGATAGGATGGCGTATCACTGCAGAATGCTGGTTAAGCGTGCCTTGAATTCAAAATAAATTTGAAATAAATCACAGACTGTGTCACCAGCAAAGCACCCAACACCAACACACCTCCTCCTCCATGCTTCACGGTGGGAACCACACATGCAGAGATTATCCGTTCGCCTTCTCTGTGTCTCACAAAGACACAAGGTCGGAACCAAAAATCTCAAATTTGGACTCATCAGACCAAAAGAAAGATTTCCACCTGTCTAATGTCCATTGCTTGTGTTTCTTGGCCCAAGCAAGTCTCTTCTACTTATTGGTGTCCTTTAGTAATGGTTTCTTTGCAGCGATTTGACCATGAAGGCCTGATTCACACAGTCTCCTCTGAATAGTTGATGTTGAGATGTGTCTGTTACTTGAACTCTGTGAAGCATTTATTTGGGATGACATTTCAGATGTAGTTAACTCTAATGAGCTTTTCCTCTGCAGCAGAGGTAACTCTGGGTCTTCCTTTCCTGTGTCCTCATGAGAGTCAGTTTCATCATGGCGCTTGATGCTTTCTACGAAGAAACGTTCAACGTTCTTGAAATGTTCTGGATTGACTGACCATGTCATAATGTAATGATGGACTGTCATTTATTTTTGTTTATTTGAGCTGTTCTTGCCATAATATGGACTTGGTCTTTACCAAATGGGGCTGTCTTCTATATACCACCCCACAACACAACTGTTTGGCTCAAACATATTAATAAGGAAAGAAATGAACTTTTACCAAGGCACACCTGTTAATTGAAACACATCCCAGGTGACTACCTCATGAAGCTGGTTGAGAGAATGTCAACAGTGTACAAAGCTGTCATCAAGGCAAAGGGTGACTACTTTGAAGAATCTCAAATATAAAATATATTTTGATTTGTTTAACACCTTTTTGGTTACTACATGATTACTCATGTGTTATTTCATAGTTCTGATGTGCGTCCACATTTTTGACGAGTACTGTATATACACACACACACACACACACACCACTATACCCCACTGTTAGAGTATATATATATCAACATAACACTATCCCTTACCGAAAAACAACACTATAGTAAAGCACTGAAGTAAAGCAGACAATTACTTTTGTTTATTTTATTAAACTTTTTGTTGTTTATGTAACAATTTATAACAACAATTTAATACATTGACGTAAACAGTAGACAACTTACCATTTGCAGACATACAATTTCCACAAACATTAATGACATCACACTTGCTCAGACCTACATGTTCCCACTGTATCTACACCCAAGGCTGTTTCTAATCCTTGTGGGACTCTAACTGCAGTAAAAAAACAACCTTTTTGTCTGGCTACAACATAACACAATTTGAAGTCATATGGGGTCTGTAGTAGTCATATGTAGTCTGGCTAACACTTAACACTGGATTCTCTCTTTGATGTTGTCGGCACAATGCGTTGATAATGAAGGGGGCTGGGTTTTTACTGGTTGGCTGTTCCCAGCCACACACAGCCCCTGAGCCCCGCCCCTTCTTTTACAATGGTTGAATTTTCCAATCCAACCAATAAGAGGACTCAACACCAGAGAGTCAAAAAAAACATTTAAGAGAATGAATCAAACCCTGTTGCACAATTTATGAGCAAATATGGCATTAACAGCGTCCTTTTGAGATCAGTGCGGCCCCATCTCTACCTACGCTGTGAGTCACGTGGATCGCATAAGCCAGGCTACTTAATCACAGCAAACAGAATCAAATTCAAGTCTAATGTTTCTGTTAAAATAATTACCCACCATGCCTGGAGTATCCAGCAGCCGTGGATACTCTCTGGCTACTCGACTGTCTTGGCCCCATTCTGTCTGGTCCACTGAGCCCTCTGGATCACGGTCTCCTTCATGTAACTTGGTTTGCCGGCCAGATGTTGTCCGTATTCAAAAGGCACAAATCCTTCAACATATATTTTACCAGGCAGGACCCAGCTACTGCTCCAACTTGATTTGTTCGCAGATGTATGTGTGTGTTTCATGTAGAAAAAAGGTGATGTTTGCAGAATCCTCACTGAGTATTAAGTCTTTTATGCTCTTCGTTAACTTCGGGCTATAGTCGAGTCGTCTAAAAGCAAGAGCGTTTCCTGATCTATCTCCTCCGCTGCAAAAGAGAAAGAGGATGCCTAGTCCGTTACACAACTGAAATGTGTCTTCCTCATTTAAGCCAACTCCTCTGAATCAGAGGTGCAGGGGGGCTGCCTTAAATCGACGTCCACATCTTTCGGTGCCTGAGGAGACAGATTTTTACACCTTACTGGCTTTGCAATTCGAACCAGCGACCTTTCAGGTTACTGGTCCAATGCGCTTAACCGCAAGGGAGGAGATTTTAAGGGATAGTTTCACCCACATTTCTAAATGACATACGTTGAAGAGGGAAAGGTCGGTAAGACAGGTCAAATGGCTGAACAAAGGCAAAGGAGTGAGGAAAGAGCCAAATTAATAGTATCTTCGAGGTTAGAAATGCAGCCCGTAACAGGGAGTGATCCATCTGTCAAAGGGTTATCAGCTACAACATCTCCATATACTACCTACTGCTGTTGTGCCCTTGAGCAAGGCACTTTACCCGTAAGTGCCAAGCCTGTGATGTGTGTGTGTCAGGTTGGTCACTAACATAATATCAGTGCGAATGACTGATATAGCAAGTATGTTAAAATTAAGACTATGTATCTAGTCCCAAAGTGTCTGCAGGGTTCTAAGAGGCTCTGGTGAAGTGAAGTCTGTGAAGTTTTCATTAAGGCGGTTGGTTATCGATGTGGAAAACGTAGATGCTGTTTTATACAGGGTCAATGAAAATCTGTGGGGGGGTTTCCCCCCAAAACTCTGTTCCCCCTCTCTCAAAAAATTATTATTTACCCTCTCACTTTGGAATCAAAGTGGCCAGGTTCCACTCATTCAGTGTATCCTTGACAAATTTGTCCATTGGTCTAGACCTCTGCATTTAAGTACAGAAATAAAGAAATGTTAGAAACATAGCTAGCTAGCTAACTTGGCTACATCTATATTTAAAGTAAACGCTAACGTTAGCTAGCTAACAGAGTTTGCATATCACAGTCATAGTCAGTACATTCATCTCATCTCCAGATATCTTCAGATAGCTAGGTGAGACACCACATATCACAGTCATAGTCAGTACATTCATCTCCAGATAGCTAGGTGGACAAGTCATAGTCAGTACATTCATCTCCAGATAGCTAGGTGGACCAGTCATAGTCAGTACATTCATCTTCAGATAGCTAGGTAGACCAGTCATAGTCAGTACATTCATCTCCAGATAGCTAGGTGGACCAGTCATAGTCAGTACATTCATCTCCAGATAGCTAGGTGGACCAGTCATAGTCAGTACATTCATCTCCAGATAGCTAGGTGGACAAGTCATAGTCAGTACATTCATCTCCAGATAGCTAGGTGGACCAGTCATAGTCAGTACATTCATCTCCAGATAGCTAGGTGGACCAGTCATAGCCAGTACATTCATCTCCAGATAGTCAGCACATTCTTCCTCAATACAGAAGTGATCTGCAAAGTACGTGTTAGTAGGAAACGACTCGTCACATGTTTTATTTACAGCCTTCAGAATATATTCACACCCCTTGACAACTTCCACATGTGGTTGAGTTACAGCCTGAATTTAAAATGGATTACATTGAGATGTTGTGTCACTGGCCTACTCACACTACGCAATAATGTCAAAGTGGAATTATGTTTTTAGAAAATGTTTACAAATTAGTGGAAAATGAATAGCTGAAATGTTTTGAGTCAATAAGTATTCAACCTCTTTGTTATGACAAATGTACTTAACAAGTCACATAATAAGTTGCATGGACTCAATTTGTGTGCAATAATAGTGTTTAATATGATTTTTAAATGACTACTCCACAAATACAATTATCTCAATCGAGCAGTGAATTTCAAACACAACAACCAGGGAGGTTTTCCAATGCCTCACAAAGAAGGGCACCTATTGGTAGATGGGTACAAAAAAAAGCAGACATTGAATATCCACTTGATCATGTTGAAGTTATTAATTACACTTTGGATGTTGTATCAATACACCCAGTCACTACAAAGATACAGGCATCCTTCCTAACTCAGTTGCCGGAGAGGAAGGAAACTGCTCAGGGATTTCATCATGAGGACAATGGTGACTTTAAAATAGTTTCAGAGTTTAATGGCTGTGATAAGAGAAAACTGAGGATGGATCAACAACATTTGAGTTACTCCACAATATTTACATAGATTACAGATTGAAATAAAGGAAGCCTGTACAGAGTAGAATATTCCAAAACATCCTGTTTGCAATAAGACACAAAAGTAAAACTGCAAAAATGTGGCAAAGACATTAACTTTAAGTCCTGAATACAAAGTGATATATTTGGGACAAATCCAACACAACACATCACATCACTGAGTACCACTCTTCATATTTTCAATCATGGTGGCGACTACATCATGTTGTGGGTATGCTTGTCATCGGCAAGGACTGGGGAGTTTTATAGGATAAAAAGAAATGGAATAGAGCTAAACACAGGCAGAATCCTATAGGAAAACCAGGTTAAGTCTGCTTTCCAACAGTCACTGGGAGATAAATTCACCGTTCAGCAGGACAATAACATAAAACACAAGGTCAATTCTACACTGGAGTTGCTTACCAAGACGACATTAAATGTTCCTGAGTGGCCTAGTTACAGTTTTGACTTTAATTGGCTTGAAAATCTACAGCCAAGCTGGACCATGGCTGTCTGGCAATGATTAACAAACAACTTGATAAAGCTTGACACATTGTTTTAAGAATAATGGGCAAATATTGTATAATCCAGGTGTGCAAAGCTCTTAGAGACTTACCCAGAAAGACTCACAGCTGTAATGACTCTTAGATATGTACCCAGAAAGACTCATAGCTGTAATGACTCTTAGAGACTTACCCAGAAAGACTCACAGCTGTAATGACTCTTAGATACGTACCCAGAAAGACTCACAGCTGTAATGACTCATAGAGACTTACCCAGAAAGACTCACAGCTGTAATGACTCATAGAGACTTACCCAGAAAGACTCGCAGCTGTATTGACTCTTAGATACGTACCCAGAAAGACTCGCAGCTGTAATGACTCTTAGATACGTACCCAGAAAGACTCACAGCTGTATTCACTGCCAAAGGTGATGCTAACATCTATTGACTCAGGTGGTTGAATACTTATCTAATCAAGATGTACAAATAAAATAAAAGAGTACAACTAAATCAATTGTAATCCAATCTGTAACACAACAAAATGTGGCAAAAGTCAAGGGTGTGAATGCTTCCTGAAGGCACTGTAATAGTCTGTGGCTAAAATGCTGCAGCACACGACAGGTGTCTGTGAGAGTGGGAAGGTGCAGCACACGACAGGTGTCTGTGAGAGTGGGAAGGTGCAGCACACGACAGGTGTCTGTGAGAGTGGGAAGGTGCAGCACACGACAGGTGTCTGTGAGAGTGGGAAGGTGCAGCACACGACAGGTGTCTGTGAGAGTGGGAAGGTGCAGCACACGACAGGTGTCTGTGAGAGTGGGAAGGTGCAGCACACGACAAGTGTCTGTGAGAGTGGGAAGGTGCAGCACACGACAGGTGTCTGTGAGAGTGGGAAGGTGCAGCACACGACAGGTGTCTGTGAGAGTGGGAAGGTGCAGCACACGACAGGTGTCTGTGAGAGTGGGAAGGTGCAGCACACGACAGGTGTCTGTGAGAGTGGGAAGGTGCAGCACACGACAAGTGTCTGTGAGAGTGGGAAGGTGCAGCACACGACAGGTGTCTGTGAGAGTGGGAAGGTGCAGCACACGACAGGTGTCTGTGAGAGTGGGAAGGTGCAGCACACGACAAGTGTCTGTGAGAGTGGGAAGGTGCAGCACACGACAGGTGTCTGTGAGAGTGGGAAGGTGCAGCACACGACAGGTGTCTGTGAGAGTGGGAAGGTGCAGCACACGACAGGTGTCTGTGAGAGTGGGAAGGTGCAGCACAGAAGGAGCATATATATATATATATATAAAAAATGTATATATATGTATAGTAGTCATCATATAAGTATATAGTTTATGTTTAGCTTTATAAAAAAATATATATAAGTAGACAAATATGCATGTTTCTATATATATATAAACAATGGTGTGTGTGATGATTATTGCAATACAGGCACTTGGAACATTGCGTTTAAACATACATTCAAATGAATTGGATATAACGACCCAGGCCTACCACATACTTGACAAATCTACAGATGAAACCCTGAAGGAACTAGTAAAACAAATCATGATGTTATTGTATGAGCTTATTACACCTAGCTGGCCTGATACAGCAAATCATGATGTTATTTTATGAGCTTATTACACCTAGCTGGCCTGATACAGCAAATCATGATGTTATTGTATGAGCTTATTACACCTAGCTGGCCTGATACAGCAAATCATGATGTTATTGTATGAGCTTATTACACCTAGCTGGCCTGATACAGCAAATCATGATGTTATTGTATGAGCTTATTACACCTAGCTGGCCTGATACAGCAAATCATGATGTTATTGTATGAGCTTATTACACCTAGCTGGCCTGATACAGCAAATCATGATGTTATTGTATGAGCTCATTACACAGGTGACCGAGCTGGCCTGATACAGCAAATCATGATGTTATTGTATGAGCTTATTACACCTAGCTGGCCTGATACAGCAAATCATGATGTTATTGTATGAGCTTATTACACCTAGCTGGCCTGATACAGCAAATCATGATGTTATTGTATGAGCTTATTACACCTAGCTGGCCTGATACAGCAAATCATGATGTTATTGTATGAGCTTATTACACCTAGCTGGCCTGATACAGCAAATCATGCCTGGGCATCAGTGGCGGTCAGTGTCGTTTTCTTTATGAGCATGACCTTATTTCTATTAAAGCATATTGTGATGACTGCCATTCTTATTCCATTCACCCAGTTAAATGTAACATTGATAGGTTTAGGCTACTACATGATACTCTAATTTCCTCTGTACCCATCATGAGGTTGCTACAACCTAGCCTATGAATGAAAGTTTACAACATAGGTGCACAGTTCGAGATTATTTTTAGTAATCGAGGTGATACACATTGACATTCTATACTTCCTTGCACACTCTTGCCTGCATCTAGCTGATATAGGGTGTAATCATTAGTCCAACAGTTGTAAATGAGAGTTTCTATTGGACACATTCAGGTATGTTTATCTCCGTTTCGTTCCGTTTGCTTCCATTTTAAGACGTTTTTCTTTTCAACAGAATCGATGGAATGAATACACCCCCGATCACAGTTCACTTTCATAGCAGCCACGTTGTGTTCCACATACACAGCATGATCCCTTTTGATACTTGTATCTATAAATGTTCTCCTCTCACCTTTCCCTTATCTTGTGGGCACATCAGCTGTCTGTAACCAGGCAATATAACCTTTTGAAACCAAACCTTCATATCATAACCCCTAACCGCTTCACACATTCTACATTGTTGTCAACATATTAACGTTATAGTCAACATAGCTACAGTGAGAAAGCAGTTTAGCAGTCACACCAGAGGGCCAAGGGGGCAACAAGTTAATAAAACCAAACCTTGTCTTGGAAGAGTTCCAGTGTTGGATAGACATAGCCAGTTAGCTAATATAGCATCTCTCTCTTTTTGAGCCAAGTGTTTGAGTAGACTAAACTAGCTAGCTGCATTCGCTAGCTAAGTAAGTGGGGAAGAAATACAACTAAATATCTCTCTCTCTCTCTCTCTTTCTTGCTTCTCATTAATTTTTTAAAGAAATTTGTTCAAAATTGTTCAACTGTTGTCTTTCTCTCTCTTTGAGTTAACAACTCACCACATGTTATGCTCTGCAGTGCTAGCTAGCTGTAGCATATGCTTTCTGTACTAGATTCACCATGTTATGCTCTGCAGTGCTAGCTAGCTGTAGCATATGCTTTCAGTACTAGATTCACCATGTTATGCTCTGCAGTGCTAGCTAGCTGTAGCATATGCTTTCAGTACTAGATTCACCATGTTATGCTCTGCAGTGCTAGCTAGCTGTAGCATATGCTTTCAGTACTAGATTCACCATGTTATGCTCTGCAGTGCTAGCGAGCTGTAGCATATGCTTTCTGTACTAGATTCATTTTCTGGTCCTTTGATTGGGTGGACAACATGTCAGTTTGTGCTGCAAGAGCTCTGATAGGACGTCCTCCGGAAGTTTTCATAATTACTGTTTAGGTCTATGGAAAGGGGTGAGAACCACAAGCCTCTAGGTTCTCTAGTCAATGTACCCAGAGGAGGACAGAAGCTAGATGTTATTCGGCTACAGCATGGTGCTCTTGAGGCTACTGTAGACCTTCTTTGCAAAACAATGTGTTTTAATCAATAATTTGGTGACGTGAATATATTTAGTATACAGTTGAAGTCAGAAGTTTACATACACCTTAGCCAAATACATTTAAACTTAGTTTTCACAAATCCTGACATTTAATCCTAGTAAAAATGTCCTGTCTTAGGTCAGTTAGGATCACCACTTTATTTTAAGAATGTGAAATGTCAGAATAATAGTAGAGATAATGATTTATCTCAGCTTGTATTTCTTTCATCACATTCCGAGTGGGTCAGAAGTTTACATACACTCAATTAGTATTTGATAGCGTTGCCTTTAAATTGCTAAACTTTGGTCACATGTTTCGGCTACCCTTCCACTAGCTTTCCACAATAAGTTGGGTGAATTTTATCCCATTCCTTCTGACAGAGCTGGTGTAACTGAGTCCGTTTTGTAGACCTCCTTGCTCGCACACGCTTTTTCAGTTCTACTCACACATTTTCTATAGGATTGAGGGCAGGGTTTTGTGATGGCCACTCCAATACCTTGACTTTGTTGTCCTTAAGCCATTTCGCCACAACTTTGGAAGTATGTTTGGGGTCATTGTCCATTTGTAAGACCCATTTGCAACCAAGCTTTAACTTCCTGACTGATGTCTTGAGATATTGCTTCAATATATCCACATCATGTTCCTTTCTCATGATGCCATCTATTTTGTGAAGTGCACCAATCCTTCCTGCAGCATAGCACCCCCACAACATGATGCTGCCACCCCCGTGCTTCACGGTTGGGATGGTGTTCTTCGGGTTGCAAGCCTCCCCCTTTTTCCTCCAAACATAACGATGGTCATTTTTGCCAAACAGTTCTATTTTTGTTTCATCAGACCAGAGGATATTTCTCCAAAAAATACGATCTTTGTCCCCATTTGCAGTTGCAAACCGTAGTCTGTCTTTTTTTATGTCAGTTTTGCAGCAGTGGCTCCCTCCTTTCTGAGTGGCCTTTTAGGTTATGTTGATATAGATACTTTTGTACCTGTTTCCTCCAGCATTTTCATAAGGTCCTTTGCTGTTCTGGGATTGATTTGCACTTTCACACCAAAGTATGTTCATCTCTAGGAGACAGAACGCGTCTCCTTCCTGAGCAGTATGAAGGCTGCGTGGTCCCATGGTGTTTATACTTGTGTACTATTGTTTGTACAGATGAACGTGGTACTTTCAGGTGTTTGGAAATTGCTCTCAAGGATGAACCAGACTTGTGGAGGTATACAATTTTCTTTCTGAAGTCTTGGCTGATATCTTTTGATTTTCCCATGATGTCAAGCAAAGAGGCACCGAGTTTGAAGGTAGGCCTTGAAATACATCGACAGGTACACCTCCAATTGACTCAAATGATGTCAATTAGCCTATCAGAATCTTCTAAAGCCATGACATCAATTTCTGTAATTTTCAAAGCTGTTTAACGTTACGGTCAACTTAGTGTATGTAAACTTCTGACCCACTGGAATTGTGATACAGTGAATTATAGGTGAAATAATCTGTCAGTAAACAATTGTTGGAAAAATAACTCATGTCATGCACATAGTAGATGTTCTAACCGACTTGCCAAAACTATAGTGTGTTAACAAGAAATTTGTGGAGTGGTTGAAAAACAAGTTTTAATGACTCCAACCTAAGTGTATGTTAACTTCCGACTTTAACTGTATGTAAATAATGTATTTCTGTATCTAAAATTTTTTACTTTTTTTAATGTTACGCTATTTTTATTTTTATGAAACTCACTGATGAGGGCTACACTGCTTGGCATCTCGCTCTCTCTCTTGCTCTCTCTCTTGCTCTCTCTCTTGCTCTCTCAATTGCTCTCTCTCTTGCTCTCTCTCTTGCTCTCTCTCTTGCTTCCAATGCACAGTTCAGAACCCTTTCCCCTTACACCGTGTCAACACATCCTAATCTGAAGAACGTGGGTGCCATGCCAACACATCCCTGTACCCTTTCAGAGGATATGACTTGCCAACTCACAACACATCCCTATCAGAGGCAAGGTGTAATGAACCAGTGTGTGATCACACTCTCTATGACATAGTTCCTTCCTGTTGCCACGGTCGCCATGGCACCAAGGTGTTCCGTCTGCTAATGAACGTAGAATAAAGTGATCCAGCCAGGAACCAGGAACTGAAGATGTCAAAGAGTTTTATAATCTGAGTTTTATGTACAGTACATTCGGAAAGTATTCAGATCCCTTGACTTGTTCCACATTTTGTTACGTTACAGCCTTATTCTAAAATGGAATAAATACATGTTTTAAAAATACTTTTTCTCATCAATCTATACACAGTACCCCATAAATACCTTTTTTTACATAAGTATTCAGACCCTTTGCTATAAGAGTAAAATTGTGCTTAAGTGCATCCTGTTTCTATTGCTTATCATTGAGATGTTTCTACAACTTGATAATTGGTACATTCAGTTGATTGTACATAATTTGGAAAGGCACACAACAGTTGACAATGCATGTCAGGGCTAAAACCAAGCCATGAGGTCAAAGGAATTGTCTGAATAGCTCCGAGACAGGATTGTGTCGAAGCACAGATCTGGGGAAGGGTACCAAAACATGTCTGCAGTATTGAAGGTTCCCAAGAACACAGTGGCTTCCATCATTATTAAATGGAAGAACCACCAGGACTCTTCCTAGTGCTGTCCGACCTGTCAAACTGAGCAATCGGGGGAGAAGGGCCTTTGTCAAGGAGGTGACCAAGAACCAGATGGTCACTGACAGAGCTCCAGAGTTCCTCTGTGGAGATGTTAGAACCTTCCAGAAGGACAACCATCTCTGAAACACTCCATCAATCTGCCCTTTCTGGTAGAGTGTCCAGACGGAAGCCATCCCTACGGTGAAGCATGGTGGAGCGAGTGGCCAGACGGAAGCGAGTGGCCAGACGGAAGCCATCCCTACGGTGAAGCATGGTGGAGCGAGTGTCCAGATGGAAGCGAGTGGCCAGACGGAAGCGAGTGGCCAGACGGAAGCCATCCCTACGGTGAAGCATGGCCAGACGGAAGCCATCCCTACGGTGAAGCATGTGGCCAGACGGAAGCCATCCCTACGGTGAAGCATGGTGGAGCGAGTGTCCAGACGGAAGCGAGTGGCCAGACGGAAGCGAGTGGCCAGACGGAAGCCATCCCTACGGTGAAGCATGTGGCCAGACGGAAGCCATCCCTACGGTGAAGCATGGTGGAGCGAGTGGCCAGACGGAAGCCATCCCTACGGTGAAGCATGGTGGAGCGAGTGGCCAGACGGAAGCCATCCCTACGGTGAAGCATGGTGGAGCGAGTGGCCAGACGGAAGCCATCCCTACGGTGAAGCATGGTGGAGCGAGTGGCCAGACGGAAGCCATCCCTACGGTGAAGCATGGTGGATGCAGCACGCTGAGGAACTTGAAGCTTTTGGCCCTGCTGATGTGGATGGGGGTCTGCTCCCTCTTCTGTCTCCTGTAGTCCACCATCAGCTCCTGAATTTGGTTAATATTGAGGGAGAGGTAATTATCCTGGTACCACTCTGCCAGGGCTCTAACCACCTCCCTGTGGGCCGTCTTGTCACTGTTGGTAGTCAGGCCTACTACTGTTGTGTCATCAGCAAACTTGATGATTGAGTTGGAGTCATACATGGCCACGCAGTCATGGGTGAACAGGGAGTACAGGAGGGGACTGAGCACACATCCTTATGGGGAGCCCTGAGGATCAGAGTTGCGCAGGTATTGTTGCCTACCTTCACCACTTGGGGTCGACACGTCAGGAAGTACAGGACACAGTTGCACAGGGGGGGGGGGGGTTCAGACCCAGGGCCCCGAGCTTAGTGACAATCTTGGAGGTCACTATGTTGTTGAAGGCTGAGCTGTAGTCAATGAACTGCATTTTTACATAGGTAGTCCTCTTGTCCAGGTGGGATAGGGTGATGTGCATTGCAACTTTGCAATCGTGGATCTGTATATTATTTGTAGTGGGTCAAGGGTGGAGTGGAGGTGATATAGGCCTTGACCTACAAAGCACTTCATGATGACAGATGTTACCTCTCCCTCTGTCTGCATCTCCCCCCCTCTGTCTGCATCTCCCCCCCTCTGTCTGCATCTCCCTCCCTCTGTCTGCATCTCCCTCCCCCTCTGTCTGCATCTCCCTCCCCCCCTCTGTCTGCATCTCCCCCCTCTGTCTGCATCTCCCCCTCTGTCTGCATCTCCCCCTCTGTCTGCATCTCCCCCCCTCTGTCTGCATCTCCCCCTCTGTCTGCATCTCCCCCCTCTGCATCTCCCCCCTCTGTCTGCATCTCCCTCCCTCTGTCTGCATCTCCCCCCCTCTGTCTGCATCTCCCCCCATCTCTCCCTCTGTCTGCATCTCCCCCTGTCTGTCTGCATCTCCCTCCCTCTGTCTGCATCTCCCCCCTCTGTCTGCATCTCCCCCTCTGTCTGTCTGCATCTCCCCCCTCTGTCCATCTCCCCCCTCTGTCTGCATCTCCCCCCCTGTCTGCATCTCCCCCTCTGTCTGCATCTCCCCCTCTGTCTGCATCTCCCCCTCTGTCTGCATCTCCCCCTCTGTCTGCATCTCCCCCCTCTGTCTGCATCTCCCCCTGCATCTCCCCCTCTGTCTGCATCTCCCCCCTCTGTCTGCATCTCCCCTCTGTCTGCATCTCCCCCCTCTGTCTGCATCTCCCCCTGCATCTCCCCTCTGTCTGCATCTCCCCCTGTCTGCATCTCCCCTGTCTGCATCTCCCCCCCTCTGTCTGCATCTCCCCCTCTGTCTGCATCTCTGCATCTCCCCCCTCTGTCTGCATCTCCCTCCCTCTGTCTGCATCTCCCTCCCTCTGTCTGCATCTCCCTCCCTCTGTCTGCATCTCCCTCCCTCTGTCTGCATCTCCCTCCCTCTGTCTGCATCTCCCTCCCTCTGTCTGCATCTCCCTCCCTCTGTCTGCATCTCCCTCCCTCTGTCTGCATCTCCCTCCCTCTGTCTGCATCTCCCTCCCTCTGTCTGCATCTCCCCCTCTGTCTGCATCTGTCTGCATCTCCCTCCCTCTGTCTGCATCTCCCCCTCTGCATCTCCCTCCCTCTGTCTGCATCTCCCTCCCTCTGTCTGCATCTCCCTCTCTCTGTCTGCATCTCCCTCCCTCTGTCTGCATCTCCCTCCCTCTGTCTGCATCTCCCTCCCTCTGTCTGCATCTCCCTCCCTCTGTCTGCATCTCCCTCCCTCTGTCTGCATCTCCCTCCCTCTGTCTGCATCTCCCTCCCTCTGTCTGCATCTCCCTCCCTCTGTCTGCATCTCCCTCCCTCTGTCTGCATCTCCCTCCCTCTGTCTGCATCTCCCTCCCTCTGTCTGCATCTCCCTCCCTCTGTCTGCATCTCCCTCTCTCTGTCTGCATCTCCCTCTCTCTGTCTGCATCTCTCTCTCTGTCTGCATCTCCCTCTCTCTGTCTGCATCTCCCTCCCTCTGTCTGCATCTCCCTCCCTCTGTCTGCATCTCTCTCTCTCTCTGTCTGCATCTCCCTCTCTCTCTGTCAATTCAAGGGCTTTATTGGCATGGGAAACATGTGTTAACATTGCCAAAGCAAGTGAGGTAGATAATACATGAAGTGAATATATAAAGTGAAATAAACAATAAATATTAACAGTAAACATTACACATACAGAAGTTGCAAAACAATAAAGACATTACAAATGTCATAGTATATATATACAGTGTTTTAACAATGTACAAATGGTTAAAGGACACAAGATAAAGTAAATAAGCATAAATATGGGTTGTATTTACAATGGTGTTTGTTCTTCACTGGTTGCCCTCTGTCTCTATCTCCCTTTCTCTGTCTGTATCTCCATTTCTGTCTCTCTCTCTCTCTCTCTCTCTCTCTCTCTCTCTGTCTCTCTGTCTCTCTGTCTCTCTCTCTCTCTCTCTCTCTCTCTCTCTCTCTCTCTTTCCCCATTTTCTCATGCCCTCCCTCCCATTTCCCCCCATGCCTCGAGATTGGAGAGCTAAGGATACTGTTTCAGGCTTTTAAGATAGGAGTGATTATAGTTTAGTCTGGACAGAAAGAGGGGATACAGTTTCTCTGGATGGAAGAAAGAAAAAAATAAACAGATTTATTTTCTCCTTTGTTTTAGGTGAACCTATTGAAATGTAAACGCTGTATAGTTGCAGCAAAGCTATCAAGTTGGTACCTCAGGGATCGTTTCAGTATTACTTAAAAGCTCTTTATCTCACCGTTCCACTTGGACACTCCCACTGAGGAGCACAGAGCTCTCATTTCCTCTAGATGGATGTCTGCTCTGAAATGTGTAATGGATCGAGAAGATACTGTCTCTGTCTTTTTTATTTGTGTGAAAATCTTTTGCAGTGTCAAAATAGAGAATGAAACCAGAGTAAAAAATATTTGAATTGTAGATTGTCCTCAAGAAAATACAATTTTAAATATATGAAAATTAGAAATTTGCAAAGCAGAAATTGTTCTGAACTAGCCTGTCACTAAGTCATTTAAGGATGTCTTGACGAAAAAAACTTTTAACCAGGGCCCATAGGGGACAGGGCACTGCAGTATATAGGCACTGTAGAGGGTATAGGGCCCATAGGGGACAGGGTACTGCAGTATATAGGCACTGTAGAGGGTATAGGGCCCATAGGGGACAGGGCACTGCAGTATATAGGCACTGTAGAGGGTATAGGGCCCATAGGGGACAGGGCACTGCAGTATATAGGCACTGTAGAGGGTATAGGGCCCATAGGGGACAGGGCACTGCAGTATATAGGCACTGTAGAGGGTATAGGGCCCATAGGGGACAGGGCACTGCAGTATATAGGCACTGGGGACAGGGCACTGCAGTATATAGGGTATAGGGCCCATAGGGGACAGGGCACTGCAGTATATAGGCACTGTAGAGGGTATAGGGCCCATAGGGGACAGGGCACTGCAGTATATAGGCACTGTAGAGGGTATAGGGCCCATAGGGGACAGGGCACTGCAGTATATAGGCACTGTAGAGGGTATAGGGCCCATAGGGGACAGGGCACTGCAGTATATAGGCACTGTAGAGGGTATAGGGCCACTGCAGTATATAGGCACTGTAGAGGGTATAGGGCATAGGGGACAGGGCACTGCAGTATATAGGCACTGTAGAGGGTATAGGGCCCATAGGGGACAGGGCACTGCAGTATATAGGCACTGTAGAGGGTATAGGGCCCATAGGGGACAGGGCACTGCAGTATATGTAGGCACTGTAGAGGGTATAGGGCCCATAGGGGACAGGGCACTGCAGTATATAGGCACTGAGAGGGTATAGGGCCCATAGGGGACAGGGCACTGCAGTATATAGGCACCGTAGAGGGTATAGGGCCCATAGGGGACAGGGCACTGCAGTATATAGGCACCGTAGAGGGTATAGGGCCCATAGGGGACAGGGTACTGCAGTATATAGGCACTGTAGAGGGTATAGGGCCCATAGGGGACAGGGCACTGCAGTATATAGGCACCGTAGAGGGTATAGGGCCCATAGGGGACAGGGCACTGCAGTATATAGGCACCGTAGAGGGTATAGGGCCCATAGGGGACAGCGTACTGCAGTATATAGGCACTGTAGAGGGTATAGGGCCCATAGGGGACAGGGCACTGCAGTATATAGGCACCGTAGAGGGTATAGGGCCCATAGGGGACAGGGCACTGCAGTATATAGGCGATATTTCATGTGTTATTTACTGATAAATTGTCTGTGAACATATCAATATAAATCATAATCACTCTTTTATTATCTCTAGTAATGATGTGGTGATATTATCTGTAGTAATGATATTATCTCTAGTAATGATATTATCTCTAGTAATGATATTATCTCTAGTAATGATGTGGTGATATTATCTCTCGTAATGATATTATCTCTAGTAATGATGTGGTGATGTTATCTCTAGTAATGATGTGGTGATATTATCTCTAGTAATGATATTATCTCTAGTAATGATATTCTCTCTATTAATGATGTGGTGATATCATCTCTAGTAATGATATTATCTCTAGTAATGATATTATCTCTAGTAATGATATTATCTCTAGTAATGATGTGGTGATATTATCTCTAGCAATGATATTATCTCTAGAATGATTATCTCTAGTAATGATGTGGTGATATTATCTCTAGTAATGATATTATCTCTAATAATGATGTGGTGATATTATATCTAGTAATGATGTGGTGATATTATCTCTAGTAATGATATTATCTCAAGTAACGATATTCTCTCTATTAATGATGTGGTGATATTATCTCTAGTAATGATATTATCTCTAGTAAGAATGTGGCGATGATATCTCTAGTAATGATGTGGTGATATTATCTCTAGTAATGATATTATCTCCAGTAATGATGTGGTAATGTTATCTCTAGTAATGATATTATCTCTAGTAATGATGTGGTGATATTATCTCTAGTAATGATATTATCTCTAATAATGATGTGGTGATATTATCTCCAGTAATGATGTGGTGATATTATCTCTAGTAATGATATTATCTCTAGTAATGATATTATCTCTAGTAATGATGTGGATATTATCTCTAGTAATGATATTATCTCTAGTAATGATATTATCTCCAGTAATGATGTGGTAATGTTATCTCTAGTAATGATATTATCTCTAGTAATAATGTGGTGCTGATTCCCCTGGTAAGAATGTGGTGCTGATACCCCTGGTAAGAATGTGGTGCTGATACCCCTGGTAAGAATGTGGTGCTGATACCCCTGGTAAGAATGTGGTGCTGATACCCCTGGTAAGAAGGTGGTGCTGATACCCCTGGTAAGAATGTGGTGCTGATACCCCTGGTAAGAAGGTGGTGCTGATACCCCTGGTAAGAATGTGGTGCTGATACCCCTGGTAAGAATGTGGTGCTGATACCCCTGGTAAGAATGTGGTGCTGTTACCCCTGGTAAGAATGTGGTGCTGATACCCCTGGTATCAGTAAGGACATGAACATGAGAAGAAGTTGAAATACTATAATCTCAAGTCATTTAAATCAGGAGTAGAACAAACAAGATGAGAATGTTTGTTTCATCATTTTGAATTGACTTTAAATTGCCTTTTGATTAATTTGTTTAAAAAATTGTTTGACGTATTCAATTCACTTTGATGTTCTCCTCACACCGATGAAGAATGATTCCCAAATGACACCCTATTCCCTATATAGTGCACTACTTTAGAGCCCTATGACCCTAGAGCCCTATGGAACCCTATTCCCTATATAGTGCACTACTTTAGACCAGAGCCCTATGGAACCCTATTCCCTATATAGTGCACTACTTTAGACCAGAACCCTATAGAACCCTATTCCCTATACAGTGCACTACTTTAGACCAGAGCACTAGTATACACTACATAGTGAATAATGTGCCTTTTGGGATGCATTCCAAAGGTTTTCAACACAATATTAAAGTAATGCTGAGCAGAGGTGGGACCAAGCTACTATTATTCGAGTCAAAAGCAAGTCACAAGGTCCAAGTCACAAGTCGAGTCCCAAGTAGAACATGTCGAGTCTGGAGTCAGTCCAAATCATTCTAAGAGCTGTGTCAAATCGAGTTGTGTCAGATCTAGTTGTGTCAGATCTAGTTGTGTCAGATCTAGTTGTGTCAGATCGAGTAAAAAAAGTATCTCTACATGTAATGACTGTGTATTTATTGCGGATACCAGAAAACTCTTTTCATTATTTTGATTATGTAAAAATTCATTTTTAAAACAAATTCCAAATGCAAGCTTCATAAATAAATGATCATTTTTCAAGCAATTTCATATCAAATTCTTGCTCTGTCACATTGCTGGTTATCAATGTAAACAGTTACATTTCTTGATCACCACATTTTTCTGGAGATGCATATTTGTTATGGCGATCCTCTTTCACTACATTTTGACATTTGCACTGCACCCGATCCTATAGCTGTCAACGATTTGTATTAGATGACTAACAGGGGGCGCTGTGTCAAAGCCCCCATTTAAAAAAAAAAAAAAAAGATTTTATGTGGATACTAATATAAATGTTAGCCTACCGGATGTTTGTATAACTTCACGTTTCGTTCGTTGGTTTTGTTGTTTTTAAGCATTCATGTAACCATACCACGCTGCGCCTTGGTCTCACTCATACGACGATTGTGACAGAAGATCCACCAAAAATGGACCAAGCAGCGTGTTCAGGAAGAGTGTACTTGGGAGCAGGACCCTGGACGCAGGCCGGGGAGTTACACCGTCCTAAGGAGGAGATAGAGGCAGCGAAAGAGGAACGCCGATGATACGAGGAGATGAAGGAGCAAGCAGAAACAACCCCAATAAATGGAGCCAGTCAGGAAGTCAAGTGAGAAGATTCCGGAGAGAGGTGCTGGCATTGAGAGCGCTGCAGAGCAGGCGTGCTGAGGTGCGTGTCATCACCTGTACCGGTCCCACGCATCTCTCAGTGCTCCTCCACAGTCCTGAATTTCAGACGACAGTTCCCAGTCCAGAGCTTCCGGCCATAGTTCCCAGTCCAGAGCTTCCGGCCATAGTCCCCAGTCCAGAGCTTCCGGCCATAGTTCCCAGTCCAGAGCTTCCGGCCATAGTTCCCAGTCCAGAGCTTCCGGCCATAGTTCCCAGTCCAGAGCTTCCGGCCATAGTCCCCAGTCCAGAGCTTCCGGCCATAGTTCCCAGTCCAGAGCTTCCGGCCATAGTTCCCAGTCCAGAGCTTCCGGCCATAGTTCCCAGTCCAGAGCTTCCGGCCATAGTTCCCAGTCCAGAGCTTCCGGCCATAGTTCCCAGTCCAGAGCTTCCGGTGACATTTCACAGTCTCCACAGTCTGGAACCTCCAACGACGGCCCCCAGTCCGGGGCCTCTAGCAACGAGCTGCAGTCCAGAACCTCCGGCGATGATCCACAGTCCGGCTGTCATGTGCCGTTTACTGAAGAGTGGCTTATGTCTGGCCACTCTACCATAAGGCCTGATTGGTGGAGTGCTGCAGAGATAGTTGTCCTTCTGGAAGGTTCTCTCATCTCCACAGAGGAACTCTAGAGCTCTGTTGGGTTCTTGGTCACCTCCCTGACCAATGCCCTTCTCCCCCGATTGCTCAGTTTGGCCTGGCGACCATCTCTAGGAAGAGTCTCAATGGTTTCAAACCTCTTACATTTTAGATTGATGGAAGCCGCTGTGTTCTTGGGGACCTTCAATGCTGCAGAAATGTTTTGGTTTTGCTCTGACATGCACAGTCAACTGTGGGACCTTATATAGACAGGTGTGTGTCTTTCCAAATCATGTCCAAACAATTGAATTTATTGGCCAAATCAAGATGTAGAAACATCTCAAGGATGATCAATGGAAGCAGGATGTTCCTGAGCTCAATTTCTAGTCTCATAGCAAAGGGTATTTCTGTTTTTTATATTTCATAAATATGCAAACATTTCTAATGACCTGTTTTCGCTTTGTCATTATGGTGTATTGTGTGTGGAATGCTCATTTTTTTAAATCCATTTTATAATAACGTAACAAAATGTGTTAAAAAAGGTGAAGGGGTCTGAATACTTTCCGAAGGCACTGTGTGTAGCCAGTGAAACTTTGTATGAAAAATATGTATTTTTCCCATTCAGTTTCATACTTGCGATGCCCCACAACCGTATTCACTTTGATAACCACTGTGTTACCTCACTCGACCTGTGTTGATTGACAGTTTGCTGGTCCAATCAGAGGGCTGAGTATGCATTTCACTTTCAAATCTGCATGTTTTTTAAAGTTTCTTTTTACAAATTGTAATCTTAACTGCGGCAACTGTCTCTGGCTGCGTGGAAAAGCAATCCACGTAGACTGTGCCACAAAATGAGTGACAAAACATTACGAAACCTGGCCAGATAATTTCAAATCATCAGTGTCTAGTCGAGTCCCGAGTTTCGAGGCTCCAAGTCCAAGTTAAGTCTGAAGTTATTTTATTTTCTATCAAGTCAAGTCTCAAGTCATCATGTATTGTGAGTCCACACCTCTGGTTCTAAGCTTCTACTAATGATATACCGTGTATACATTATGGAGAGGAAATCTAATCTAATAATATAGGATAGTAGTTTGTCATTAGTGAAGGCTTCTTAGCCATTGCCTTATCTCTGTGTACATTACCACAATGTGTGACATCCATACCTGTAACGGTTTTCTTCTGGGAAAGAGAGGCGGACCAAAATGCAGCGTGGTTACTTTTGTACATCTTTAATAAAGATGAAAATACAACAATCTACAAAAACAAGAAACGTGACAAAACCGAAACGGTCCAATCTGGTGCCACAAACACAAAGACAGGAACACTCACCCACAAAACAGGCTACCTAAATATGGTTCCCAATCAGAGACAATGACTAACACCTGCCTCTGATTGAGAACCATATCAGGCCTAACATAGAAATAGACAAACCAGACACACAACATAGAATGCCCACTCAGATCACACCCTGACCAACACTAAAACAAGGAAAACACACACGAACGATAGTCAGAATGTGACAATACCATTGTGTCTGTGTTTGCGACCTGTATTGTCTACCGGTTTAGTGTTCAGTGAGAATAGTGTGTGTGTGTGTGTGTGTGTGTGTGTGTGTGTGTGTGTGTGTGTGTGTGTGTGTGTGTGTGTGTGTGTGTGTGTGTGTGTGTGTGTGTGTGTGTGTGTGTTTAGAAATACATTTGATTGATTGGTTCTATTTCTCTTTGTTCCTCTGTTTTAGCCCCGTCTCCTGTGAGTGTGGTGCGGAAAGGGAATTGTGGGAAGAACAGTATCTCTGTGTCGTGGCAGGAGCCAGACAGACCCAATGGGATAATCCTGGAGTACGAGATCAAATACTTTGAGAAGGTTCAACCTCAAACACACAACCTCAACCAATCAGGAACTACCCACAACTTCCTGGAATTACCTGCAGCTACCTACCTACTACAACCTCACAAAACTACCTACAATTACCTGCAGCTACCTACATACTACAACCTCACAAAACTACCACAATTACCTGCAGCTACCTACCTACATACTACAACCTCACAAAACTACCTAGAATTACCTGCAGCTACCTACCTACATACTACAACCTCACAAAACTACTTAGAATTACCTGCAGCTACCTACCTACATACTACAACCTCACAAAACTACTTAGAATTACCTGCAGCTACCTACCTACTACAACCTCACAAAACTACCTACAATTACCTGCAGCTACCTACATACTACAACCTCACAAAACTACCACAATTACCTGCAGCTACCTACCTACATACTACAACCTCACAAAACTACCTACAATTACCTGCAGCTACCTACCTACATACTACAACCTCACAAAACTACCTACAATTACCTGCAGCTACCTACCTACATACTACAACCTCACAAAACTACCTACAATTACCTGCAGCAACCTACCTACATACTACAACCTCACAAAACTACCTACAATTACCTGCAGCTACCTACATACTACAACCTCACAAAACTACCTACAATTACCTGCAGCAACCTACCTACATACTACAACCTCACAAAACTACCTACAATTACCTGCAGCTACCTACATACTACAACCTCACAAAACTACCTACAATTACCTGCAGCAACCTACCTACATACTACAACCTCACAAAACTACCTACAATTACCTGCAGCAACCTACCTACATACTACAACCTCACAAAACTACCTACAATTACCTGCAGCTACCTACCTACATACTACAACCTCACAAAACTACCTACAATTACCTGCAGCTACCTACCTACATACTACAACCTCACAAAACTACCTACAATTACCTGCAGCTACCTACCTACTACAACCTCACAAAACTACCTACAATTACCTGCAGCAACCTACCTACATACTACAACCTCACAAAACTACCTACAATTACCTGCAGCAACCTACCTACATACTACAACCTCACAAAACTACCTACAATTACCTGCAGCTACCTACATACTACAACCTCACAAAACTATCTACAATTACCTGCAGCTACCTACCTACATACTACAACCTCACAAAACTACCTACAATTACCTGCAGTTACCTACCTACATACTACAACCTCACAAAGGTAGCAGGTAGCCTAGTGGTGAGCACACACACACACATTCATCAATGTGGCTTTCTCTCTGGGCTCTCTCCTAGGACCAGGAAACCAGCTACACCATCATCAAGTGCAAGGAAACAGAAATCGTAGCTGACGGGCTGAAGCCATCATCAGTCTACATATTCCAGATCAGAGCCAGAACATCGGCCGGGTACGGAGGATTCAGCCGACGCTTCGAGTTTGAGACCAGCCCTTACTGTAAGTCATGCATTTATATAGATAATACACACATGCTGTGTAAAGCCTTGTTCTGTGTAAAGCCTTGTTCTGTGTAAAGCCTTGTTCTGCGTAAAGCCTTGTTCTGTGTAAAGCCTTGTTCTGCGTAAAGCCTTGTTCTGTGTAAAGCCTTGTTCTGTGTAAAGCCTTGTTCTGTGTAAAGCCTTGTTCTGCGTAAAGCCTTGTTCTGCGTAAAGCCTTGTTCTGTGTAAAGCCTTGTTCTGTGTAAAGCCGTGTTCTGTGTAAAGCCTTGTTCTGTGTAAAGCATTGTTCTGTGTAAAGCATTGTTCTGCGTAAAGCCTTGTTCTGTGTAAAGCCTTGGTCTGGGTAAAGCCGTGTTCTGTGTAAAGCCTTGTTCTGTGTAAAGCCTTGTTCTGTGTAAAGCCGTGTTCTGTGTAAAGCCTTGTTCTGCGTAAAGCCTTGTTGTGCGTAAAGCCTTGGTCTGTGTAAAGCCTCCCCGGAAAATATATTGCATGATTACACCAGGCATATAGGTCTGTTTAGTATAGGACCTATATAGACTGTTTAGTATTGTACCTATATAGACTGTTTAGTATTGTACCTATAGACTGTTTAGTATTGGACCTATATAGACTGTTTAGTATAGGACCTATATAGACTATTTAGTATTGTACCTATAGACTGTTTAGTATTGGACCTATATAGACTGTTTAGTATAGGTCCTTTAGACTGTTTAGTATAGGTCCTTTATAGTGTTTAGTATAGGACCTATATAGACTGTTTAGTATAGGTTATATATAGACTGTTTAGTATAGGACCTATATAGACTGTTTAGCATAGGACCTATAGACTGTTTAGTATAGGACCTATAGACTGTTTAGTATAGGTTCTTTATATTGACCGTTTAGTATAGGACTTATATAGACTGTTTAGTATAGGACCTATATAGACTGTTTAGCATAGGACCTATAGACTGTTTAGTATAGGACCTATATAGATTGTTTGGTATAGGACCTATATAGACTGTTTAGTATTGTACCTATAGACTGTTTATTATTGGACCTATATAGACTGTTTAGTATAGGACCTATATAGACTATTTAGTATTGTACCTATAGACTGTTTAGTATTGGACCTATATAGACTGTTTAGTATAGGACCTATAGACTGTTTAGTATAGGTTATATATAGACTGTTTAGTATAGGACCTATATAGACTGTTTAGTATTGTACCTATATAGACTGTTTAGTATTGGACCTATATAGACTGTTTAGTATTGGACCTATATAGACTGTTTAGTATAGGACCTATATAGACTATTTAGTATTGTACCTATATACTGTTTAGTATTGGACCTATATAGACTGTTTAGTATAGGACCTATAGACTGTTTAGTATAGGTCCTTTATATACTGTTTAGTATAGGACCTATATAGACTGTTTAGTATAGGTTATATATAGACTGTTTAGTATAGGACCTATATAGACTGTTTAGCATAGGACCTATAGACTGTTTAGTATAGGACCTATAGACTGTTTAGTATAGGTTCTTTATAGACCGTTTAGTATAGGACTTATATAGACTGTTTAGTATAGGACCTATATAGACTGTTTAGTATAGCACCTATAGACTGTTTAGTATTGTACCTATAGACTGTTTAGTATAGGACCTATATAGACTGTTTAGTATTGTACCTATAGACTGTTTAGTATAGGACCTATATAGACTGTTTAGTATTGTACCTATAGATTGTTTAGTATAGGACCTATATAGACTGTTTAGTATAGGACCTATATAGACTGTTTAGTATTGTACCTATAGATTGTTTAGTATAGGACCTATATAGACTGTTTAGTATAGTACCTATATAGACTGTTTAGTATAGGACCTATATAGACTGTTTAGTATAGCACCTATAGACTGTTTAGTATTGTACCTATAGACTGTTTAGTATAGTACCTATATAGACTGTTTAGTATTGTACCTATAGACTGTTTAGTATAGGACCTATATAGACTGTTTAGTATTGTACCTATAGACTGTTTAGTATAGGACCTATATAGACTGTTTAGTATTGTACCTATAGATTGTTTAGTATAGGACCTATATAGACTGTTTAGTATAGGACCTATATAGACTGTTTAGTATTGTACCTATAGATTGTTTAGTATAGGACCTATATAGACTGTTTAGTATAGGACCTATATAGACTGTTTAGTACAGGACCTATATAGACTGTTTAGTATAGCACCTATAGACTGTTTAGTATTGTACCTATAGACTGTTTAGTATAGGACCTATATAGACTGTTTAGTATTGTACCTATAGACTGTTTAGTATAGGACCTATATAGACTGTTTAGTATTGTACCTATAGATTGTTTAGTATAGGACCTATATAGACTGTTTAGTATAGGACCTATATAGACTGTTTAGTATTGTACCTATAGATTGTTTAGTATAGGACCTATATAGACTGTTTAGTATAGTACCTATATAGACTGTTTAGTATAGGACCTATATAGACTGTTTAGTATAGCACCTATAGACTGTTTAGTATTGTACCTATATACTGTTTAGTATAGGACCTATATAGACTGTTTAGTATTGTACCTATAGACTGTTTAGTATAGGACCTATATAGACTGTTTAGTATAGGACCTATATAGACTGTTTAGTATAGCACCTATAGACTGTTTAGTATTGTACCTATAGACTGTTTAGTATAGGACCTATATAGACTGTTTAGTATTGTACCTATAGACTGTTTAGTATAGGACCTATATAGACTGTTTAGCATAGGACCTATATAGGACTGTTTAGTATAGGACCTATATAGACTGTTTAGTATAGGACCTATATAGACTGTTTAGTATTGTACCTATAGATTGTTTAGTATAGGTCCTATATAGAGTGTTTAGTATAGGACCTATATAGACTGTTTAGTATAGGACCTATATAGACTGTTTAGTATTGTACCTATAGACTGTTTAGTATAGGACCTATATAGACTGTTTAGCATAGGACCTATAGACTGTTTAGTATAGGACCTATATAGATTGTTTGGTATAGGACCTATATAGACTGTTTAGTATTGTACCTATAGACTGTTTATTATTGGACCTATATAGACTGTTTTGTATAGCACCTCCATAGACTGTAATGTGTCAGGCTCCCCACTAACAGTCTTCCTACCCCAGCAGTAGCTGCATCCAGTGACCGGTCTCAGTTCCCCATCGTCGTTGTGGCCATCACTGTAGGGGTTATTCTACTGGCCCTGGTGACTGGCTTACTGCTTAGTGGAAGGTAAGATATCTCTTTCACCCTGCCTTGTCCCTGTCCCCTGCCTTGTCCCTGTCTCTGTCCCCTGCCTTGTCCCTGTCTCTGTCCCTCCTGCCCTGTCTCCTGTCCCCTGCCTTGTCCCTGTCTCTGTCCCCTGCCTTGTCCCTGTCTCCTGCCTTGTCCCTGTCTCTGTCCCTTGCCTTGTCCCTGTCTCTGTCCCCTGCCTTGTCCCTGTCCCTGTCCCCTGCCTTGTCCCTGTCCCCTGCCTTGTCCCTGTCTCTGTCCCCTGCCTTGTCCCTGTCTCCTGTCCCCTGCCTTGTCCCTGTCTCTGTCCCCTGCCTTGTCCGTGTCTCTGTCCCCTGCCTTGTCCCTGTCTCTGTCCCCTGCCTTGTCCCTGTCCCTGTCCCCTGCCTTGTCCCTGTCCCCTGCCTTGTCCCTGTCTCTGTCCCCTGCCTTGTCCCTGTCTCTGTCCCCTGCCTTGTCCCTGTCTCTGTCCCCTGCCTTGTCCGTGTCTCTGTCCCCTGCCTTGTCCCTGTCTCTGTCCCCTGCCTTGTCCGTGTCTCATGCCTTGTCCCTGTCTCTGTCCCCTGCCTTGTCCCTGTCTCCTGCCTGTCCCTGTCTGTATCCCTGTCTCTGTCCCCTGCCTTGTCCCTGTCTCTGTCCCTGCCTTGTCCCTGTCTCTGTCCCTAACTTGTCCCTGTCTCTGTTCCCTGCCTGTCCCTGTTTGTGTCCCTGTCTGTATACCTGTCTCTGTCCCCTGCCTTGTCCCTGTCTGTGTCCCCTGCCTTGTCCCTGTCTGTGTCCCCTGCCTTGTCCCTGTCTGTGTCTCTGTCTTAGTGTTTTAGGTAACTCTGGTCATGCTGTGTTATGTTAGCTGATGAACTAACAGGCTTTACCGTGTGTCTGGCAACGGCATGGGAGGATGGGGCTGTTCTCATACTAATACAACGATGATTTCTGTCATTCTATTCTATGGATGTTCCACAATACCCTCACAGGAAGCTGAGGCGGAGACAATATCCTGTTTCTCGCACGCTGCACAGGTTACTTTGCATGACAATATCACCACCATAGAGCAACAACAATACCAACAGTCACTATGACTGGCCTGCTGCTGGCAACAACAATACCAACAGTCACTATGACTGGCCTGTTGCTGGCAACAACAATACCAACAGTCACTATGACTGGCCTGCTGCTGGCAACAACAATAGCAACAGTCACTATGACTAGCCTGTTGCTGGCAACAACAATACCAACAGTCACTATGACTGGCCTGTTGCTGGCAACAACAATACCAACAGTCACTATGACTAGCCTGCTGCTGGCAACAACAATACCAACAGTCAATATGACTGGCCTGCTGCTGGCAACAACAATACCAACAGTCACTATGACTAGCCTGTTGCTGGCAACAACAATACCAACAGTCACTATGACTAGCCTGTTGCTGGCAACAACAATACCAACAGTCACTATGACTGGCCTGCTGCTGGCAACAACAATACCAACAGTCACTATGACTGGCCTGCACTGACTAGCCTGTTGCTGGCAACAACAATACCAACAGTCACTATGACTAGCCTGTTGCTGGCAACAACAATACCAACAGTCACTATGACTAGCCTGTTGCTGGCAACAACAATACCAACAGTCACTATGACTAGCCTGCTGCTGGCAACAACAATACCAACAGTCACTATGACTGGCCTGTTGCTGGCAACAACAATACCAACAGTCACTATGACTGGCCTGTTGCTGGCAACAACAATACTAACAGTCACTATGACTGGCCTGCTGCTGGCAACAACAATACCAACAGTCACTATGACTGGCCTGCTGCTGGCAACAATACCAACAGTCACTATGACTAGCCTGCTGCTGGCAACAACAATACCAACAGTCACTATGACTGGCCTGCAGCTGGCAACAACAATACCAACCGTCACTATGACTAGCCTGTTGCTTACAACAACAATACCAACAGTCACTATGACTGGCCTGCTGCTGGCAACAACAATACCAACAGTCACTATGACTGGCCTGCTGCTGGCAACAACAATACCAACAGTCACTATGACTGGCCTGCTGCTGGCAACAACAATACCAACAGTCACAGCACTTTGACTAGCCTGCTGCTGGCAACAACAATACCAACAGTCACTATGACTGGCCTGCTGCTCACTATGACAACAACAATACCAACAGTCACTATGACTGGCCTGCTGCTGGCAACAACAATACCAACAGTCACTATGACTAGCCTGTTGCTGTCACAACAACAATACCAACAGTCACTATGACTGGCCTGCTGCAGGCAACAACAATACCAACAGTCACTATGACTGGCCTGCTGCTGGCAACAACAATACCAACAGTCACTATGACTGACCTGTTGCTGACAACAACAATACCAACAGTCACTATGACTGGCCTACTGCTGGCAACAACAACACCAACAGTCACAGCACTTTGACTAGCCTGCTGCTGGCAACAACAATACCAACAGTCAATATGACTGGCCTGCTGCTGGCAACAACAATACCAACAGTCAATATGACTGGCCTGCTGCTGGCAACAACAATACCAACAGTCAATATGACTGGCCTACTGCAGGCAACAACAATACCAACAGTCACAATGACTGGCCTGCTGATGACAACAACAATACCAACATTCACTATGACTGGCCTGCTGCTGGCAACAACAATACCAACAGTCACTATGACTGGCCTGCTGCAGGCAACAACAATACCAACAGTCACTATGACTGGCCTGCTGCAGGCAACAACAATACCAACAGCCACTATGACTGGCCTGCTGCTGACAACAACAATACCAACAGTCACTATGACTAGCCTGCTGCTACAACAATACTAATACTAATACTACCTGTCTACTGTTTCTGTGTTTCACCTGTCTACTGTTTCTGTGTTTTACCTGTCTACTGTTTCTGTGTTTTACCTGTCTTCTGTTTCTGTGTTTTACCTGTCTACTGTTTCTGTGTTTTACCTGTCTACTGTTTCTGTGTTTTACCTGTCTACTGTTTTACCTGTCTACTGTTTCACCTGTCTACTTTTAAACCTGTCTACTGTTTCTGTGTTTTACCTGTCAACTGTTTTACCTGTCTACTGTTTTACCTGTCTACTGTTTTACCTGTCTACTGTTTCTGTGTTTTACCTGTCTACTGTTTTACCTGTCTACTGTTTCTGTGTTCTGTTTCACCTGTCTACTGTTTCTGTGTTTTACCTGTCTACTGTTTCACCTGTCTACTGTTTTACCTGTCTACTGTTTCACCTGTCTACTGTTTCACCTGTCTACTGTTTCTGTGTTTTACCTGTCTACTGTTTCTGTGTTTTACCTGTCTACTGTTTTACCTGTCTACTGTTTCTGTGTTTTACCTGTCTACTGTTTCTGTGTTTTACCTGTCTACTGTTTCTGTGTTTTACCTGTCTACTGTTTCACCTGTCTACTGTTTCTGTGTTTTACCTGTCTACTGTTTCTGTGTTTTACCTGTCTACTGTTTCTGTCTACTGTTTACTGTTTCTGTGTTTTACCTGTCTACTGTTTCTGTGTTTTACCTGTCTACTGTTTCACCTGTCTACTGTTTCTGTGTTTTACCTGTCTACTGTGTTTACCTGTCTACCTGTCTACTGTTTCTGTGTTTTACCTGTCTACTGTTTTGTGTTTTACCTGTCTACTGTTTCTGTGTTTTACCTGTCTACTGTTTCTGTGTTTTACCTGTCTACTGTTTCTGTGTTTTACCTGTCTACTGTTTCTGTGCTTTACCTGTCTACTGTTTCTGTCTACTGTTTCTGTGTTTTACCTGTCTACTGTTTCTGTGTTTTACCTGTCTACTGTTTCTGTGTTTTACCTGTCTACTGTTTCTGTGTTTTACCTGTCTACTGTTTCTGTGTTTCACCTGTCTACTGTTTCTGTGTTTTACCTGTCTACTGTTTCTGTGTTTTACCTGTCTACTGTTTCACCTGTGTTTCACCTGTCCTGTTTCTACTGTTTCTGTGTTTACCTGTCTACTGTTTTACCTGTCTACTGTTTCTGTGTTTTACCTGTCTACTGTTTCTGTGTTTTACCTGTCTACTGTTTCTGTGTTTTACCTGTCTACTGTTTCTGTGTTTTACCTGTCTACTGTTTCTGTGTTTTACCTGTCTACTGTTTCTGTGTTTGTCTACCTTCTACTGTTTCTGTGCTTTACCTGTCTACTGTTTCTGTGTTTCACCTGTCTACTGTTTCTGTGTTTCACCTGTCTACTGTTTCACCTGTCTACTGTTTCTGTGTTTTACCTGTCTACTGTTTCTGTGTTTTACCTGTCTACTGTTTCTGTGTTTCACCTGTCTACTGTTTCTGTGTTTTACCTGTTTTCACCTGTCTACTGTTTCTGTGTTTTACCTGTCTACTGTTTCTGTCTACTGTTTCTGTTTTCACCTGTCTACTGTTTCTGTGTTTTACCTGTCTACTGTTTCACCTGTCTACTGTTTCTGTGTTTTACCTGTCTACTGTTTCTGTGTTTTACCTGTCTACTGTTTCTGTGTTTTACCTGTCTACTGTTTCACCTGTCTACTGTTTCTGTGTTTTACCTGTCTACTGTTTCTGTGTTTTACCTGTCTACTGTTTCTGTGTTTTACCTGTCTACTGTTTCTGTGTTTCACCTGTCTACTGTTTCTGTTTCTGTGTTTTACCTGTCTACTGTTTCTGTGTTTTACCTGTCTACTGTTTCTGTCTACTGTTTCTGTTTTTACCTGTCTACTGTTTCTGTGTTTTACCTGTCTACTGTTTCTGTGTTTTACCTGTCTACTGTTTCTGTGTTTCACCTGTCTACTGTTTCTGTGTTTTACCTGTCTACTGTTTCTGTGTTTTACCTGTCTACTGTTTCTGTGTTTTACCTGTCTACTGTTTCTGTCTACTGTTTCTGTGTTTCACCTGTCTACTGTTTCTGTGTTTTACCTGTCTACTGTTTCTGTCTACTGTTTCTGTGTTTTACCTGTCTACTGTTTCTGTGTTTTACCTGTCTACTGTTTCTGTGTTTTACCTGTCTACTGTTTCTGTGTTTTACCTGTCTACTGTTTCTGTGTTTTACCTGTCTACTGTTTCTGTGTTTTGTCTACTGTTTCACCTGTCTACTGTTTCTGTGTTTTACCTGTCTACTGTTTCTGTGTTTTACCTGTCTACTGTTTCTGTGTTTTACCTGTCTACTGTTTCTGTGTTTTACCTGTCTACTGTTTCTGTGTTTTACCTGTCTACTGTTTCTGTGTTTTACCTGTCTACTGTTTCACCTGTCTACTGTTTCTGTGTTTTACCTGTCTACTGTTTCTGTGTTTCACCTGTCTACTGTTTCTGTGTTTCACCTGTCTACTGTTTCTGTCTACTGTTTTTTACCTGTCTACTGTTTCTGTGTTTTACCTGTCTACTGTTTCTGTGTTTTACCTTCTACTGTTTCTGTGTTTTACTACTGTTTCTGTGTTTTACCTGTCTACTGTTTCTGTGTTTTACCTGTCTACTGTTTCTGTGTTTCACCTGTCTACTGTTTCTGTGTTTTACCTGTCTACTGTTTCTGTGTTTTTTCCTGTCTACTGTTTCTGTGTTTTACCTGTCTACTGTTTCTGTGTTTTACCTGTCTACTGTTTCTGTGTTTTACCTGTCTACTGTTTCTGTGTTTCACCTGTCTACTGTTTCTGTGTTTTACCTGTCTACTGTTTCTGTGTTTTACCTGTCTACTGTTTCACCTGTCTACTGTTTCTGTGTTTTACCTGTCTACTGTTTCTGTGTTTTACCTGTCTACTGTTTCTGTGTTTTACCTGTCTACTGTTTCTGTGTTTTACCTGTCTACTGTTTCTGTGTTTTACCTGTGTTTTACCTGTCTACTGTTTCTGTGTTTTACCTGTCTACTGTTTCTGTGTTTTACCTGTCTACTGTTTCTGTGTTTTACCTGTCTACTGTTTCTGTGTTTCACCTGTCTACTGTTTCTGTGTTTTACCTGTCTACTGTTTCTGTGTTTTACCTGTCTACTGTTTCTGTGTTTTACCTGTCTACTGTGTTTTACCTGTCTACTGTTTCTGTGTTTTACCTGTCTACTGTTTCTGTGTTTTACCTGTCTACTGTTTCTGTGTTTTACCTGTCTACTGTTTCTGTGTTTTACCTGTCTACTGTTTCTGTGTTTTACCTGTCTACTGTTTCACCTGTCTACTGTTTCTGTGTTTTACCTGTCTACTGTTTCTGTGTTTCACCTGTCTACTGTTTCTGTCTACTGTTTCTGTGTTTTACCTGTCTTGTTTCTGTGTTTTACCTGTCTACTGTTTCTGTGTTTTACCTGTCTACTGTTTCTGTGTTTTACCTGTCTACTGTTTTTACTGTGTTTTTCTGTGTTTTACCTGTCTACTGTTTCTGTGTTTACCTGTCTACTGTTTCTGTGTTTTACCTGTCTACTGTTTCTGTGTTTTACCTGTCTACTGTTTCTGTGTTTTACCTGTCTACTGTTTTACCTGTCTACTGTTTCTGTGTTTCACCTGTCTACTGTTTCTGTGTTTTACCTGTCTACTGTTTCACCTGTCTACTGTTTCTGTGTTTTACCTGTCTACTGTTTCTGTGTTTCACCTGTCTACTGTTTCACCTGTCTACTGTTTCTGTGTTTCACCTGTTTACTGTTTCTGTGTTTCACCTGTCTACTGTTTCACCTGTCTACTGTTTCTGTGTTTTACCTGTCTACTGTTTCACCTGTCTACTGTTTCTGTGTTTTACCTGTCTACTGTTTCTGTGTTTTACCTGTCTACTGTTTCTGTGTTTTACCTGTCTACTGTTTCTGTGTTTTACCTGTCTACTGTTTCTGTGTTTTACCTGTCTACTGTTTCTGTGTTTTACCTGTCTACTGTTTCTGTCTACTGTTTTACCTGTCTACTGTTTCTGTGTTTTACCTGTCTACTGTTTGTTTCTGTGTTTTACCTGTCTACTGTTTCTGTGTTTTACCTGTCTACTGTTTCTGTTTTACCTGTCTACTGTTTCTGTGTTTTACCTGTCTACTGTTTCTGTGTTTTACCTGTCTACTGTTTCTGTGTTTTACCTGTCTACTGTTTCTGTGTTTTACCTGTCTACTGTTTCTGTGTTTTACCTGTGTTTCTGTTTTTACCTGTCTACTGTTTCACCTGTCTACTGTTTCTGTGTTTTACCTGTCTACTGTTTCTGTCTTTTTCACCTGTCTACTGTTTCTGTGTTTTACCTGTCTACTGTTTCTGTGTTTTACCTGTCTACTGTTTTCACCTGTCTACTGTTTCTGTGTTTTACCTGTCTACTACTGTTTTCACCTGTCTACTGTTTCACCTGTCTACTGTTTCACCTGTCTACTGTTTCTGTGTTTTACCTGTCTACTGTTTCTGTGTTTTACCTGTCTACTGTTTCACCTGTCTACTGTTTCTGTGTTTTACCTGTCTACTGTTTCTGTGTTTTACCTGTCTACTGTTTCTGTGTTTTACCTGTCTACTGTTTCTGTGTTTTACCTGTCTACTGTTTCTGTGTTTTACCTGTCTACTGTTTCTGTGTTTTACCTGTCTACTGTTTCTGTGTTTTACCTGTCTACTGTTTCTGTGTTTTACCTGTCTACTGTTTCTGTGTTTTACCTGTCTACTGTTTCTGTGTTTTACCTGTCTACTGTTTCTGTGTTTTACCTGTCTACTGTTTCACCTGTCTACTGTTTCTGTGTTTTACCTGTCTACTGTTTCACCTGTCTACTGTTTCTGTGTTTTACCTGTCTACTGTTTCTGTGTTTTACCTGTCTACTGTTTCTGTGTTTTACCTGTCTACTGTTTCTGTCTTTTCCTGTTTACTGTTTCTGTGTTTCACCTGTCTACTGTTTCTGTGTTTTACCTGTCTTGTTTCTGTGTTTCACCTGTCTACTGTTTCTGTGTTTTACCTGTCTACTGTTTCACCTGTCTACTGTTTCTGTGTTTTACCTGTCTACTGTTTCTGTGTTTTACCTGTCTACTGTTTCTGTCTACTGTTTTACCTGTACTGTTTCTGTTTTTACCTGTCTACTGTTTCTGTGTTTTACCTGTCTACTGTTTCTGTGTTTTACCTGTCTACTGTTTCTGTGTTTTACCTGTCTACTGTTTCTGTGTTTTACCTGTCTACTGTTTCTGTGTTTTACCTGTCTACTGTTTTTACCTGTCTTTACCTGTCTACTGTTTCTGTATTTCACCTGTCTACTGTTTCTGTGTTTTACCTGTCTACTGTTTCACCTGTCTACTGTTTCTGTGTTTTACCTGTCTACTGTTTCTGTGTTTTACCTGTCTACTGTTTCTGTGTTTTACCTGTCTACTGTTTCTGTGTTTTACCTGTCTACTGTTTCTGTGTTTCACCTGTCTACTGTTTCTGTGTTTCACCTGTCTACTGTTTCGCCTGTCTACTGTTTCTGTGTTTCACCTTTCTACTGTTTCTGTGTTTCACCTGTCTACTGTTTCTGTGTTTCACCTGTCTACTGTTTCTGTGTTTTACCTGTCTACTGTTTCTGTGTTTTCTGTGTTTTACCTGTCTACTGTTTCTGTGTTTCACCTTTCTACTGTTTCTGTGTTTCACCTGTCTACTGTTTCTGTGTTTTACCTGTCTACTGTTTCTGTGTTTTACCTGTCTACTGTTTCTGTGTTTTACCTGTCTACTGTTTTCACCTGTCTACTGTTTCTGTGTTTTACCTGTCTACTGTTTCTGTGTTTTACCTGTCTACTGTTTCTGTCTACTGTTTCACCTGTCTACTGTTTCTGTGTTTTACCTGTCTACTGTTTCTGTGTTTTACCACCTGTCTACTGTTTCTGTGTTTTACCTGTCTACTGTTTCTGTGTTTCACCTGTCTACTGTTTCTGTCTACTGTTTCTGTGTTTTACCTGTCTACTGTTTCTGTGTTTTACCTGTCTACTGTTTCTGTGTTTTACCTGTCTACTGTTTCTGTGTTTTACCTGTCTACTGTTTCTGTGTTTTACCTGTCTACTGTTTCTGTGTTTTACCTGTCTACTGTTTCTGTGTTTTACCTGTCTACTGTTTCACCTGTCTACTGTTTCTGTGTTTTACCTGTCTACTGTTTCTGTGTTTTACCTGTCTACTGTTTCTGTGTTTTACCTGTCTACTGTTTCTGTGTTTTACCTGTCTACTGTTTCTGTGTTTCACCTGTCTACTGTTTCTGTGTTTTACCTGTCTACTGTTTCTGTGTTTTACCTGTCTACTGTTTCTGTGTTTTACCTGTCTACTGTTTCACCTGTCTACTGTTTCTGTGTTTTACCTGTCTACTGTTTCACCTGTCTACTGTTTCTGTGTTTTACCTGTCTACTGTTTCTGTGTTTTACCTGTCTACTGTTTCACCTGTCTACTGTTTCTGTGTTTTACCTGTCTACTGTTTCTGTGTTTTACCTGTCTACTGTTTCTGGGTTTTACCTGTCTACCTCTTCTGGGTTTTACCTGTCTACCGCTTCTGGGTTTTACCTGTCTACCGCTTCTGGGTTTTACCTGTCTACCGCTTCTGGGTTTTACCTGTCTACTGTTTCTGTGTTTCACCTGTCTACTGTTTCTGTGTTTTACTACTGTTTCTGTCTACTGTTTCTGTGTTTTACCTGTCTACTGTTTCTGTGTTTTACCTGTCTACTGTTTCTGTGTTTTACCTGTCTACTGTTTCTGTGTTTTACCTGTCTACTGTTTCTGTGTTTCACCTGTCTACTGTTTCTGTGTTTTACCTGTCTACTGTTTCTGTGTTTTACCTGTCTACTGTTTCTGTGTTTTACCTGTCTACTGTTTCTGTGTTTCACCTGTCTACTGTTTCACCTGTCTACTGTTTCACCTGTCTACTGTTTCTCTGTTTTACCTGTCTACCTGTCTACTGTTTCTGTCTACTGTTTCACCTGTCTACTGTTTCTGTCTACTGTTTCACCTGTCTACTGTTTCTGTGTTTTACCTGTCTACTGTTTCTGTGTTTCTGTGTTTTACACCTGTCTACTGTTTCTGTGTTTTACCTGTCTACTGTTTCACCTGTCTACTGTTTCTGTGTTTTACCTGTCTACTGTTTCTGTGTTTTACCTGTCTACTGTTTCTGTGTTTCACCTGTCTACTGTTTCTGTGTTTTACCTGTCTACTGTTTCTGTGTTTTACCTGTCTACTGTTTCTGTGTTTCACCTGTCTACTGTTTCTGTGTTTTACCTGTCTACTGTTTCTGTGTTTTACCTGTCTACTGTTTCTGTGTTTTACCTGTCTACTGTTTCTGTGTTTTACCTGTCTACTGTTTCTGTGTTTCTGTGTTTTACCTGTCTACTGTTTCTGTGTTTTACCTGTCTACTGTTTCTGTGTTTCACCTGTCTACTGTTTCTGTGTTTTACCTGTCTACTGTTTCTGTGTTTCTACCTGTCTACTGTTTCTGTGTTTCTGTGTTTTACCTGTCTACTGTTTCTGTGTTTTACCTGTCTACTGTTTCTGTGTTTTACCTGTCTACTGTTTCTGTGTTTTACCTGTCTACTGTTTCTGTGTTTCACCTGTCTACTGTTTCTGTGTTTTACCTGTCTACTGTTTCTGTGTTTCACCTGTCTACTGTTTCTGTCTACTGTTTCTGTGTTTTACCTGTCTACTGTTTTCTGTGTTTCACCTGTCTACTGTTTCTCACCTGTCTACTGTTTCTGTGTTTTACCTGTCTACTGTTTCTGTGTTTCACCTGTCTACTGTTTCTGTGTTTCACCTGTCTACTGTTTTGTCTGTCTACTACTGTTTCTGTGTTTTACCTGTCTACTGTTTCTGTGTTTCACCTGTCTACTGTTTCCTGTGTTTTACCTGTCTACTGTTTCTGTGTTTCACCTGTCTACTGTTTCTGTGTTTTTTCACCTGTCTACTGTTTCTGTGTTTTACCTGTCTACTGTTTCTGTGTTTTACCTGTCTACTGTTTCACCTGTCTACTTTTCTGTGTTTCACCTGTCTACTGTTTCTGTGTTTCACCTGTCTACTGTTTCTTGTTTTACCTGTCTACTGTTTCTGTGTTTTACCTGTCTACTGTTTCTGTGTTTTACCTGTCTACTGTTTCTGTGTTTTACCTGTCTACTGTTTCTGTGTTTTACCTGTCTACTGTTTCTGTGTTTTACCTGTCTACTGTTTCTGTGTTTCACCTGTCTACTGTTTCTGTGTTTTACCTTCTACTGTTTCTGTGTTTTACCTGTCTACTGTTTCTGTGTTTTACCTGTCTACTGTTTCTGTGTTTTACCTGCTACTGTTTCACCTGTCTACTGTTTCTGTGTTTTACCTGTCTACTGTTTTCTGTGTTTCACCTGTCTACTGTTTCTGTGTTTTACCTGTCTACTGTTTCTGTGTTTTACCTCTACTGTTTCTGTGTTTTACCTGTCTACTGTTTCTGTGTTTTACCTGTCTACTGTTTCTGTGTTTTACCTGTCTACTGTTTCTGTGTTTTACCTGTCTACTGTTTCTGTGTTTCACCTGTCTACTGTTTCCTTTTCACCTGTCTACTGTTTCTGTCTACTGTTTTACCTGTCTACTGTTTCTGTGTTTTACCTGTCTACTGTTTCTGTGTGTTTTACCTGTCTACTGTTTTACCTGTCTACTGTTTCTGTGTTTTACCTGTCTACTGTTTCTGTGTTTTACCTGTCTACTGTTTCTGTGTTTTACCTGTCTACTGTCTACTGTTTTCTGTGTTTTTCTGTGTTTCACCTGTCTACTGTTTTTACCTGTCTTTTACCTGTCTACTGTTTCTGTCTTTTTCTGTGTTGTTTCACCTTCTACTGTTTCTGTGTTTCACCTGTCTACTGTTTCACCTGTCTACTGTTTCTGTGTTTCACCTGTCTACTGTTTCACCTGTCTACTGTTTCACCTGTCTACTGTTTCTGCGTTTTACCTGTCTACTGTTTTACCTGTCTACTGTTTTACCTGTCTACTGTTTCTGTGTTTCACCTGTCTACTGTTTCTGTGTTTTACCTGTCTACTGTTTCTGTGTTTCTGTTTACCTGTCTACTGTTTCTGTGTTTTACCTGTCTACTGTTTCTGTGTTTTTTTACCTGTCTACTGTTTTACCTGTCTACTGTTTCTGTGTTTTACCTGTCTACTGTTTTACCTGTCTACTGTTTCACCTGTCTTTTGTTTCACCTGTCTACTGTTTCACCTGTCTACTGTTTCTGTGTTTTACCTGTCTACTGTTTCTGTGTTTTACCTGTCTACTGTTTCTGTGTTTTACCTGTCTACTGTTTCTGTGTTTTACCTGTCTACTGTTTCTGTGTTTTACCTGTCTACTGTTTCTGTGTTTCACCTGTCTACTGTTTCTACCTGTTTACTGTTTCTGTGTTTTACCTGTCTACTGTTTCACCTGTCTACTGTTTCTGTGTTTTACCTGTCTACTGTTTCACCTGTCTACTGTTTCTGTGTTTTACCTGTCTACTGTTTCTGTGTTTCACCTGTCTACTGTTTCACCTGTCTACTGTTTCACCTGTCTACTGTTTCTGTGTTTTACCTGTCTACTGTTTCTGTGTTTCACCTGTCTACTGTTTCTGTGTTTCACCTGTCTACTGTTTCACCTGTCTACTGTTTCACCTGTCTACTGTTTCACCTGTCTACTGTTTCTGTGTTTCACCTGTCTACTGTTTCACCTGTCTACTGTTTCTGTGTTTTACCTGTCTACTGTTTTACCTGTCTACTGTTTCTGTGTTTTACCTGTCTACTGTTTTACCTGTCTACTGTTTCTGTGTTTTACCTGTCTACTGTTTCTGTGTTTTACCTGTCTACTGTTTCACCTGTCTACTGTTTCTGTGTTTTACCTGTCTACTGTTTCACCTGTCTACTGTTTCTGTCTACTGTTTCTGTGTTTTACCTGTCTACTGTTTTACCTGTCTACTGTTTCTGTGTTTTACCTGTCTACTGTTTCACCTGTCTACTGTTTCTGTGTTTTACCTGTCTACTGTTTCTGTGTTTCACCTGTCTACTGTTTCTGTGTTTCACCTGTCTACTGTTTCTGTGTTTCACCTGTCTACTGTTTCTGTGTTTCACCTGTCTACTGTTTCACCTGTCTACTGTTTCACCTGTCTACTGTTTCTGTGTTTTACCTGTCTACTGTTTCTGTGTTTCACCTGTCTACTGTTTCTGTGTTTCACCTGTCTACTGTTTCACCTGTCTACTGTTTCACCTGTCTACTGTTTCTGTGTTTTACCTGTCTACTGTTTCTGTGTTTTACCTGTCTACTGTTTCTGTGTTTTACCTGTCTACTGTTTCTGTGTTTTACCTGTCTACTGTTTTACCTGTCTACCGTTTCTGTGTTTTACCTGTCTACTGTTTTACCTGTCTACTGTTTCTGTGTTTTACCTGTCTACTGTTTCTGTGTTTTACCTGTCCTACTGTTTTGTGTTTCACCTGTCTACTGTTTCTGTGTTTTACCTGTCTACTGTTTCTGTGTTTTTCACCTGTCTACTGTTTCTGTGTTTTACCTGTCTACTGTTTCACCTGTGTTTTCTGTGTTTTACCTGTCTACTGTTTCACCTGTTTGTTTCTGTGTTTTACCTGTCTACTGTTTCACCTGTCTACTGTTTCTGTGTTTTACCTGTCTACTGTTTCACCTGTCTACTGTTTCTGTGTTTTACCTGTCTACTGTTTCACCTGTCTACTGTTTCTGTGTTTTACCTGTCTACTGTTTCACCTGTCTACTGTTTCACCTGTCTACTGTTTCACCTGTCTACTGTTTCTGTGTTTTACCTGTCTACTGTTTCTGTGTTTTACCTGTCTACTGTTTCACCTGTCTACTGTTTCTGTGTTTTACCTGTCTACTGTTTCACCTGTCTACTGTTTCACCTGTCTGCTGTTTCACCTGTCTACTGTTTCACCTGTCTACTGTTTCACCTGTCTACTGTTTCACCTGTCTACTGTTTCTGTGTTTTACCTGTCTACTGTTTCTGTGTTTTACCTGTCTACTGTTTCTGTGTTTCACCTGTCTACTGTTTCTGTGTTTTACCTGTCTACTGTTTCTGTGTTTTACCTGTCTACTGTTTTACCTGTCTACTGTTTCTGTGTTTCACCTGTCTACTGTTTTACCTGTCTACTGTTTCTGTGTTTTACCTGTCTACTGTTCACCTGTCTACTGTTTCTCTGTTTTACCTGTCTACCGTTTCTGTGTTTCACCTGTCTACTGTTTCTGTGTTTTACCTGTCTACTGTTTCTGTGTTTTACCTGTCTACTGTTTCTGTGTTTTACCTGTCTACTGTTTCACCTGTCTACTGTTTCTGTGTTTTACCTGTCTACTGTTTCTGTGTTTCACCTGTCTACTGTTTTACCTGTCTACTGTTTCTGTGTTTCACCTGTCTACTGTTTTACCTGTCTACTGTTTCTGTGTTTTACCTGTCTACTGTTTCTGTGTTTTACCTGTCTACTGTTTTACCTGTCTACTTCTCACCTGTCTTACCTTCTGTGTTTTACCTGTCTACTTCTTTACCTGTCTACCGTTTCTGTGTTTCACATGTCTACTGTTTTACCTGTCTACTGTTTCTGTGTTTTACCTGTCTACTGTTTCTTTGTTTTACCTGTCTACTGTTTTACCTGTCTACTGTTTCTGTGTTTTACCTGTCTACTGTTTCACCTGTCTACTGTTTCTCTGTTTTACCTGTCTACCGTTTCTGTGTTTCACCTGTCTACTGTTTCTGTGTTTTACCTGTCTACTTTTTCTGTGTTTTACCTGTCTACTTCTTTACCTGTCTACTGTTTCTGTGTTTTACCTGTCTACTGTTTCTGTGTTTCACCTGTCTACTGTTTCTGTGTTTTACCTGTCTACCTGTCTACTGTTTCTGTGTTTTACCTGTCTACTGTTTCTGTGTTTCACCTGTCTACTGTTTCTCTGTTTTACCTGTCTACTGTTTCTGTGTTTTACCTGTCTACTGTTTCTGTGTTTCACCTGTCTACTGTGTTTTCACCTGTCTACTGTTTCTGTGTTTTACCTGTCTACTGTTTTCACCTGTCTACTGTTTCTGTGTTTTACCTGTCTACTGTTTCTGTGTTTCACCTGTCTACTGTTTCTGTGTTTTACCTGTCTACCTTTCTGTATTTCTGTCTACTGTTTCTGTGTTTTACCTGTCTACTGTTTCTGTGTTTCACCTGTCTACTGTTTCTGTGTTTTACCTGTCTACTGTTTCTGTGTTTTACCTGTCTACTGTTTCTGTGTTTCACCTGTCTACTGTTTCTGTGTTTTACCTGTCTACTGTTTTTACCTGTCTACTGTTTCTCTGTTTTACCTGTCTACCGTTTCTGTTTTCACCTGTCTACTGTTTCTGTGTTTTACCTGTCTACTGTTTCTGTGTTTTACCTGTCTACTGTTTCTGTGTTTTACCTGTCTACTGTTTCTGTGTTTTACCTGTCTACTGTTTGTTTTACCTGTTTGTTTCTGTATTTCACCTGTCTACTGTTTCTGTCTACTGTTTCTGTGTTTCACCTGTCTACTGTTTCTGTGTTTCACCTGTCTACTGTTTCTGTGTTTTACCTGTCTACTGTTTCTGTGTTTTACCTGTCTACTGTTTCTGTGTTTTACCTGTCTACTGTTTCTGTGTTTTACCTGTCTACTGTTTCTGTGTTTTTCTGTGTTTTACCTGTCTACTGTTTCTGTGTTTTGTCTACTGTTTCACCTGTCTACTGTTTCACCTGTCTACTGTTTCTGTGTTTTGTCTACCTGTCTACTGTTTCTGTGTTTCACCTGTCTACTGTTTCTGTGTTTTACCTGTCTACTGTTTCTGTGTTTCACCTGTCTACTGTTTCACCTGTCTACTGTTTCACCTGTCTACTGTTTCACCTGTCTACTGTTTCTGTGTTTTACCTGTCTACTGTTTCTGTGTTTCACCTGTCTACTGTTTCTGTGTTTCACCTGTCTACTGTTTCTGTGTTTTACCTGTCTACTGTTTCACCTGTCTACTGTTTCTGTGTTTTACCTGTCTACTGTTTCACCTGTCTACTGTTTCTGTGTTTTACCTGTCTACTGTTTCTGTGTTTCACCTGTCTACTGTTTCTGTGTTTCACCTGTCTACTGTTTCTGTGTTTTACCTGTCTACTGTTTCTGTGTTTCACCTGTCTACTGTTTCTGTGTTTCACCTGTCTACTGTTTCTGTGTTTTACTTGTCTACTGTTTCACCTGTCTACTGTTTCTATGTTTTACCTGTCTACTGTTTCACCTGTCTACTGTTTCTGTGTTTTACCTGTCTACTGTTTCTGTGTTTTACCTGTCTACTGTTTTACCTGTCTACTGTTTCTGTGTTTTACCTGTCTACTGTTTCTGTGTTTTACCTGTCTACTGTTTTACCTGTCTACTGTTTTACCTGTCTACTGTTTCTGTGTTTTACCTGTCTACTGTTTCTGTGTTTTACCTGTCTACTGTTTTACCTGTCTACTGTTTCTGTGTTTTACCTGTCTACTGTTTTACCTGTCTACCGTTTCTGTGTTTCACCTGTCTACCGTTTCTGTGTTTTACCTGTCTACTGTTTTACCTGTCTACCGTTTCTGTGTTTTACCTGTCTACTGTTTCTTTGTCTACTGTTTACCTGTCTACTTTCTGTGTTTTACCTGTCTACTGTTTTACCTGTCTACTGTTTCTGTGTTTTACCTGTCTACTGTTTCACCTGTCTTTTCTGTGTTTCACCTGTTTACTGTTTCTGTGTTTTACCTGTCTACTGTTTTACCTGTCTACTGTTTCTGTGTTTTACCTGTCTACTGTTTTACCTGTCTACTGTTTCTGTGTTTCACCTGTCTACTGTTTCTGTGTTTTACCTGTCTACTGTTTTACCTGTCTACTGTTTCTGTGTTTTACCTGTCTACTGTTTTACCTGTCTACTGTTTCTGTGTTTCACCTGTCTACTGTTTCTGTGTTTTACCTGTCTACTGTTTTACCTGTCTACTGTTTCTGTTTTTACCTGTCTACTGTTTTACCTGTCTACCGTTTCTGTGTTTCACCTGTCTACTGTTTCTGTGTTTTACCTGTCTACTGTTTCTGTGTTTTACCTGTCTACTGTTTCTCTGTTTTACCTGTCTACTGTTTCACCTGTCTACTGTTTCACCTGTCTACTGTTTCACTTGTCTACTGTTTCTGTGTTTTACCTGTCTACTGTTTCTCTGTTTTACCTGTCTACTGTTTCTGTGTTTCACCTGTCTACTGTTTCTGGGTTTTACCTGTCTACTGTTTCTGTGTTTTACCTGTCTACTGTTTCTGGGTTTTACCTGTCTACTGTTTCACCTGTCTACTGTTTCTGTGTTTTACCTGTCTACTGTTTTACCTGTCTACTGTTTCTCTGTTTTACCTGTCTACTGTTTCTGTGTTTCACCTGTCTACTGTTTCTGGGTTTTACCTGTCTAGTGTTTCACCTGTCTACTGTTTCTGTGTTTCACCTGTCTACTGTTTCTGGGTTTTACCTGTCTACTGTTTCTGGGTTTTACCTGTCTACTGTTTCACCTGTCTACTGTTTCTGTGTTTTACCTGTCTACTGTTTCTGGGTTTTAACTGTCTACTGTTTCTGGGTTTTACCTGTCTACGGTTTCTGTGGCAGCGAATGAGAGCAGAGCAACGATGGTGGTGCTGACTGTCTGAAATAAGTGATCGCGCTTCTCTTCTCCTCTGGGCTGTTTGTGGAGATGTTATGTTCTCTGTTTCACTCAGTATCGTTGAACCGAGATGCAACCTTTTAATTTAAGCCTGTCAGGTTCCCCATTTAAATACCAGAGATAAAGAGCCAGGAAGAGAGAGTACCTATACTCCTGCCTCTAGAGGAGTAACTGCAACATGCTAGGCACCTCAATAAGATAAATCCCATCCTGCCGTAGTCTTGGCCTCAGTACTTTAGATAAATCCCATCCTGCCATAGCCTTGGCCTCAGTACTTTAGATAAATCCCATCCCGCCGTAATTTTGCCCTCAATACTTTAGATACATCCCATCCTGCCGTTGTCTTCGCCTCAGTACTTTAGATAAATCCCATCCTGCCGTAGTCTTGCCCTCAGTACTTTAGATAAATCCCATCCCGCCGTAGTCTTGCCCTCAATACTTTAGATAAATCCCATCCTGCCATAGCCTTGGCCTCAGTACTTTAGATAAATCCCATCATGCCATAGCCTTGGCCTCAATACTTTAGATAAATCCCATCCTGCCATAGCCTTGGCCTCAGTACTTTAGATAAATCCCATCCTGCCATAGCCTTGGCCTCAATACTTTAGATAAATCCCATCCTGCCGTAGTCTTGGCCTCAGTACTTTAGATAAATCCCATCCTGCCATAGCCTTGGCCTCAGTACTTTAGATAAATCCCATCCTGCCATAGCCTTGGCCTCAGTACTTTAGATAAATCCCATCCTGCCATAGCCTTGGCCTCAGTACTTTAGATAAATCCCATCCTGCCATAGCCTTGGCCTCAGTACTTTAGATAAATCCCATCCCGCCGTAATTTTGCCCTCAATACTTTAGATACATCCCATCCTGCCGTTGTCTTCGCCTCAGTACTTTAGATAAATCCCATCCTGCCATAGCCTTGGCCTCAGTACTTTAGATAAATCCCATCCCGCCGTAGTCTTGCCCTCAATACTTTAGATAAATCCCATCCTGCCATAGCCTTGGCCTCAGTACTTTAGATAAATCCCATCATGCCATAGCCTTGGCCTCAATACTTTAGATAAATCCCATCCTGCCATAGCCTTGGCCTCAGTACTTTAGATAAATCCCATCCTGCCATAGCCTTGGCCTCAATACTTTAGATAAATCCCATCCTGCCGTAGTCTTGGCCTCAGTACTTTAGATAAATCCCATCCTGCCATAGCCTTGGCCTCAGTACTTTAGATAAATCCCATCCTGCCATAGCCTTGGCCTCAGTACTTTAGATAAATCCCATCCTGCCATAGCCTTGGCCTCAGTACTTTAGATAAATCCCATCCTGCCATAGCCTTGGCCTCAGTACTTTAGATAAATCCCATCCTGCCATAGCCTTGTTCTCAGTACTTTAGATAAATCCCATCCTGCCATAGCCTTGGCCTCAGTACTTTAGATAAATCCCATCCTGCCATAGCCTTGGCCTCAGTACTTTAGATAAATCCCATCCCGCCGTAGTCTTGCCCTCAATACTTTAGATAAATCCCATCCTGCCATAGCCTTGGCCTCAGTACTTTAGATAAATCCCATCCTGCCATAGCCTTGGCCTCAATACTTTAGATAAATCCCATCCTGCCATAGCCTTGGCCTCAGTACTTTAGATAAATCCCATCCTGCCATAGCCTTGGCCTCAATACTTTAGATAAATCCCATCCTGCCGTAGTCTTGGCCTCAGTACTTTAGATAAATCCCATCCTGCCATAGCCTTGGCCTCAGTACTTTAGATAAATCCCATCCTGCCATAGCCTTGGCCTCAGTACTTTAGATAAATCCCATCCTGCCATAGCCTTGGCCTCAGTACTTTAGATAAATCCCATCCTGCCATAGCCTTGGCCTCAGTACTTTAGATAAATCCCATCCTGCCATAGCCTTGTTCTCAGTACTTTAGATAAATCCCATCCTGCCATAGCCTTGGCCTCAGTACTTTAGATAAATCCCATCCTGCCATAGCCTTGGCCTCAGTACTTTAGATAAATCCCATCCTGCCAGGTAGCCCCCTTAAAATATAGCCGATCCCTCACACAGTAGTCACCCTTAAAATATAGCCGATCCCTCACACAATAGTCACCCTTAAAATATAGCGGATCCCTCACACAGATGTTGCCCTTAAAATATAGCCAATTCCTCACACAGTAGCCCCCCTTTAAAAACACTGCAACCACCATAGGCCAATGGCCACTGACGTTTGATCTTGTAAATACATTTAAAAAATACCAAAAAATTGCAATCTCCTGCTCCTCCCCTGACTTTCCGGTAGTCATTTTATACATTTTACCGCTGTTTTCTCCAAATTTCAATTACAATCTTGGCTCATTGCTGCTCCTCCCCAACGGGCTCGGGTGAGGTGAAGGTCGAGTCATACATCCTCCGAAACATGACCCGCCAACAGCACTTCTTAACACCCACCCGCACCAATGTTTTCGGGGGAAACACTGTTCAACTAACGCCTGAGGTCAGCCTGCAAGCGCCCGGCCTGCCACAAGGAGTCGCTAGTGCACAATGAGCCAAGTAAAGCCCCCCCTGGGAAAACCCGCCCCTGGCTTTTTCCGTAGCTAAACCAACTAGGCTGGTAATTTAACACGTTTATTCATATTTACGGATGGCATACAAGCTTGTTATTAAGGCACATGAATATCACATGTTCCAGAAAGGCTTTTCTGCTCCCCCCCAAAAAAATATGTTTAAGTTCAAATGCCTCTCCTGTGAAGTAGTGACGTGCGATTTTCACCTATCTTCCTGAAATGAGTAACTAATGTGATTTTGGTACCCAGGCGCTTAAATGTCTCTCTCCTCACATAATCAATGTCGTCAATGAATGATTGGGTGATAGAAACCAGATAGAACCTGATAATTGAGCATGTGATTTGACATCACAATTGAATTATAATTATCTGAATGATAAAGAAGAAGAGGTTGATTGAATTTTGAACAATAGTGTAAAGATGAGAAAGATTTGTGGGCGGTCTAATTAATTTATTATGAAAGGCTGGAAATTGAAGATAACTTCCCCTCAGAGTCAAATCAGACACGGAGTACATCATACTACATGTGTGTAGTTCACAACGGCAAGCAGAATCAAACGAATGGACGCAGAATTTACATCATCTGGAGTCGGATAGGGGATCAGATATCGAGTTTGACATTGATGTTGCAATGTTGCTGACGAAGTCTTCATTTGATTCGAGCCTCCGCCTCAGATGCCTGAGCCTCGTCGCAGAAAGACCAGAACAGTGTGAGATGGATGTATTGATTTACAACAGCAGTATCATCATGGATGCATTGATTTACAACAGCAGTATCATCATGGATGTATTGATTTACAACAGCAGTATCATCATGGATGTATTGATTTACAACAGCAGTATCATCATGGATGTATTGATTTACAACAGCAGTATCATCATGGATGTATTGATTTACAACAGCAGTATCATCATGGATGTATATTCAGTTCATCACCACTATACCCCTTGGTTAACATAGAGATTCTGGGAACATCAGGATGTGGGGGGAAATGAACTATATTCTGGTAATCCGACCAATTGAACATATGCAGTGGTACTTAATGAATATGATGTCAGTTCGGTTGTCATCTGAGACATTCTCATCAATGATAAGATGACATAAACTCTACAGTGGAAAGTCGACACATCAGAGTGTTTGAATATGAAATCATGCATGATGATGGGATGAAATGTGATTTTAGCTTCTAAAATGTGAGAAATGGGTTTTCATGAGTGAATTAGGCCCGACTCAGTGGCCCGCCCACGTGAAGAGACATAGGTTGTAAACTATTAAACACACCCCTTTTCTCCCTCCACTATATAAGCCCTTGATGAAAATCTAACCACCTGTTCCAAGTACGTGAGGTCTGCAGCCTCTGCGTTAAAACCTTTTGTGACCAGGGGGCAGTATTTTTAATTTTGGAAAAGTAACGTTCCCATAGTAAACAGGATTTTTTTGTCAGGACAAGATGCTAGAATATGCATATAATTGACAGCTTAGGATATAAAACACTCTGACGTTTCCAAAACTGTAAAAATATTGTCTGTGAGTATAACAGAACTGATATTGCAGGCGAAAGCCTGAGAAAAAAGCGCTGCGTTCCAATGTGTCCCTATTGAGCAGTGAATGGGCTATCAACCAGATTACTTTTTCTCCGTATTCCCCTAGGTGCCTACAGCATTGTGACATAGTTTTACGCATTTATGTTGAAGAATACCCGTAAGCGGCTACATTGCGCAACTGGTCACCTGATGCTCTGATTGATTCTCGCGTAAAATACAGAGGTAGCCATTATTCCAATCGGTCCTACTGAAAAACCAATTGTCCCGGTGGGTATATTATCGAATAGATATTTGAAAAACACCTTGAGGATTGATTATAAACAACGTTTGCCATGTTTCTGTCGACATTATGGAGCTAATTTGGAATATTTTTCGGTGTTTTCGTGACTGCAATTTCCGGGCGATTTCTCAGCCAAACGTGAAGAACAAACGTAGCTATTTCGCCTACAAAAAATGATATTTTGGAAAAAAGGAACATTGGCTATCTAACTGGGAGTCTCGTGAGTGAAAACATCCCAAGCTCATCAAAGGTTAACGATTTAATTTGATTGCTTTTCTGATTTCCGTGACCAAGTTACCTTTTGCTAGCTGGACAAAATGCTATGCTAGGCTATCGATAAACTTACACAAATTCTTGTCTAGCTTTGGCTGTAAAGCATATTTGGAAAATCTGAGATGACAGGGTGATTAACAAAAGGCTAAGCTGTGTCTCAATATATTTCACTTGTGATTTTCATGAATAGGAATATTTTCTAGGAATATTGATGTCCGTCGCGTTATGCTAATTAGTGGCAGTCGATGATTACACTCCCTCATGTGGGATGGGGAGTCACTAGAGGTTAAAAGGACTAACATGTCAACTACAGAACTAAGCCAACCTCAGCATGAGCTTTGGTTGCGAATGGTATGAACTTTGAAATCTTATTCACCACGGAAGTGATACTTCCTAGCCGTTGAGTTAGCAACAGCCGCTGCAAACGAGGGTTAGGAAGGAACAGGCAGAGTATCCCGTCTATCACACAACGATATTAATATAACGTATCCAATTGACCACCAGAGACATTCTTCAAAGGACTCGGTTTGGCAACACCTTCCATCTACCACCAACCTACCAAAGCGCAGCTCAGAGACTCTGGGTTCGCGCCCAGGCTCTGTCGTAACCGGCCGCGACCGGGAGGTCCGTGGGGCGACGCACAATTGGCCTAGCGTCGTCTGGGTTAGGGAGGGTTTGGCCGGTATGGAAATCCTTGTCTCATCGCGCACCAGCGACTCCTGTGGCGATCCGGGCGCAGTGCGTGCTAACCAAGGCTGCCAGGTGCACGGTGTTTCCTCCAACACATTGGTGCGGTTGGCTTCTGGGATGGATGCGCCCGCTGTGTTAAGAAGCAGTGCGGCTTGGTTGGGTTGTGTATCGGAGGACGCATGACTTTCAACCTTCGTCTCTCCCGAGCCCGTACGGGAGTTGTAGCGATGAGACAAGCTACTAAACAATTGGATACCACAAAATTGGGGAGAAAAAGGGGTAAATAAAATATATTTTTGATTTGATTTAGAGAAAGAAAAAAATAGTGGTTATATAGTATTGTTAGTGGTTATATAGTATAATAGTGGTTATATAGTATAATAGTGGTTATATAGTATAATAGTGGTTATATAGTGGATATATAGGTTAATTTTGGTTATATAGTATAATAGTGGTTATATAGTGTAATGTGGTCCTATAGTTTAATGGTGCTTATATAGTATAATAGTGGTTATATAGTATAATAGTGGCTATTTAGTATAATAGTGGCTATATGCTATAATAGTGGTTCTATAGTATTGTTAGTGGTTCTATAGTATAATAGTGGTTATACAGTATAATAGTGGTTCTATAGTATATTAGTGCTTCTATAGTATTGTTGGTGTTTATATATTATAATAGTGGTTATATAGTATACAAGTGGTTGTGTAGTATTGTTAGTGGTTATATAGTATAATAGTGATTATATAGTATAATAGTGGTTATATAGCATAATAGTCGTTCTATAGTATAATAGTGGTTTTATAGTAGTGTTAGTGGTTATATAGTATTGTTAGTGGTTATTTAGTATAATAGTGGTTGTATAGTATAATAGTGGTTATATAGTATACTTGTGGTTATATAGTATAATAATGGTTATATAGTATAAGAGCGGCTATGTAGTACAATAGTGGTTATATAGTGGATATATAGTATAGTAGAGGTTATTTAGTATTCTAGTGATTATATAGTATAATAGTGGCTATATAGTGTAATGATGGCTATATAGTATTCTAGTGGTTCTATAGTATTGTTAGTGGTTCTATAGTATTGTTAGTGGTTATATAGTATAATAGTGGTTATATAGTGGATATATAAGTTAATATGGATTTTATAGTATAATAGTGGTTATATAGTATAATTGTGGCTATATAGTATAATAGTGGTTATATAGTATCCTAGTGGTTATATAGTATTCTAGTGGTTATATAGTATTCTAGTGGTTATATAGTATGGTTAGTGGGTATATAGTATAATAGTGGTTATATAGTATAATTGTGGTTATATAGTATTCTAGTGGTTATATAGTATAATAGTGGTTATATAGTATAATAGTGGTTATATAGTATAATAGTGGTTATATAGTATAATAGTGGTTATATAGTATAATAGTGGTTATATAGTATTCTAGTGGTTCTATAGTGTAATGTGGTTCTAAAGTGTAATGTGGGTCTATTATAGTGGTGATATAGTATTCTAGTGGTTATATAGTATTCTAGTGGTTATATAGTGTAATAGTGGTTACATAGTGTAATATGGGTCTATATTATAGTGGTTATATAGTATAATAGTGGTTATATAGTATTCTAGTGGTTATATAGTATAATAGTGGTTATATAGTATAATAGTGGTTATATAGTATTCTAGTGGTTATATAGTATAATAGTGATTATATAGTATAATAGTGGTTATATAGCATAATAGTCGTTCTATAGTATAATAGTGGTTTTATAGTAGTGTTAGTGGTTATATAGTATTGTTAGTGGTTATTTAGTATAATAGTGGTTGTATAGTATAATAGTGGTTATATAGTATACTTGTGGTTATATAGTATAACAGTGGGTATATAGTATAATAGTGGTTATATAGTATAATAGTGGCTATGTAGTACAATAGTGGTTATATAGTGGATATATAGTATACTAGAGGTTATTTAGTATTCTAGTGATTATATAGTATAATAGTGGCTATATAGTGTAATGATGGCTATATAGTATTCTAGTGGTTCTATAGTATTGTTAGTGGTTCTATAGTATTGTTAGTGGTTATATAGTATAATAGTGGTTATATAGTGGAAATATAAGTTAATATGGATTTTATAGTATAATAGTGGCTATATAGTATAATTGTGGCTATATAGTATAATAGTGGTTATATAGTATCCTAGTGGTTATATAGTATTCTAGTGGTTATATAGTATTCTAGTGGTTATATAGTATGGTTAGTGGTTATATAGTATTGTTAGTGGGTATATAGTATAATAGTGGTTATATAGTATAATTGTGGTTATATAGTATTCTAGTGGTTATATAGTATTCTAGTGGTTATATAGTATTATAGTGGTTATATAGTATTCTAGTGGTTATATAGTATAATAGTGGTTATATAGTATAATAGTGGTTATATAGTATAATAGTGGTTATATAGTATTCTAGTGGTTCTATAGTGTAATGTGGTTCTAAAGTGTAATGTGGGTCTATTATAGTGGTTATATAGTATTCTAGTGGTTATATAGTATTCTAGTGGTTATATAGTGTAATAGTGGTTACATAGTGTAATATGGGTCTATATTATAGTGGTTATATAGTATAATAGTGGTTATATAGTATTCTAGTGGTTATATAGTATAATAGTGGTTATATAGTGGAATGTGGGTCTATATTATAGTGGTTATATAGTATTCTAGTGGTTATATAGTATAATAGTGATTATATAGTATAATAGTGGTTATATAGCATAATAGTCGTTCTATAGTATAATAGTGGTTTTATAGTAGTGTTAGTGGTTATATAGTATTGTTAGTGGTTATTTAGTATAATTGTGGATGTATAGTATAATAGTGGTTATATAGTATACTTGTGGTTATATAGTATAATAGTGGTTATATAGTATAATAGTGGCTATGTAGTACAATAGTGGTTATATAGTGGATATAGAGTATACTATAGGTTATTTAGTATTCTAGTGATTATATAGTATAATAGTGGCTATATAGTGTAATGATGGCTATATAGTATAATAGTGATTCGATAGTATGATGGTGGTTTTATAGTATTGTTAGTGGTTCTATAGTATTGTTAGTGGTTATATAGTATAATAGTGGTTATATAAGTTAATATGGATTTTATAGTATAATAGTGGTTATATAGTATAATTGTGGCTATATAGTGTAATGATGGCTATATAGTATTCTTGTGGTTCTATAGTATTGTTAGTGGTTCTATAGTATTGTTAGTGGTTATATAGTATAATAGTGGTTATATAGTGGATATATAAGTTAATATGGATTTTATAGTATAATAGTGGCTATATAGTATAATTGTGGCTATATAGTATAATAGTGGTTATATAGTATCCTAGTGGTTATATAGTATTCTAGTGGTTATATAGTATTCTAGTGGTTATATAGTATGGTTAGTGGTTATATAGTATTGTTAGTGGGTATATAGTATAATAGTGGTTATATAGTATAATTGTGGTTATATAGTATTCTAGTGGTTATATAGTATTCTAGTGGTTATATAGTATTCTAGTGGTTATATAGTATTGTTAGTGGTTATATAGTATAATAGTGGTTATATAGTATAATAGTGGTTATATAGTATTCTAGTGGTTATATAGTATTCTAGTGGTTATATAGTATTCTAGTGGTTGTATAGTATTGTTAGTGTTATATAGTATAATAGTGGTTATATAGTATAATAGTGGTTATATACTATTCTAGTGGTTCTATAGTGTAATGTGGTTCTATAGTGTAATGTGGGTCTATATTATAGTGGTTATATAGTATTCTAGTGGTTATATAGTATTCTAGTGGTTATATAGTATAATAGTGGTTATATAGTGGAATGTGGGTCTATATTATAGTGGTTATATAGTATTCTAGTGGTTATATAGTATTCTAGTGGTTATATAGTATAATAGTGGTTATATAGTGGAATGTGGGTCTATATTATAGTGGTTATATAGTATTCTAGTGGTTAGGAGTCAATCACCACCTTCCGGAGACACCTGAAACCCCACCTCTTCAAGGAATACCTAGGATAGGATAAGTAATCCTTCTCACCCCCCTTAATGATTTAGATGCACTATTGTAAAGTGGCTGTTCCACTGGATGTCAGAAGGTGAATTCACCAATTTGTAAGTCGCTCTGGATAAGAGCGTCTGCTAAATGACGTAAATGTAAATGTAATGTAAATGTTATATAGTATAATAGTGATTATATAGTATAATAGTGGTTATATAGTGGAATGTGGGTCTATATTATAGTGGTTATATAGTATTCTAGTGGTTATATAGTATTCTAGTGGTTATATAGTATAATAGTGGTTATATAGTGGAATGTGGGTCTATATTATAGTGGTTATATAGTATTCTAGTGGTTATATACTTGTGAATCAGGGGGTTGGGGATAGAGGTCTGAGGGAATAGATGGAGTGATAAGAAAGCTAATTAATAAACCGATGTAATAGTGCCCCTACGAGGGGAAATTCAACGGTGATAGAAGGGGAAGTAGGCTATATCCCCCCCCCCCTGCCCCCCTCCCTCCGACTGTGTCTGACTGACTGACTCATCACTGGAGGCAGTGAACACTTGTGTTTCACTGCCTCCAGTCCCCAGGCAACCACAGCCCTGTCCTGTCTTACTGGGATACTACTGCTGTTGATGCCCTCCAAAGTGCCTGTCCTAACTCCCCTCATCCACGGAGGCAAGCCTAGTCCCCATCACCAGACTGCCCTTCAAAATGTCAACCTAATATTCTCAGCAACACCGAGCCAGCGCAGTCCCCAGCGCCAGTCTCTGTGTCCTGTATGGTGGATGGTGTCATGGCATTTGGAGCAGCTCTGCACTGTGTGAACAGGATCAGATTTAAAATCAATGTCCTCACTTTTCATCTGCTTTACCTTGGGTCTATCTTGTCATAATATTGACTTTAGATGTTTGTTTGGAGCACCACTGTAGAGGGATGTTTGCTCCCTATGCAGAGAACGGAGACCGAGAGCTGAGAGAAAGAGCAGGGCGAAAGAAAGAAAGAGCGATAGAGAGAGAGAGAGAGAGAGAGAGAGAGAGTGAGAGAGAGAGAGAGCGAGAGAGAGAGAGAGAGAGAGAGAGAGAGAGAGAGAGAGAGAGAGAGCGAGAGAGAGAGAGAGCGAGAGAGAGAGAGAGAGAGAGAATCACTGCTCTCCTGTATGTGGTTTAGCTCATATAGGCTTTGGCTCTCCTGCGTGTGGTTTAGCTCATATAGGATCTCTGCTCTCCTGTGTGTGGTTTAGCTCATATAGAATCTCTGCTCTCCTGCGTGTGGTTTAGCTCATATAGGATCTTGGCTCTCCTGCGTGTGGTTTAGCTCATATAGGATCTCTGCTCTCCTGTGTGTGGTTTAGCTCATATAGAATCTCTGCTCTCCTGCGTGTGGTTTAGCTCATATAAAATCTCTGCTCTCCTGCGTGTGGTTTAGCTCATATAGGATCTTGGCTCTCCTGCGTGTGGTTTAGCTCATATAGGATTTGGCTCTCCTGCGTGTGGTTTAGCTCATATAGGATCTCTGCTCTCCTGTGTGTGGTTTAGCTCATATAGAATCTCTGCTCTCCTGCGTGTGGTTTAGCTCATATAAAATCTCTGCTCTCCTGCGTGTGGTTTAGCTCATATAGGATCTTGGCTCTCCTGCGTGTGGTTTAGCTCATATAGGATCTTGGCTCTCCTGCGTGTGGTTTAGCTCATATAGGATCTCTGCTCTCCTGTGTGTATTTGTGGTTTAGTTTGTGCGCAATGTGTGTGTTGTAACATGACAGTAATACAGCATCATGTATGTGGTAAATCTCTCAGGCGGTGTGGCTACAGCAAGGCCAAGCAGGAACCTGATGAAGAGAAGATACACTTCCACAACGGCCACAGTAAGTTGCACGCACGCACACACACAGTATTGTAGTCTATACTACACCACTGACTGTTAAACAGCCATCTCCAGCTCATCAGAGGCTGCTAACTATAGACATAGATTAGGAATCACTGGCCACTTTAAGGAAATGAAACACTAGCCACTTTAATCATGTCTCCGTGTCTTGCATTACTCATCTCATATGTGTAAACTGTACTATACTATTCTACGGTATCTTAGTCACTTTAATTGTGTGTAAATACTGCATCCCCCGTCTCATATGTACATCCTGTATATACTATGCCACTGTATCTTAGTCCAATGCCGTTCTGACATACAGTGCCTTGTGAAAGTACTCGGCCCCCTTGAACTTTGCGACCTTTTGCCACATTTCAGGCTTCAAACATAAAGATATAAAACTGTATTTTTTTGTGAATAATCAACAACAAGTGGGACACAATCATGAAGTGGAACGACATTTATTGGATATTTCAAACTTTTTTAACAAATCAAAAACTGAAAAATTGGGCGTGCAAAATTATTCAGCCCCTTTACTTTCAGTGCAGCAAACTCTCTCCAGAAGTTCAGTGAGGATCTCTGAATGATCCAATGTTGACCTAAATGACTAATGATGATAAATACAATCCACCTGTGTGTAATCAAGTCTCCGTATAAATGCACCTGCACTGTGATAGTCTCAGAGGTCCGTTAAAATCGCAGAGAGCATCATGAAGACTTTCGCAAGGCACTGTATATACACAAGTTTGGGGTCACATAGAAATGTTTTTGAAAGAAAAGCTAATTGTTTTTCCATTAAAATAACTTAAAATTGATTAGAAATACATTGTAGACATTGTTAATGTTGTAAATGATTATTGTAGCTGGAAACGGCAGGTTTTTTGCTACTGTAAGAAGCCCATTATCAGTAACCATCACTCATGTGTTCCAATGGTATGTTGTGTTAGCTAATCCAAGTTTATCATTTTAAAAGGCTAATTGATCATTAGAAAACCCTTTTGCAATTATGTTAGCACAGCTGAAAACTGTTCTGATTAAAGAAGCTATAAAACTGGCCTTAGTTAGAGTATCTGGAGCATCAGCATTTGTGGGTTCGATTACAGGCTCAAAATGGCCGGAAACAAAGAACTTTCTTCCGAAACTCGTCAGTCTATTCTTGTTCTGAGAAATGAAGGCTATTCCATGTGAGAAATTTCCAAGAAACTGAAGATCTCGTACAACGCAGTGTACTACTCCCTTCACAGAACAGTGCAAACTGGCTCTAACAGAATAGAAAGAGGAGTGGGAGGCCCCGGTGCACAACTGAGCAAGAGGACAAGTACATTAGAGTGTCTAGTTTGAGAAACAGACTCCTCACAAGTCCTCAACTGGCAGCTTCATTAAATAGTACCCACAAAACACCAGTGTCAACTTCAACAGTGAAGAGGCGACCCTGGGATGATGGCCTTCTAGGCAGAGTTGCAAAGAAAAAGCCGTATCTCAGACTGGCCAATAAAATTAAAAGATTAAGATCGGCAAAAGAACACAGAAACTGGACTGAGGACGATTGAAAAAAGTGTTATGGACAGACGAATCTAAGTTAGAGGTGTTTGGATCACAAAGAACATTCGTGAGATGCAGAAAAAATTAAAATATGCTGGAGGAGTGCTTGACGCCATCTGTCAAGCATGGTGGAGGCAATGTGATGGTCTGGGGGTGCTTTGGTGGTGGTAAAGTGGGAGATTAGTTCAAGGTCAAAGGGATCTTGAAGAAGCAAGGCTATCACTCCATTTTGCAACGCCATGTCATACCCTGTGGCCGGTGCTTAATTGGAGCCAATTTCCTCCTACAACAGGACAATGACCCAAAGCACAGCTCCAAACTATGCAAGAACTATTTAGGGAAGAAGCAGTCAGCTGGTATTCTGTCTATAATGGAGTGGCCAGCACAGTCACCGGATCTCAACCCTATTGAGCTGTTGTGGAGTCAGTTTGACCCTATGGTAAGTAAGAAGTGCCCATCAAGCCAATCCAACTTGTGGGGGTTTGCTTCAGGAAGCATGGGGTGAAATCTCTTCAGATTACCTCAACAAATTAACAACTAGAATGCCAAAGGTCTGCAAGGCTCTAATTACTGCAAAATGGACGATTCCATTTTTCCAGCAAAGGTTGAAGGACGCAATTATTATTTAAATTAAAAATCATTATTTATAACTTTATCAACGTCTTGACTATATTTCCTATTCATTTTGCAACTAATTTCTTGTATGTTTTCATGTAAAACAATGACATTTCAAAGTGATCCCAAACCTTTGAAAGGTACTGTATATTGACCCCCACAAGTATCTCATTTCTCTCTGTAGTTATGTACCCAGGGATCCATACGTACAGAGCTTTCGAAAAGCATTCAGACCCATTAACTTTTTCTACATTTTGTTACTTTACAGCCTTATTCTAAGATTGATTAAATTGTTTTACCCCCTTATCAAACTATGCACAATACCCCATAATGACATCACAATACCCCACAATGACATCACAATACCCCACAATGACATCACAATACCCCATAATGACATAACAATACCCCATAATGACAAAGGAAAAACTGGTTTGTAGAAATGTTTACAAATGTATTTTATTTTAAAATAAAAACTGAAATATCATATTTACATAAGTGTTCAGACGCTTTACTCAGCACTTTTTTGAAGCAACTTTGGCAACGATTAGAGCCTCGAGTCTTCTTGGGTATGACACTACAAGCTTGGCACACCTGTATTTGGAGGGTTTCTCCCATTCTTCTCTGCAGATCCTCTCAAGCTCTGTCAGGTTGGATGGGAAGTATTGCTGCACAGCTTTTTTCAGGTCTTTTCAGAGATGTTCGATCGAGTTCGTGTCTGAGCTCTGGGTGGGCCACTCAAGGACATTCAAAGACTTGTCCCGAAGCCACTCCTGCGTTGTCTTGGCTGTTTGCTTAGGGTTGTTGTTCTGTTGGAAGGTAAATCTTCGCCCAAGTCTGAGGTCCTGAATGTTCCGTAGGTTTTCATCAAGGATCGCTCTGTACATTGATCCGTTCATCTTTGCCTAAATCCTAACTAGTCTCCCAATTCCTGCAGCTGAAGTACATTCACACAGCATGATGCTGCCACCACCATGCTTCACCGTAGGAATGGTGCCATTTTTCCTCCAGACGTGACAATTGACATTCAGGCCAAAGATCTTGGTTTCATCAGACCAGAGAATCTGGTTTCTCATGGTCTGAGAGTCTTTAGGTGCCTTTTGGTAAACTCCAAGTGGGCTGTCACGTGCCTTTTACTGAGGATTGGCTTCCGGGGCGGCAGGGTAGCCTAGTGGTTAGAGCGTTGGACTAGTAACCGGAAGGTTGCGAGTTCAAACCCCGAGCTGACAAGGTACAAATCTGTCGTTCTGCTCCTGAACAGGCAGTTAACCCACTGTTCCCAGGCCGTCATTGAAAATAAGAATTTGTTCTTAACTGACTTGCCTGGATAAATAAAAGTAAAATAAAAAAAGTCTGTCCACAATAAAGGCCTGATTGGTGGGGTGCTGCAGAGATGGTTGTCCTTCTGGAAGTTTCTCTCATCTCCACAGAGGAATGCTACAGCTCTGTCAGAGTGATCACCTCCTACTGACCAAGGACCTTGTCCCCAGATTGCTCAGTTTGGCAGGGCGGTCAGCTTTAGGAAGAGTCTTAGTGATTCCAAACTTTTTCCATTAATGAATGACACAATCCTGTCTCGGAGCTCTATGGACAATTCCCTCGAACTCATGGCTTGGTTTTGATCTGACATGCACTGTCAACTGTGGGACCTTAAATAGACAGGTGTACCTTTTCAAATCATGTCCAATCTTGGTGCGTCTGGCTTTTGGGTTAAGTGGGTGTGTGTTAAGAAGCATGTTTCGGAAGATGCTTGACTCGACCTTTGCCGCCTGAGCTCGTTGGGAAGTCGCAGCAATGAGACAAGATCGAAACAAAAAAATACACAAAAAAACTGTTGTTAAACCTGTTTTTGCTTTTACATGATGGGTTATTGTGTGTAGATTGATGAGGAAGACAATTATTGAATCAATTTTAAAATAAGGCTGTAACGTAACAAAATGTGGAAAGAGTCAATGGATCTGAACACTTTCTGAATGCCCTGTGTCCCCGACGGCTGTGTATGTATATAGACCCCCACACTTATGAGCATGTCTTCTCTCTCTAGTTATGTACCCAGGGCTGTGTACGTATATCGACCCCCACACTTATGAGTATGTCTTCTCTCTCTAGTTATGTACCCGGGGCTGTGTACGTATATCGACCCCCACACTTATGAGTATGTCTTCTCTCTCTAGTTATGTACCCGGGGCTGTGTACGTATATCGACCCCCACACTTATGAGTATGTCTTCTCTCTCTCTAGTTATGTACCCGGGGCTGTGTACGTATATCGACCCCCACACTTATGAGTATGTCTTCTCTCTCTAGTTATGTACCCGGCGGCTGTGTACGTATATAGACCCCCACACTTATGAGTATGTCTTCTCTCTCTCTAGTTATGTACCCGACGGCTGTGTACGTATATAGACCCCCACACTTATGAGTATGTCTTCTCTCTCTCTAGTTATGTACCCGGGGCTGTGTACGTATATAGACCCCCACACTTATGAGTATGTCTTCTCTCTCTAGTTATGTACCCGGGGCTGTGTACGTATATAGACCCCCACACTTATGAGTATGTCTTCTCTCTCTAGTTATGTACCCGGGGCTGTGTACGTATATAGACCCCCACACTTATGAGTGTGTCTTCTCTCTCTCTAGTTATGTACCCGGGGCTGTGTACGTATATAGACCCCCACACTTATGAGTATGTCTTCTCTCTCTCTAGTTATGTACCCAGGGCTGTGTATGTATATCGACCCCCACACTTATGAGTATGTCTTCTCTCTCTCTAGTTATGTACCCGGGGCTGTGTACGTATATCGACCCCCACACTTATGAGTATGTCTTCTCTCTCTCTAGTTATGTACCCGGGGCTGTGTACGTATATAGACCCCCACACTTATGAGTGTGTCTTCTCTCTCTCTAGTTATGTACCCGGGGCTGTGTACGTATATAGACCCCCACACTTATGAGTATGTCTTCTCTCTCTCTAGTTATGTACCCCGGGGTGTGTACGTATATAGACCCCCACACCTACGAGGACCCCAACCAGGCCGTCCATGAGTTCGCCAAGGAGATCGATGTTTCCTGCATCACCATTGAGAGAGTCATTGGAGCTGGTGAGTGGAGAGTGTGTGTGTGTGTGTGTGTGCGCATGCGTACACACTGTGGTTAAATGTTTGTGTTTTCATGTGTGTCTTCCAGCATGTGTTTTGGTTAACTGTGTTTCTTTTCCAGGGGAGTTCGGGGAGGTGTGCAGCGGACCCCTCCGTCTGCCTGGTAAGAAGGAGTTCCCAGTAGCCATTAAGACCCTGAAGGCAGGTTACACAGAACGACAAAGGCGGGACTTCCTAGGGGAGGCGTCCATCATGGGACAGTTTGATCATCCAAACATCATCCACCTGGAAGGCGTGGTCACCAAGAGTACGTCTTATTTCATATCATTCTGTCTGTAAAAATACAGTTGAAGTCGGAGGTTTACATACACCTTCGCCAAATACATTTAAACTCAGTTTTTCACAATTACTGACATTTAAGTAAAAGTTTGTTGTCTTAGTTCAGTTAGGATCACCACTTTATTTTAAGATTGTGAAATGTCAGAATAATAGTAAAGAGATTTATTTCAGCTTTTATTTCTTTCATCTCATTCCCAGTGGGTCAGAAGTTTACATACGCCCAATTAGTATTTGGTAGCATTGCCTTTAAATGTTTTAACATGGGTCAAACATTTTGGGTAGCCTTCCACAAGATTCCCATAAGTTGGGTGAATTTTGGCCCATTCCTTCTGACAAAGCTGGTGTAATGGAGTCAGCTTTGTAGGCCTCCTTTCTCGCACACACTTTTTCAGTTCTGCCCACAAATGTTCTATGGGATTGAGGTCAAGGCTTAGTGATGGCCACTCCAATACCTTGACTTTGTTGTCCTTAAGTCATTTTGCCACAACTTTGGAAATATGCTTGGGGTCATTGTCCATTTGCAAGACCCATTTGCGACCAAGCTTTAACTTCCTGATTGTCATGAGATGTTGCTTCAATATATCCACATCACTTTCCTTTCTCATGATGCCATCTATTTTGTGAAGTGCACCATTCCCTCCTGAAGCAAAGCACCCCCACAACATGATGCTTCCACCCCCATGCTTCATGGTTGGGATGGTGTTCTTCGGCTTGCAAGCCTACCCATTTTTTCCTCCAAACATAAAGATGGTCATGATGGCCAAACATGTATATTTTTGTTTCCTCAGACCAGAGGACATTTCTCCATAAAGTATGATCTTTGTCCCCATGTGCAGTTGCAAACAGTAGTCTGGCTTTTTTATGGCGGTTTGGAGCAGTGGCTTCTTCCTTGCTGAGCGGCCTTTCAGGTTATGTCGATATAGGACTTGTTTTACTGTGGATATAGATACTTGTGTACCTGTTTCCTCCAGCATCTTCACAAGGTCCTTTTCAGTTGTTCTGGGATTGATTTGCACATCTCTAGGAGACAGAACACATTTTCGCACCAAAGACATCCACGTTCATCTCTAGGAGACAGAACACATCTCCTTCCTGAGCAGGAGTGATGGCTGCGTGGTCCCATGGTGTTTATACTTGCATACTATTGTTTGTACAGATTAAACCTCTTGATACTACCCATCCCGAATCCGGGATCGTGAATACAGCCTCAGGCTCATTAGCATAACGCAAAGTTAACGATTTCTGAAAATCAAAAATGAAATGAAAATAATATGCCTGCTCTCAAGCTTAGCCTTTTCTTAACAACACTGTCATCTCAGATTTTCAAAATATGCATTTGAACCATAGCAAATCAAGCATTTGTGTAAGAGTATTGCAAGCTAGCTTAGCATTTTGCGTAGCATTTAGCACGCAACATTTTCCCAAAAACCAGATAACCAAATAAATAAAATCATTTACCTTTGAAGAGCTTCGGATGTTTTCAATGAGGAGACTCTCAGTTATATAGCAAATGTTCAGTTTTTCCTGAAAGAATCTTTGTGTAGAAGAAATCGCTCCGTTTTGTACATCACATTTGGCTACCGAAACGAACCGAAAATTCAGTCACCAAAACGTCAAACCTTTTCCGAATTAACTCCATAATATCGACCGAAACATGGCAAACGTTGTTTAGAATCAATCCTCAAGGTGTCCAATTTGTAAGTCGCTCTGGATAAGAGCGTCTGCTAAATGACTTAAATGTAAATGTAAATGTGTTTTTTCACATATCCCTTCATTGATATGCCGTTCGTGGAAGCCTGCTTTCCCCTCATAATCCCATGGAAAAATACCAGCAGCTGAAAATGACGCACCAATTTCGACAGAGGACACCGGGCGGACACCTGGAAAATGTAGTCTCTTATGGTCAATGATATGCCTACAAATACGTCACAATGCTGCAGACACCTTGGGGAAACGATAGATAGGGCAGGCTCATTCCTCTCGCATTCACAGCCATATAAGGAGACAATGGAAAACAGAGCCTCAAAAATCCTGCTCACTTCCTGGTTGCCGTTTCATCTTGGTTTTGCCTGTAGCTCTTGTTCTAATATCTTTGCAGTTCTGGAAAATTCAGAGTGTTTTCTTTCCAAAGCTATCAATTATATGCATAGTCGAGGCATCTTTTTGTGACAAAATATCTCGTTTAAAACGGGAACGTTTTTCATCCAAAAATGAAATTGCGCCCCCAGAGTTTCAAGAGGTTAACGTGGCACCTTCAGGCGTTTGGAAATTGCTCCCAAGGATGAACCAGACTTGTGGAGGTCTATATTTTTTTCTGAGGTCTTGGCTGATTTCTTTTGATTTTCCGATGATGTCAAGCAAAGAGGCACGGAGTTTGAAGGTAGCCTTGAAATAGGCTACACCTCCAATTGACTCAAATGATGTCAATTGGCCTATCAGAAGCTTCTAAAGCCATGACATAATTTTCTGGAATTTTCCAAGCTGTTTAAAGGCACAGTCAACTTAGTGTATATAAACTTCTGACCCACTGGAATTGTGATAAAGTGAATTATAAGTGAAATGATCTGTCTGTAAACAATTGTGAAAAATTACTTGTGTCATGCACAAAGTAGATGTCCAAACCGACTTGGCAAAACTATAGTTTGCTAACAATACATTTGTGGAGTGGTTGAAAAACAAGTTTTAATGACTCCAACCTAAGTGTATATAAACTTCCGACTTCAACTGTACATGCTGTGTATATTGTCTATGTAGTTCCATTGCAGTGGTGATGTATCGCTCATCTGTTTGATATGATATTATTCTCTATATTCTTTTGTCAGCAAAACCTGTGATGATCATCACGGAGTACATGGAGAATGGATCACTTGACACCTTCCTCAAGGTAAACCATGTGGATCACTAGACACCTTCCTCAAGGTAAACCATGTGGATCACTAGACACCTTCCTCAAGGTAAACCATGTGGATCACTAGACACCTTCCTCAAGGTAAACCATGTGGATCACTAGACACCTTCCTCAAGGTAAACCATGTGGATCACTAGACACCTTCCTCAAGGTAAACCATGTGGATCACTAGACACCTTCCTCAAGGTAAACCATGTGGATCACTAGACACCTTCCTCAAGGTAAACCATGTGGATCACTAGACACCTTCCTCAAGGTAAACCATGTGAATCACTAGACACCTTCCTCAAGGTAAACCATGTGGATCACTAGACACCTTCCTCAAGGTAAACCATGTGGATCACTAGACACCTTCCTCAAGGTAAACCATGTGGATCACTAGACACCTTCCTCAAGGTAAACCATGTGGATCACTAGACACCTTCCTCAAGGTAAACCATGTGGATCACTAGACACCTTCCTCAAGGTAAACCATGTGGATCACTAGACACCTTCCTCAAGGTAAACCATGTGGATCACTAGACACCTTCCTCAAGGTAAACCATGTGGATCACTAGACACCTTCCTCAAGGTAAACCATGTGGATCACTAGACACCTTCCTCAAGGTAAACCATGTGGATCACTAGACACCTTCCTCAAGGTAAACCATGTGGATCACTAGACACCTTCCTCAAGGTAAACCATGTGGATCACTAGACACCTTCCTCAAGGTAAACCATGTGGATCACTAGACACCTTCCTCAAGGTAAACCATGTGGATCACTAGACACCTTCCTCAAGGTAAACCATGTGGATCACTAGACACCTTCCTCAAGGTAAACCATGTGGATCACTAGACACCTTCCTCAAGGTAAACCATGTGAATCACTTGACACCTTCCTCAAGGTAAACCATGTGGATCACTAGACACCTTCCTCAAGGTAAACCATGTGGATCACTAGACACCTTCCTCAAGGTAAACCATGTGAATCACTTGACACCTTCCTCAAGGTAAACCATGTGGATCACTAGACACCTTCCTCAAGGTAAACCATGTGGATCACTAGACACCTTCCTCAAGGTAAGCCATGTGGATCACTAGACACCTTCCTCAAGGTAAACCATGTGGATCACTAGACACCTTCCTCAAGGTAAACCATGTGGATCACTTGACACCTTCCTCAAGGTAAACCATGTGGATCACTAGACACCTTCCTCAAGGTAAACCATGTGGATCACTAGACACCTTCCTCAAGGTAAACCATGTGGATCACTTGAGAACTTCCTCAAGGTAAACCATGTGGATCACTAGACACCTTCCTCAAGGTAAACCATGTGGATCACTAGACACCTTCCTCAAGGTAAACCATGTGGATCACTAGACACCTTCCTCAAGGTAAACCATGTGGATCACTAGACACCTTCCTCAAGGTAAACCATGTGGATCACTAGACACCTTCCTCAAGGTAAACCATGTGAATCACTAGACACCTTCCTCAAGGTAAACCATGTGGATCACTAGACACCTTCCTCAAGGTAAACCATGTGGATCACTAGACACCTTCCTCAAGGTAAACCATGTGGATCACTAGACACCTTCCTCAAGGTAAACCATGTGGATCACTAGACACCTTCCTCAGGGTAAACCATGTGGACCACTAGACACCTTCCTCAAGGTAAACCATGTGAATCACTAGACACCTTCCTCAAGGTAAACCATGTGGATCACTAGACACCTTCCTCAAGGTAAACCATGTGGATCACTTGACACCATCCTCAAGGTAAACCATGTGGATCACTAGACACCTTCCTCAAGGTAAACCATGTGAATCACTAGACACCTTCCTCAAGGTAAACCATGTGGATCACTAGACACCTTCCTCAAGGTAAACCATGTGGATCACTAGACACCTTCCTCAAGGTAAACCATGTGGATCACTAGACACCTTCCTCAAGGTAAACCATGTGGATCACTTGACACCTTCCTCAAGGTAAACCATGTGGATCACTAGACACCTTCCTCAAGGTAAACCATGTGGATCACTAGACACCTTCCTCAAGGTAAACCATGTGGATCACTAGACACCTTCCTCAAGGTAAACCATGTGGATCACTAGACACCTTCCTCAAGGTAAACCATGTGGATCACTAGACACCTTCCTCAAGGTAAACCATGTGGATCACTAGACACCTTCCTCAAGGTAAACCATGTGGATCACTAGACACCTTCCTCAAGGTAAACCATGTGGATCACTTGACACCTTCCTCAAGGTAAACCATGTGGATCACTAGACACCTTCCTCAAGGTAAACCATGTGGATCACTAGACACCTTCCTCAAGGTAAACCATGTGGATCACTAGACACCTTCCTCAAGGTAAACCATGTGAATCACTAGACACCTTCCTCAATGTAAACCATGTGGATCACTAGACACCTTCCTCAAGGTAAACCATGTGGATCACTAGACACCTTCCTCAAGGTAAACCATGTGAATCACTAGACACCTTCCTCAAGGTAAACCATGTGGATCACTAGACACCTTCCTCAAGGTAAACCATGTGGATCACTAGACACCTTCCTCAAGTCAAACAATGATTATTTAGATGTGCTGTTGTCACCCGGGTGTCCGGGAATGGGGTGTCCCTGGTGCATTATAATGGGAATGGGGTGTCCCTGGTCAAAGGCAGTGCATTATAATGGGAATGGGGTGTCCCTGGTGCATTATAAAGGGAATGGGGTGTCCCTGGTTCATTATAATGGGAATGGGGTGTCCCTGGTCAAAGGTAGTGCATTATAATGGGAATGGGGTGTCGCTGGTCAAAGGCAGTGCATTATATTGGGAATGGGGTGTCCCTGGTGCATTATATTGGGAATTGGGTGTCCCTGGTGCATTATATTGGGAATTGGGTGTCCCTGGTGCATTATAATGGGAATGGGGTGTCCCTGGTCAAAGGCAGTGCATTATATTGGGAATGGGGTGTCCCTGGTGCATTATAATGGGAATGGGGTTTCCCTGGTGCATTATAATGGGAATGGGGTTTCCCTGGTGCATTATAATGGGAATGGGGTGTCCCTGGTGCATTATAATGGGAATGGGGTGTCCCTGGTCAAAGGCAGTGCATTATAATGGGAATGGGGTGTCCCTGGTGCATTATAATGGGAATGGGGTGTCCCTGGTGCATTATAATGGGAATGGGGTGTCCCTGGTGCATTATAAAGGGAATGGGGTGTCCCTGGTGCATTATAAAGGGAATGGGGTGTCCCTGGTCAAAGGCATTTACATTTACATTTAAGTCATTTAGGAATCCAGGCGACTTACAAATTGGGTGCATTATATTGGGAATGGGGTGTCCCTGGTGCATTATAATGGGAATGGGGTGTCCCTGGTCAAAGGCAGTGCATTATATTGGGAATGGGGTGTCCCTGGTGCATTATAATGGGAATGGGGTGTCCCTGGTGCATTATAATGGGAATGGGGTGTCCCTGGTGCATTATAATGGGAATGGGGTGTCCCTGGTCAAAGGCAGTGCATTATAATGGGAATGGGGTGTCCCTGGTGCATTATAAAGGGAATGGGGTGTCCCTGGTGCATTATAAAGGGAATGGGGTGTCCCTGGTCAAAGGTAGTGCATTATATTGGGAATGGGGTGTCCCTGGTGCATTATAATGGGAATTGGGTGTCCCTGGTGCATTACAATGGGAATGGGGTGTCCCTGGTGCATTATATTGGGAATGGGGTGTCCCTGGTGCATTATAATGGGAATGGGGTGTCCCTGGTGCATTATAATGGGAATGGGGTGTCCCTGGTGCATTATAATGGGAATGGGGTGTCCCTGGTGCATTATAATGGGATTGGGGTGTCCCTGGTGCATTATAAAGGGAATGGGTTGTCCCTGGTGCATTATAAAGGGAATGGGGTGTCCCTGGTCAAAGGCATTTACATTTACATTTAAGTCATTTAGGACGCTCTTATCCAGAGCGACTTACAAATTGGGTGCATTATATTGGGAATGGGGTGTCCCTGGTGCATTATAATGGAAATGGGGTGTCCCTGGTGCATTATAATGGGAATGGGGTGTCCCTGGTCAAAGGTAGTGCATTATAAAGGGAATGGGGTGTCCCTGGTGCATTATAATGGGAATGGGGTGTCCCTGGTGCATTATAATGGGAATGGGGTGTCCCTGGTGCATTATAATGGGAATGGGGTGTCCCTGGTGCATTATAATGGGAATGGGGTGTCCCTGGTGCATTATAATGGGAATGGGGTGTCCCTGGTGCATTATAATGGGAATGGGGTGTCCCTGGTGCATTATAATGGGAATGGGGTGTCCCTGGTCAAAGGTAGTGCATTATAATGGGAATGGGGTGTCCCTGGTGCATTATAATGGGAATGGGGTGTCCCTGGTCAAAGGCAGTGCATTATAATGGGAATGGGGTGTCCCTGGTGCATTATAAAGGGAATGGGGTGTCCCTGGTGCATTATAAAGGGAATGGGGTGTCCCTGGTGCATTATAAAGGGAATGGGGTGTCCCTGGTGCATTATAAAGGGAATGGGGTGTCCCTGGTGCATTATAAAGGGAATGGGGTGTCCCTGGTGCATTATAAAGGGAATGGGGTGTCCCTGGTGCATTATAAAGGGAATGGGGTGTCCCTGGTGCATTATAAAGGGAATGGGGTGTCCCTGGTGCATTATAAAGGGAATGGGGTGTCCCTGGTGCATTATAAAGGGAATGGGGTGTCCCTGGTGCATTATAATGGGAATGGGGTGTCCCTGGTCAAAGGCAGTGCATTATAATGGGAATGGGGTGTCCCTGGTGCATTAAAAGGGAATGGGGTGTCCCTGGTGCCCTATAAAGGGAATGGGGTGTCCCTGGTGCATTATAAAGGGAATGGGGTGTCCCTGGTGCATTATAAAGGGAATGGGGTGTCCCTGGTGCATTATAAAGGGAATGGGGTGTCATTAGGGACGTACTCTGAGATTTTCCTCCCTATTCTTCCCCAGAAGAACGATGGCCAGTTCACAGTGATCCAGCTGGTTGGGATGCTGCGTGGTATGGCGTCAGGCATGCGCTACCTGTGTGACATTGGATACGTGCACCGGGACCTGGCGGCGCGTAACATCCTAGTCAACAGCAACCTGGTGTGTAAGGTGTCTGACTTTGGCCTGTCCAGAGTCCTGGAGGATGATGCCGAGGCTGCATATACGACCAGAGTAAGTGTCTGTCTGTCTGCGTGTCTGACCACTACATAGAGGGACAGCCGGGGGGGGGGGCTCATATGTGAGAGCTCTGAGTGTGCGTGTGTGTAGCAGTGTTAGCTAGCTAGCTGTCTCTACTTGGCTGTCTGAGGCAGTGTGTATGTAGCAGTGTTAGCTAGCTTTCTCCATTTTGCTTTCTAAACCTGATAGTTGCGCCGTGCTGCCCAGATTGTGCAGGTTCTGTCACTGGCTGTGACACTGCATCCAGGATAGCCAATTAGCATGCGGCACAATCTCCAGGACAGCCAATTAACACGTAGCACAGTCTCCAGGACATATCTACATTCTTGCTCTCTCTGAGAACCACACATAGCCTGTACACATCATTGTCCATCCTAAAATATCCATCTGAATGTTGTTGATATGTTTCTCTCTCTCAGGGCGGTAAAATCCCTATCCGCTGGACAGCTCCAGAAGCGATAGCGTTCAGGAAGTTCACCTCCGCCTCTGACGTGTGGAGCTACGGCATCGCCATGTGGGAAGTGATGTCATACGGAGAGAGACCCTACTGGGAGATGAGTAACCAGGATGTAAGTCTTCTTCTCAATTGCCACCAATGGTAGGATTTATTGAGCTAGTGGATGGTAGGATTTATTGAGCTAGTGGATGGTTGGATTTATTGAGCTAGTGGATGGTTGGATTTATTGAGCTTGTGGATGGTTGGATTTATTGAGCTTGGATGGATTTATTGGTGGATGGTAGGATTTATTGAGCTAGTGGATGGTAGGATTTATTGAGCTAGTGGATGGTAGGATTTATTGAGCTAGTGGATGGTTGGATTTATTGAGCTAGTGGATGGTTGGATTTATTGAGCTTGTGGATGGTAGGATTTATTGAGCTAGTGGATGATAGGATTTATTGAGCTAGTGGATGGTTGGATTTATTGGGCTAGTGGATGGTAGGATTTATTGAGCTAGTGGATGGTTGGATTTATTGAGCTAGTGGATGGTAGGATTTATTGAGCTAGTGGATGGTTGGATTTATTGAGCTAGTGGATGGTAGGATTTATTGAGCTAGTGGATGGTTGGATTTATTGAGCTAGTGGATGGTAGGATTTATTGAGCTAGTGGATAGTAGGATTTATTGAGCTAGTGGATGGTTGCTGTCGATCATTAGAACAAAGTACTCATTTTTAATGTCACAGACTACAAGCTACTCTACTTATCAGATATTTATTCCATATTACCAATGTATTCCTTTCCAGTCACTAGACTGTAAGACCCAGGAACCAGAGAATATAGGCGGTCTTTGTCTGTCAATTATATTACAGGGCCGCTGCCTGTTAGTGTTATCCAGAAAATGGAGGTGAAATGTGTAGTGTCTTAGTAGCCAGGAGAGGATTGGCTAAGAGAGGAGTGTCTTAGTAGCCAGGAGGGGATTGGCTAAGAGATGAGTGTCTTAGTAGCCAGGAGGGGATTGGCTAAGAGGGGAGTGTCTTAGTAGCCAGGAGGGGATTGGCTAAGAGAGGAGTGTCTTAGTAGCCAGGAGGGGATTGGCTAAGAGGGGAGTGTCTTAGTAGCCAGGAGGGGATTGGCTAAGAGAGGAGTGTCTTAGTAGCCAGGAGGGGATTGGCTAAGAGAGGAGTGTCTTAGTAGCCAGGAGGGGATTGGCTAAGAGAGGAGTGTCTTAGTAGCCAGGAGGGGATTGGCTAAGAGGGGAGTGTCTTAGTAGCCAGGAGGGGTTGGCTAAGAGAGGAGTGTCTTAGTAGCCAGGAGGGGGTTGGCTAAGAGGGGAGTGTCTTAGTAGCCAGGAGGGGATTGGCTAAGAGAGGAGTGTCTTAGTAGCCAGGAGGGGATTGGCTAAGAGAGGAGTGTCTTAGTAGCCAGGAGGGTTGGCTAAGAGAGGAGTGTCTTAGTAGCCAGGAGGGTTGGCTAAGAGAGGAGTGTCTTAGTAGCCAGGAGGGGAATGGCTAAGAGAGGAGTGTCTTAGTAGCCAGGAGGGGTTGGCTAAAAGAGGAGTGTCTTAGTAGCCAGGAGGGGGTTGGCTAAGAGAGGAGTGTCTTAGTAGCCAGGAGGGGCTGGCTAAGAGAGAGTGTCTTAGTAGCCAGGAGGGGATGGCTAAGAGAGGAGTGTCTTAATAGCCAGGAAGGTTGGCTAAGAGAGGAGTGTCTAGCCAGGAGAAGAGAGGAGTGTCTTAGTAGCCAGGAGGGGAATGGCTAAGAGAGGAGTGTCTTAGTAGCCAGGAGGGGCTGGCTAAGAGAGGAGTGTCTTAATAGCCAGGAAGGTTGGCTAAGAGAGGAGTGTCTGAGTAGCCAGGAGGGGCTGGCTAAGAGAGGAGTGTCTTAGTAGCCAGGAGGTGATGGCTAAGAGAGGAGTGTCTTAATAGCCAGGAAGGTTGGCTAAGAGAGGAGTGTCTTAGTAGCCAGGAGGGGAATGGCTAAGAGGAGGGTGGCTAAGAGAGGAGTGTCTTAGTAGCCAGGAGGGGCTGGCTAAGGAGGGATGGCTGTCTTAGTAGCCAGGAGGGGAATGGCTAAGAGAGGAGTGTCTTAGTAGCCAGGAGGGGCTGGCTAAGAGAGGAGTGTCTTAGTAGCCAGGAGGGGCTGGCTAAGAGAGGAGTGTCTTAGTAGCCAGGAGGGGCTGGCTAAGAGAGGAGTGTCTTAGTAGCCAGGAGGGGATGGCTAAGAGAGGAGTGTCTTAGTAGCCAGGAGGGGAATGGCTAAGAGAGGAGTGTCTTAGTAGCCAGGAGGGGCTGGCTAAGAGAGGAGTGTCTTAGTAGCCAGGAGGGAAATGGCTAAGAGAAGAGTGTCTTAGTAGCCAGGAGTGGCTAAGAGAGGAGTGTCTTAGTAGCCAGGAGGGGATGGCTAAGAGAGGAGATCGAGACCTATTAATAGAAGAACAGGAGAAACAGAGAAGTGGTATTGAATGTGTCTGACAGGGGAGAGAGAGAGACAGAGTGATGGGGATGGAGAGAAAGAGACAGAGTGATGGGGATGGAGAGAAAGAGACAGAGTGATGGGGATGGAGAGAAAGAGACAGAGTGATGGGATGGAGAGAGAGAAATAAAGAGGTGGGAGTGAGAGAAGGAGCGAGTGAAAGAGAATGAGAGATAGAGTGAAGGATAGAGAAAGAGCTAGACGGGATGTAGATATGCCAGAGGAAGAAAGAGAAAGAAAGAGGGGGAAGAGCGCAGAGAGGGAGAGAGAGAAAAGGGGGGCTGTAGAGAAACACCCAGAGGTCAAAGGTCATTTGGAACACTGGAGCCACATCACATGACTGTCTCTGAGAAACAGAATTCTGACTCAGGTTGGCATATACACATCCACAATTTAGTATTTATTGAAGAATAAATTACCTTCAAATAACCCACAAATCTACCACGGATATTAAACAACTCAGTGCCAATGTACAGGGCGTAGTATTGACAAGTAGGGCTCTACAGAGAGGAGAGGAGAGGAGAGGAGAGGAGAGGAGGAGAGGAGAGGAGAGGAGAGGAGAGGAGCCAGAGGTGCCAGAGAGGAGGAGAGGTGCCAGAGAGGGTCCCTCAAGGAGGTGCAGCTCTCAGTCATGTTTATCTCACAGAGGATGCCTCCTCTCCTTTTCATCCCGCTCTCCTCCTCCTCTTCACTGACAGCTCTATCCATCCCAGCCTCAGATCACTCTTTCTGCTCCATCATTAATCTGTCTGAGCTGCTGCATGGGTCTCTCGGAGGGAACACAAGTTATTTGATGTTTTATTTAACACCTTCATGAGGATTTCCCTCTGATCTCTGCTAGACTCTCTCCCTCTCTCTTTTAGTTAGACTCTTTCTCCCTCTCTCTCTTTTAGATAGATGCCTTCTCCCTCTCTCTCTTTTAGTTAGACTCATTCTCCCTCTCTCTCTTTTAGTTAGACTCATTCTCCCTCTCTCTCTCTCTCTCTTTTAGTTAGACACCTTCTCTCTCTCTCTTTTAGTTAGACACCTTCTCTCTCTCTCTCTCTTTTAGTTAGACACATCCCTCTCTCTCTTTTAGTTAGACTCATTCTCCCTCTCTCTCTTTTAGTTAGACTCATTCTCCCTCTCTCTCTCTCTCTCTCTTTTAGTTAGACACCTTCTCCCTCTCTCTCTCTTTTAGTTAAACACCTTCTCCCTCTCTTTTAGTTAGACACCTTCTCCCTCTCTCCCTCTCTTTTAGTTAGACACCTTCTCCCTCTCTTTCTCTCTTTTAGTTAGACACATTCTCCCTCTCTCTCTTTTAGTTAGACACCTTCTCCCTCTCTCTGTCTCTCTTTTTGAATTAGACACCTTCTCCCTCTCTCCCTCTAGATGCCTTCTCCCTCTCTTTTAGTTAGACGCCTTCTCCCTCTCTCTCTCTCTTTTAGTTAGACACCTTCTCCCTCTCTCTCTCTTTTAGTTAGACACCTTCTCCCTCTCTTTTAGTTAGATGCCTTCTCCCTCTCTCTCTCTCTCTCTCTCTTTTAGTTAGACACCTTCTCCCTCCCTCTGTCTCTTTTAGTTAGATGCCTTCTCCCTCCCTCTCTATTAGTTAGACACCTTCTCCCTCTCTCCCTCTCTTTTAGTTAGACACCTTCTCCCTCTCTTTCTCTCTTTTAGTTAGACACCTTCTCCCTCTCTCTCTTTTAGTTAGACACCTTCTCCCTCTCTCTCTTTTAGTTAGATGCCTTCTCTCTTAGACTTTCCCTAGTTAGACACCTTCTCCCTCTCTCTTTTTAGTTAGACTTCTTTTAGTTAGATGCCTTCTCCCTCTCTCTCTTTTAGTTAGATGCCTTCTCCCTCTCTCTCTTTTAGTTAGATGCCTTCTCCCTCTCTCTCTTTTAGTTAGACACCTTCTCCCTCTCTCTCTCTTTTAGTTAGACACCTTCTCCCTCTCTCTCTTTTAGTTAGATGCCTTCTCCCTCTCTCTCTTTTAGTTAGACACCTTCTCCCTCTCTCTCTTTTAGTTAGACACCTTCTCCCTCTCTCTCTCTCTCTCTTTTTTAGTTAGACACCTTCTCCCTCTCTCTCTCTCTCTTTTAGTTAGATGCCTTCTCCCTCTCTCTCTTTTAGTTAGATGCCTTCTCCCTTTCTCTCAATTCAATTCAAAGGGCTTTATTGGTATGGAAAACGTATGTGACCGAATGTAGCAACATTTGAAATGGTGTTTTTTGCATTTGATAAAACTACAGACTCAGAGCTAGAAAATGGTATATCATACACTACAGTTGAGGAACAATGGAAAAGTAATTCTGCTTTGGAAGTTGATAAACTTGTAACCTCACTTTGAGATATGGTCCTTATTTGAGAAATGGTCCTTGAGAAATGGTCCCTATTTGTGTCCCTCTCCACCTACTGGAGAGCTCCTCTTTGTCTAAACCCATTCAGCATCGCTCACACACTCTTAAGCCTTGGCCCCATCCATCTCTTTAAGGATTCACATGTGAGGCCGTGTGCTAAACAGAATAAGACAGTGTAGTAAACAACCAAAGATTTCAAGACCAAAAGTGGTCAAAGTTGTAGTAGTTTACAGTAAGGAAAAACTCTGGGTAAAACTAGTCCTTGGCCTATATCCTAATATGACTTTGGTGCAGGTCATCTTGTTCTTCACTTTACCATCTCTGGTAAACACACACTATATCAAATGAAATCTAACTTTATTTGTTGCATACACAGGATACAGAAGGTGTTCCTGTCACATACACAGTGTACAGAAGGTGTTCCTGTCACATACACAGTGTACAGAAGGTGTTCCTGTCACATACACAGTGTACAGAAGGTGTTCCTGTCACATACACAGTGTACAGAAGGTGTTCCTGTCACATACACAGGATACAGAAGGTGTTCCTGTCACATACACAGGATACAGAAGGTGTTCCTGTCACATACACAGGATACAGAAGGTGTTCCTGTCACATACACAGGATACAGAAGGTGTTCCTGTTGTAGACACAGGGTACAGAAGGTGTAAACAGTACAGTGAAACAGTTACTGGCATGTTTTCATAGTAGCAATATCAAAAACAGAAAGTGTCCAGATAAATATTGTATAAATATTAGATGATTCTTACCCAGACATACTGGTCTAAATTGATTCTTATTTTCAATGACGGCCTAGGAACAGTGGGTTAACTGCCTTGTTCAGGGGCAGAACAACAGATTTGTTCCTTGTCAGCTCGGGGATTTGAACTTGCAACCTTTCTGATAATAGTCCAATGCTCGAACCACTAGTTACCTACCCTGCCGCCCCTCCCCTCTAACCACTAGTTACCTACCCTGCCGCCCCCAGCCATATCTAGCTAAGTGGATGGGTCGCTATTGTCTAGACACATATTCATGAAATACAAAAGGGGGCCATAATCACCCCCAGACACACCTGGCTAACTGGATGGGTCAGGTAATCATCTGGCGTAGTGGAGTCTTTCGTTTAGACATGTAGCTAGCTAGTAAACAATGAATAATATCAACTGATACTGCTTCCAATACAAACACAGTCTTATTTTTCATGCTCTGAGAGTCCTTTAGGTGCCTTTTGGTAAACTCCAAGCAGGCTGTCATGTGCCTTTTACTGAGAAATGGCTACTGTCTGGCCTCTCTACCATAAAGGCCTGATTGGTGGAGTGCTGCAGAGATGGTTGTCCTTCTGGAAGGTTCTCCCATCTCCACAGAGGTATTCTGAAGCTCTTAGCCACCAAAAATCCTGAAATGTCCATCCCTACCTATAACATCTTCCGACAAGATAGAACTGCCAAAGGGGGCGGAATTGCAATCTACTGCAGAGATAGCCTGCAGAGTACTGTCATACTATCTAGGTCTGTGCCCAAACAATTCAAGCTTCTACTTTTCAAAATCCACATTTCCAGAAGCAAGTCTCTCACTGTTGCCACTTGTTATAGACCCTCTTCAGCCTCCAGCTGTGCCCTGGACACCATATGTGAATTGATTGCCCCTCATCTATCCTCAGAGTTCGTTCTGTTAGGTGACCTAAACTGGGATATGCTTAGCACCCCGGCCGTCCTACAATCTAAGCAAAATTCCCTCAATCCCACACACATTTTTAAGAAACCTACCAGGTACAACCTTAAATCCGTAACCATGGGCACCCTCTTACATATCATCCAGACCAACTTGCCATCTGCTGTCTTCAACCAGGATCTCAGCAATCACTTCCTCATTGCCTGCGTGCGTGATGGGTTCGTGGTCAAACGACCAACCCTCATTACTGTCAAACACTCCCTAAAACACTTCAGCCAGAAGAAGATGCCTGGTTGTTCTTTAAAAGTGCTTACCTTGCCAACTTAAATAAGCAAATGCTTCATTCAAAAAATGTAGAACTAAGAACAGATATAGCCCTTGGTTCACCCCAGACTTTATTGCCCTTGATCAGCACAAAAACATCATGTGGTGTTCTGCATTATCATCGAACACTCCCGCAATATGCAACTTTTCAGGGAAGTCAGGAACAAATATACTCAGTCAGTTAGGAAAGCTAAGGCTAGCTTTTTCAAAACAGAAATGTGCATCCTGTAGCACTAATTCCAAAACCTTTTGGGACACTGTAAATTCCATGGAGAATAAGAGCACCTCCTCCCAGCTGCCCACTGCACTGAGGATAGGAAACACTGTCACCACCGAGAAATCTATGATAATCGATAATTGAAATAAGCATTTTTCTATGGCTGGCCATGCTTTCCACCCGGCTACCCCTACCCTCGCCAACAGCTTAGCACCCCCTGCAGCAACTTGCCCAAGCCCCCCCCTGCCTTCCCCTTCACCCAAATCCAGACAGCTGATGTTCTGAATAGCTGCTAAATCTGGATCCCTACAAGTCAGCAAGGCTAGACAATCTGGACCCTCGCTTTCTAAAATTATCCACCAAAATTGTTGCAACCCCTGTTACTAGCCTGTTCAACCTCTCTTTTGTGTCGTCTGAGATCCCTAAAGATTGGAAAGCTGCCGCAGTCATCCCCCTCTTCAAAGGCGGTGACACTCTAGACCCCAACTGTTACAGACCTATATCCATCCTGCCCTGCCCTGCCTCTAGACCCAAACTGTTATAGACCTATATCCATCCTGCCCTGCCTTAGTATTTGAAAGCCAAGTTAGCAAACAGATCACTGACCATACCTTCTCCGCTATGCAATCTGGTTTCCGAGCTGGTCATGGGTGCACCTCAGCCACGCTCAAGGTCTTAAATGATATCATAACCGCCATCGATAAAAGACAGTACTGTGCAGCCGTTTTTATCGACCTGGCCAAAGCTTTTGACTCTGTCAATCACCACATTCTTATTGGCAGACTCGACAGCCTTGGTTCCTCAAATGACTGCCTTGCCTGGTTCACCAACTACTTCTCAGATAGAGTTCAGTGTGTCAAATCGGAGGGCATGTTGTCTGGACCTCTGGCAGTCTCTATGGGGGTACCACAGGGTTCAATTCTCGGGCCGACTCTTTTCTCTGTATATATCAATGATGTCGTTCTTGCTGCTGGTGATTCTCTGATCCACCTTTACGCAGACGATACCATTCTGTATACTTCTAGCCCTTCTTTGGACACTGTGTTAACACACTTCCAAAGGAGCTTCAATGCCATACAACTCTCCTTCCATGGCCTCCAACTGCTCTTAAATGCTAGTAAAACTAAATGCATGCTCTTCAACCGATTGTTGCCCGCACCTGCCCGCCCCTCGAGCATCACTACTCAGGACGGCTCTGACTTAGAATACGTGGACAACTACACTGTCTGGGTCTGGTTACACTGTAAACTCTCCTTCCAGACTCATGTTAAACATCTACAATCCAAAATTAAATCTAGAATCGGCTTCCTATTTCACAACAAAGCCTCCTGCACTGATGCTGCCAAAACATACCCTCGTAAAACTGACTATCCTACCAATCCTTGACTTCAGCGATGTCATTTACAAAATAGCCTCCAACACCCTACTCAGAAAATTGGATGCAGTCTATCACAGTGCCGTCCGTTTTGCCACCAAAGCCCCATATACTACCCACCACTGCGATCTGTATGCTCTCGTTGCCTGGTCCTTGCTACATATTCATCACCAAACCCACTGGCTCCAGGTCATCTATAAATCTTTGCTAGGTAAAGCCCTGCCTTATCTCACTGGTCACCATAGCAACACCCATCCGTAGCACGCGCTCCAGCAGGTATCGTTCAATGGTCATCCCCAAAGCCAACACTTCCTTAGGTCGTATTTCCTTCCAGTTTTCTGCTGCCAATGACTGGAACGAATTGCAAAAATCACTGAAGCTGGAGTCTTCCCTACTCTCCCTCTCTAACATTAAGCATCAGCTGTCAGAGCAGCTTACCAATCACTGTACCTGTACACAGCCCATCTGTAAATAGCCCACCCAACTACCTCATCCCAATTTTGTTATTTATTCTCTTGCTCTTTTGCACCCCAGTATCTCTACTTGCACATCATCATCTGCACATCTATCACTCCAGTGTTTATGGTAAATTGTAATTATTTCTCCTCTATGGCCTATTATTGCCTTACCTCCCTTCTCTTCCTCTGCCTTACCTCCCTACTCTTCCTCTGCCTTACCTCCCTACTCTTCCTCTGCCTTACCTCCCTACTCTTCCTCTGCCTTACCTCCCTACTCTTCCTCTGCCTTACCTCCCTACTCTTCCTCTGCCTTACCTCCCTACTCTTCCTCTGCCTTCCCTACCTCCTCTACTCTTCCTCTGCCTTACCTCCCTACTCTTCCTCTGCCTTACCTCCCTACTCTTCCTCTGCCTTACCTCCCTACTCTTCCTCTGCCTTACCTCCCTACTCTTCCTCTGCCTTACCTCCCTACTCTTCCTCTGCCTTACTCTTCCCTACTCTATCCTCTGCCTTATCTCCCTACTCTTCCTCTGCCTTACCTCCCTACTCTTCCTCTGCCTTACCTCCCTACTCTTCCTCTGCCTTACCTCCCTACTCTTCCTCTGCCTTACCTCCCTACTCTTCCTCTGCCTTACTCCCTACTCTTCCTCTGCCTTACCCCTACTCTTCCTCTGCCTACCTCCCTACTCCCTTCTTCCTCTGCCTTACCTCTTCCTCTGCCTTACTCTTCTTCCTCTGCCTTACCCCTACTCTTCCTCTGCCTTACCTCCTCTCTTCCTCTGCCTTATCTCCCTACTCTCCCTGCCTTATCTCCCTTCCCTCTGCCTTACTCCCTACTCTTCCTCTGCCTTACCTCCCTACTCTTCCTCTGCCTTACCTCCTACTCTTCCTCTGCCTTATCTCCCTACTCTTCCTCTGCCTTATCTCCCTTCCTCTGCCTTACCCCTCCCTTCCTTAAATGCCTTATCTCCCTACTCTTCCTCTGCCTTACCTCCCTCCTTATCTCCCTACTCTTCCTCTGCCTTACCTCCCCTCTGCCTTACTCTTCCTCTGCCTTACCTCCCTACTCTTCCTCTGCCTTATCCTCCCTACTCTTCCTCTGCCTTATCTCCCTACTCTCTCCTCTGCCTTTACCTCCCTACTCTTCCTCTGCCTTACCTCCCTACTCTTCCTCTGCCTTACCTCCCTACTCTTCCTCTGCCTTATCTCCCTACTCTTCCTCTGCCTCCTCCCTACTGCCTTACCTCCCTATCTGCCTTACTCCCTACTCTTCCTCTGCCTTACCTCCCTACTCTTCCTCTGCCTTATCTCCCTTCCCTCTCTCTGCCTTATCCCCTGCCTTATCTCCCTACTCTTCCTCTGCCTTACCTCCCTACTCTTCCTCTGCCTTACTCTGCCTTACTCCCCTCCTACTCTTTATCTCCCTACTCTTCCTCTGCCTTACCTCCCTCTCTTCCTCTGCCTTATCTCCCTACTCTTCCTCTGCCTTACCTCCCTCTCTGCCTTACTCCCTCTGCCTTACCTCCCTACTCTTCCTCTGCCTTATCTCCCTACTCTTCCTCCTCCTACTCTTCCCTTCTCTTCCTCTGCCTTATCTCCCTACTCTTCCTCTGCCTTACCCCTCCCCTCTGCCTTACTCCCTTCTTCCTCTGCCTTACCTTACTCTACTCCCTCTGCCTTACTCCTACTCTTCCTCTGCCTTACTCCCTACTCTTCCTCTGCCTTACCTCCCTACTCTTCCTCTGCCTTATCTCCCTACTCTTCCTCTGCCTTATCCTCTGCCCTACTCTTCCTCTGCCTTACCTCCCTACTCTTCCTCTCTGCCTTATCCCTACTTTCCTCTGCCTTACCTCCCTGCCTTACCTCCCTACTCTTCCTCTGCCTTATCTCCCTACTCCCTTCTTCCTCTGCCTTACCTCCCTACCTCCCTACTCCCTTCCTCTGCCTTACTCTTCCTCTGCCTTACCTCCCTACTCTTCCTCTGCCTTACCTCCCTACTCTTCCTCTGCCTTACCTCCCTACTCTTCCTCTGCCTTACCTCCCTACTCTTCCTCTGCCTTACCTCCCTACTCTTCCTCTGCCTTATCTCACTACATTTGCACACATTGTACATCAATTTTTATTTTTTGTCTCACTGCTTTGCTTTATCTTGGCCAGGTCGCAGTTGTAAATGAGAAGTTGTTCTCAACTGGCCTACCTGGTTAAATAAGGATCTTCAATGCTGCAGAAATGTTTTGTTACCCTTCACCAGAACATCGACACAATCTACGGACAATTCCTTCCACCTCATGGCTTGGTTTTTACTCTGACATGGACTGTCAACTGTGAGACCTTATATAGACAGGTGTGTGGCTTTCCAAATCATGTCCAGTAAATTGAACATACCACAGGAATTAGCAAAAAAAAAAATATATATATTTTTTTTTAATGTTTTTTTTTATGGGATATTGTGTGGGCATAAATGCATAGTTTGTATTCAAACATATTCCCAGTCACCTTGCCATGGTTAAATGCGCTGGTTCGTGCTTTCAGTTTTGGGCAAATGCTGCCACCTATCCACGTTTTTTGGTTTGGGTAGGTTTTAATAATCACAGTGGGAACACCATCCACTATACATTTCCTGATGAACCGCCGATACATGAATGTCAATGCTATTCTCAGAGGCAACCAGGAACATATCCCAGTCCATGTGATCAAAATAATCATGAAGCATGAATACCGATTGGTCAGACCAGCGTTGAATAGACCTTAGCACGGGTACTTCCTGTTTAAGTTTCTGCCTATAGGAAGGGAGGAGCAGAGTGGAGTCATGATCTTATTTGCTGAAGGGAGGGTGGGGAAGGGTCTTGTAGCCATCCAGGAAGGGAGAGTAACAATGGTCGAGAGTTTTGAAGCACAAGTACCACAGGCAATTTGATGATAGAATATTGGTAACGTTTTCCTCAAATTTGCTTTCTTGAAGTGCCAAAATGTGCTAAAATAATTGTGGCTTTCGGATATAATGTTTCCAGTTTGCACAAAGTCCAGTGTAGTTCCTTGAGGACCGTCGTGATATCGGCTTGAGGGGGAATATACACGGCTGTGACTATAACCGAAGAGAATTAATATGGTCGGCATTGGATTGTGAGTTCTTCTCGGTCGGGTGAACAAAAGCAGTTCCTGTACATAATCACACCATGAGTAGTTAATCATGAAACATACACCACTACCTTTCTTCTTCCCGGAGAGGTCTTTATTCCTGTCTGTGTGATGTACTGAGAACCCAGCTGGCTGTATGGATGGGGACTATATTTACGGAGAGAGCCATGACTCTGTGGAACAGACTATATTACAGTCCCTGATGTGTCTCTGGAAGGAGATCCTCGCCCTGAGCTCGTCTACATTATTGTCCAGGGACTGAACATTAACGAGTAATATACTCGAAAGTGATGGATGGTGTGTCGGACTAGAATACCTCTTCTCCGTCGGGTTTGAACAAAGGATCCAATTTGAGAAAGTTGTATTTCTGTTTGTAATGCTGGTGAGTTACTGTCACTCTGAAATCCAAAAGTTATTTCCGGCTGTAAGTAATAACAAAAAAAAAAACATTCTGGGCTAATATTGTAAGAAATCACAACAAAATTACTGCAAAGTTGCTTAGGAGCTGGAAGCAGACCTTCCATGTCTGTCTGCGCCATCTTACTTTATGTTGTTGAGAAAAGTTGCAAAACATTTGTAGTTCTTGATGGCTAATGTTATATATTTCAAAAAGGGTGCAGTAGAAATGACTATCAACACATACTGAGCAACTCACATTATAAACAGAAGCATGCTAAATGGCAGACCAATCCAAACGCATCTCCCAGCATGTCCAGCCCATCCATTACCTCAGCCAATCATGGCATTTTGATAAAAAATACATTTTTAAGTTCAAATGTCTCTCCCTGTGAAGTAGTGACGTGCGACATGTGCCTCGTTTCCTGAATGTTTACATTGCCAAAGAAAATGGAATAAATAATAAACAAGGGAAACATTAGTAAACATTAAACTCACAAAAGTTTTAAAAGAATATCGACATGTTATATTATTGGCTCTGTGTTGTAACAATGTGCAAGTATTTGAAGTATGAAATGGGAAATAAATAATCAGATGAATGAGTATTATAATAATACTAATAATATAATATAAATATAATAGTATATAGTAATATATAGTATTTACAATGTTGTTTGGGCCACAGCGTTTGTGCTATGTCGCCTAACAGATATAGGAGTTAATCAATGTTTCATTTGTTTTCAAATTCTTTGTGAGTCGGTGTGGAAACATGTCTCTAATATGGTCATACATTTGGCAGGAGGTTAGGAAGTGTAGTTCAGTTTCCACCTCATTTTGTGGGCAGTGAGCACATAGCCTGTCTTCTCTTGAGAGCCAGGTCTGCCTACGGCGGCCTTTCTCAATAGCAAGGCTATGCTCACTGAGTCTGTACATAGTCAAAGTTGGGTCAGTCACAGTGGCCACTGTGTACTCTCTGTTTAGGGCCAAATAGCATTCTAGTTTGTTCTGTTTGTTTTGTTAATTCTTTCCAATCTTTTTGTTTTCTCATGATTTGGTTGGGTCTAAATGTGCTGCTGTCCTGGGGCTCTGTGGGGTCTGTTTGTGTTTGTGAACAGAATCCCAGGACCAGCTTGCTGAGGGGACTCTTCTCCAGGTTTGTCTCTCTGTAGGTGGTGGCTTTGTTGTAGAATTTAACGGCGCTTTTCTGGATTTTGAAAAATAGCAGGTATCAATCGAATTCTGTTCTGCATGCATTATTTGGGGTTTTACACAAAGGATTTTTTGGAGGATTCAATTTGGTGTTTGTCCCATTTACTGAATTCTTGGGTCATTATTTTGTTGTTGTTGCCAGATTCTTGGTATGTTGATATTTATGTTCCTTTTGATGGCATAGAATGCCCTTCTTGCCTTGTCTCTCTGATCGTTCACAGCTTTGTGGAAGTTACCCGTGGCGCTGATGTTTAGGCCGAGGTATGTATTGTTTTTTGTTTGCTCTAGGCCATCGGTGTCTAGATGGAATTTGTATTTGTGGTCCTGGTGACTGGACCTTTTTTGGGGACACCATTATTTTGGTCTTACTGAGATTTACTGTCAGGGCCCAGGTCTGACAGAGTCTGTGCAGAAGATCTAGGTGCTGCTGTAGGCCGTCCTTGGTTGGGGACAGAAGCACCAGATCATCAGCAAACAGTAGACATTTGACTTCTGATTCTAGTAGGGTGAGGCCGGGTGCTGCAGACTGTTCTAGTGCCCTGGCCAATTCGTTGATATATTTGTTGAAGAGAGTGGGGCTTAAGCGTTTAAGTATAGCCAATTTGAATTTGTAGTCTGTATATTTTATTATTTCATTGAGGATGCCATCAACACCACAAGCCTTTTGGGGTTGGAGGGTTTGTATTTTCAATGTAATTGGAGAATCCAGTGGGTTCTGGTAGTCTTTAATAGTTGATTCTTAGATTTGTATTTGATCATGTATATGTTTTTGCTGTTTGTTCTTTGTTATAGAGCCAAAAAGATTGGAGAAGTGGTTTATCCACACATTTCCATTTTGGAGAGATAATTATATGTGTTTGTTTTTATGGTTTCCAATTTTCCCAGAAGTGGTTAGAGTCTGTGGATTCTTCAATGACATTGAGTTGATTTGTAATGTTTTATCTCTCTCTTAGCAAGATGCCTCCTCACTCTCTCTCTCCCTCTCTCTCTTTCCCTCTCTATTTTAGCAAGACTCCTTCTCCCTCTCTCTCTCTTTTAGCTAGACATTGTCTCCCTCTCTCTCTCCCTCTCATTTTCTTTTAACTAGTCGCAGTCTCCCCCTCTCTCTCTCCCTCTTTCTTTTAGTTAGACACCTTCTCCCTCTCAGTTAGAGTCTCTATCTCTCCCTCTCTCTCGTATCTCTGTAGTTCTGTACCACCTAACCTCTGACCCCTGACCTCTGACACCTAACCTCTCCTTCCAGGTTATTAAGGCAGTTGAGGAGAGCTACCGTCTTCCTGGCCCTATGGACTGTCCTGTAGTTCTGTACCACCTGATGATGGCCTGCTGGCAGAAGGAAAGGAACAGCAGACCCAAGTTTGAGGAGATCGTCTGTCTGCTAGACAAACTGATACGCAACCCCAGCAGTCTCAAAGCCCTGGTCAACTCATCACACAGGTCAGGAGGATTTACGGATGGATTTGTTCCTGTTACTGGGGTCGGTGTGACGGACATCACTGTATGCTTAACGGGCATTGACCTCGGGTCCTCTGTCTCTCAACCACACGTGACCTCCCTGATCTCGGGTCCTCTGTCTCTCAAACACATGTGACCTCCCTGATCTGGGGTCCTCTGTCTCTCAAACACATGTGACCTCCCTGATCTCGAGTCCTCTGTCTCTCAAACACACGTGACCTCCCTGATCATGCCATCTGTCTCTCAAACACACGTGACCTCCCTGATCTCGGGTCCTCTGTCTCTCAAACACACGTGACCTCCCTGATCATGCCATCTGTCTCTCAAACACACGTGACCTCCCTGATCTCGGGTCCTCTGTCTCTCAAACACACGTGACCTCCCTGATCATGCCATCTGTCTCTCAAACACACATGACCTCCCTGATCACGAGTCCTCTGTCTCGCAAACACACGTGACCTCCCTGATCTCGAGTCTTCTGTCTCTCAAACACACGTGACCTCCCTGATCTCGAGTCCTCTGTCTCTCAAACACACGTGACCTCCCTGATCACGAGTCCTCTGTCTCTCAAACACACGTGACCTCCCGGATCTCGAGTCCTCTGTCTCTCAAACACATGTGACCTCCCTGATCATGCCATCTGTCTCTCAAACACACGTGACCTCCCTGTTGACAGTGAGCCAGTTATGCCACCGGAAAGCTTTGATGGGCTAAATGGATAAATGGCTACATGGCTACATGGCTAAATGGCTAAATGGATAAATGGATAAATGGATAAATGGCTAAATGGATAAATGGCTAAATGGATAAATGGATAAATGGATAAATGGCTACATGGCTAAATGGCTAAATGGATAAATGGATAAATGGCTAAATGGATAAATGGATAAATGGCTAAATGGATAAATGGCTAAATGGATAAATGGATAAATGGCTAAATGGATAAATGGCTAAATGGATAAATGGCTACATGGCTACATGGCTAAATGGCTAAATGGATAAATGGATAAATGGATAAATGGCTAAATGGATAAATGGCTAAGAAGCTAAAAGGTCGTCACAGGAAATCAGGGTGTGTTGACAGTTGTAACATATAAATATCTCCTGTCACACGCACGCACACACACACACACGTTCTCCTGTCACACGCACACACACACACACATTCTCCTGTCACACACACACACAATCTCACACACACAATCTCCTGTCAAACACACACACACACAATCTCCTGTCAAACACACACACAATCTCCTGTCACACACACACACAAACACACACACACACAATCTCTGTCACACACACACACACAATCTCCTGTCAAACACACACACACAATCTCCTGTCAAACACACACACACACAATCTCCTGTCACACACACACACGATCTCCTGTCACACACACACACACGATCTCCTGTCACACACACACACGATCTCCTGTCACACACACACACACAATCTCCTGTCAAACACACACACACAATCTCCTGTCACACACACACACACACACAATCTCCTGTCAAACACACACACACAATCTCCTGTCAAACACACACACACAATCTCCTGTCAAACACACACACACACAATCTCCTGTCACACACACACACACACAATCTCCTGTCAAACACACACACACACACACACACACACACAATCTCCTGTCAAACACACACACACACAATCTCCTGTCAAACACACACACACAATCTCCTGTCACACACACACACAATCTCCTGTCAAACACACACACACACGATCTCCTGTCACACACACACACACACAATCTCCTGTCACACACACACACACACACATCTCCTGTCAACACACACACACACAATCTCCTGTCAAACACACACACAATCTCCTGTCAAACACACACACACACAACACACAATCTCCTGTCACACACACACACACATCTCCTGTCAAACACACACACACACACACACACACACACATGTCTCCTGTCAAACACACACACACACACAATCTCCTGTCAAACACACACACACACAATCACACACACACACACAATCTCCTGTCAAACACACACACACACACACACACACATCTCCTGTCAAACACACACACACACAATCTCCTGTCAAACACACACACACACACACACACACACACAATCTCCTGTCAAACACACACACACACAATCTCCTGTCAAACACACACACACACACACACACACACACAATCCCCTGTCAAACACACACACACACAATCTCACACACACACATCTCCTGTCAAACACACACACACACACACACACACGATCTCCTGTCAAACACACACACACACAATCTCCTGTCAAACACACACACACACAATCTCCTGTCAAACACACACACACACAATCTCCTGTCAAAACACACACACACACACACACACACAATCTCCTGTCAAACACACACACACACACATCTCCTGTCAAACACACACACACACAATCTCCTGTCAAACACACACACACACAATCTCCTGTCAAACACACACACACACAATCTCCTGTCAAACACACACACACAATCTCCTGTCAAACACACACACACACACCGTATCCTGTCCCTTGGTTGGACTTTGAGCTGAGCAGAAGTGGCATCAGACAAATGAATCCCAATTCTAGGAATAGCATGCAGAAAGCGGTGTTCTCCACACTATCGTGGTTTTCAGACAGAGCTCTTCGTCAACATTTACCCTGTGGTTCTTCATTCTATCGCTGGGACTGATGGAAGAATCAGGCTGCATTTTAGGAACTGCTTTACATAATTGCAAGTGCTGTTAAATAAGAAATTGGTTGGTTGGAGCTTGGCTCAGTGGTAATATGTTCTGCTCTGTGGTTCCATTCCGTTGTTTCCTAGCCTGGGAATCATGAGCACTATGGATTTTTCTGCTTGGGAATAATGTTATATGGCTATTTAAATAGAACAGTGTAATTCCATTTTAGCGGCAGCTGTAATTGTGGTTACCAATTAGAGGCCTCTTAATTGAATATGTGGTTTGATCCCACAGCAGATGACACACTTCACACAACACATTTCATACTGCACATTTCAGACTGCACATTTCAGACTGCATATTTCATACTACACATTTCAGACTGCTCATTTCACACTGCACATTTCACACTGCACATTTCACACTGCACATTTCACACTTCAGGCTGCACTGCACATTTCACACTGTTTCAAACATTTCACACACACACTGCACATTTCACACTGCACATTTCACACTGCACATTTCAACTGCACATTTCAGACTGCTCATTTCACACTGCACATTTCACACTGCACATTTCAGACTACACATTTCGTACTGCACATTTCACACTGCACATTTCACTGCACATTTCATACTGCTCATTTCAGACTGCACATTTCACACTGCACATTTCAGATTACAACCTTCACACTGCACATTTCATACTGCACATTTCAGACTGCACATTTCATACTGACATTTCACACTGCACATTTCAGATTACAACCTTCACATTGCACATTTCAGATTACAACCTTCACATTGCACATTTCATACTGCACATTTCAGACTGCACATTTCACACTGCACATTTCAGATTACAACCTTCACACTGCACATTTCAGATTACAACCTTCACATTGCACATTTCATACTGCACATTTCAGACTGCACATTTCACACTGCACATTTCAGATTACAACCTTCACACTGCACATTTCATACTGCTCATTTCATACTGCACACTTCAGACTGCACATTTCAGACTGCTCATTTCATACTGCTCATTTCATACTGCTCATTTCATACTGCTCATTTCATACTGCTCATTTCAGACTGCTCATTTCATACTGCACATTTCACACTGCACATTTCAGACTGCTCATTTCGTACTGCTCATTTCATACTGCACATTTCAGACTGCACATTTCATACTGCACATTTCAGACTGCACATTTCGTACTGCTCATTTCATACTGCACATTTCACACTGCACATTTCACACTGCACATTTCAGACTGCACATTTCGTACTGCTCATTTCATACTGCACATTTCAGACTGCACATTTCGTACTGCTCATTTCATACTGCACATTTCACACTGCACATTTCACACTGCACATTTCACACTGCACATTTCACACTGCACATTTCACACTGCACATTTCATACTGCACATTTCAGACTGCACATTTCGTACTGCACATTTCATACTGACATTTCAGACTGCACATTTCACACTGCATTTCGTTGACTGCACATTTCAATTTTCACACTGCACATTTCACACTGCACATTTCTGCACATTTCACACTGCAATGCACATTTCAGACTGCACATTTCACTACTGCACATTTCATACTGCACATTTCAGACTGCAATTTCATACTGACATTTCACACTGTTTCACACTGCACATTTCAGACTGCACATTTCACACTGCTTTTCAGACTGCACATTTCAGACTGCAATTCAGACTGCACATTTCACACTGCACACACTGCACATTTCAGACTGCACATTTCACACTGCACATTTCAGACTGCACATTTCACACTGCACATTTCACTAGACTGCACATTTCAGATTTCAACCTTCACACTGCACATTTCACACTGCACATTTCACACTGCACATTTCACACTGCACATTTCAGACTGCACATTTCACACTGCACACATTTCACACTGCACATTTCAGACTGCACATTTCAGATTTCATTTCAGACTGCACATTTCATACTGACATTTCAGACTGCACATTTCATACTGACATTTCACACTGCACATTTCACACTGCACATTTCAGACTGCACATTTCACACTGCACATTTCACACTGCACATTTCACACTGCACATTTCACACTGCACATTTCAGACTGCACATTTCAGACTTCACATTTCACACTGCACATTTCACACTGCACATTTCACACTGCACATTTCAGACTGCACATTTCACACTGCACAGTTCAGACTGCACATTTCAGATTTCAACCTTCACACTGCACATTTCACACTGCACATTTCACACTGCACATTTCACACTGCACATTTCAGACTGCACATTTCACACTGCACATTTCACACTACACATTTCAGACTGCACATTTCAGATTTCAACCTTCACACTGCACATTTCACACTGCACATTTCACACTGCACATTTCACACTGCACATTTCACACTGCACATTTCAGACTGCACATTTCACACTGCACATTTCATACTGCACATTTCACACTGCACATTTCACACTGCACATTTCAGACTGCATTTCACACTGCACATTTCAGATTACAACCTTCACACTGCACATTTCAGACTGCTCATTTCAGACTGCTCATTTCAGACTGCACATTTCATACTAATCATTTCAGACTACACATTTCACACTGCACATTTCAGACTGCACATTTCACACTGCACATTTCACACTGCACATTTCACACTGCACATTTCAGACTGCACATTTCAGACTGCACATTTCACACTGCACATTTCAGATTACAACCTTCACACTGCACATTTCATACTGCACATTTCAGACTGCACATTTCATTTCATACTGCATTTCAGACATTTCACACTGCTCATTTCATACTGCACATTTCAGACTGCACATTTCAGACTTTTCATACTGCTCATTTCAGACTGCTCATTTCAGACTGCATTTCATACTGCACATTTCATACTGCTCATTTCATACTGCTCATTTCATTTTTCATACTGCACATTTCATACTGCACATTTCAGACTGCACATTTCAGACTGCACATTTCAGACTGCTCATTTCAGACTGCTCATTTCATACTGCACATTTCATACTGCATTTCACTGCACATTTCAGACTGCACATTTCAGACTGCACATTTCAGACTGCACATTTCACACTGCACATTTCAGACTGCACATTTCATGCACATTTCAGACTGCACATTTCACACTGCACATTTCACACTGCACATTTCAGACTGCACATTTCAGACTGCACATTTCAGACTGCACATTTCAGACTGCACATTTCACACTGCACATTTCATACTGACATTTCACACTGCACATTTCACACTGCACAGTTCAGACTGCACATTTCACACTACACATTTCAGACTGCACATTTCAGATTTCAACCTTCACACTGCACATTTCACACTGCACATTTCACACTGCACATTTCAGACTGCACATTTCAAACTTTCACATTTCACACTGCACATTTCACACTGCACATTTCAGACTGCACATTTCAGACTGCACATTTCAGACTGCACATTTCAGACTGCACATTTCATACTGCACATTTCATACTGCACATTTCAGACTGCACATTTCAGACTGCACATTTCAGACTGCACATTTCAGACTGCACATTTCATACTGCTCATTTCATACTGCTCATTTCATACTGCTCATTTCATACTGCACATTTCATACTGCTCATTTCAGACTGCACATTTCAGACTGCACATTTCAGACTGCTCATTTCATACTGCTCATTTCACACTGCACATTTCATACTGCTCATTTCATGCACATTTCAGACTGCTCATTTCATACTGCACATTTCAGACTGCTCATTTCATACTGCACATTTCATACTGCACATTTCACACTGCACATTTCATACTGCTCATTTCATACTGCTCATTTCAGACTGCCCATTTCATACTGCTCATTTCACACTGCACATTTCACACTGCACATTTCAGACTGCACATTTCACACTGCACATTTCATACTGACATTTCACACTGCACATTTCAAACTGCAACCTTCACACTGCACATTTCACACTACACATTTCAGACTGCACATTTCAGATTTCAACCTTCACACTGCACATTTCAGACTGCTCATTTCAGACTGCTCATTTCAGACTGCTCATTTCAGACTGCACATTTCATACTGACATTTCACACTGCACATTTCACACTGCACATTTCACACTGCACATTTCAGACTGCACATTTCACACTGCACATTTCACACTGCACATTTCATACTGCACATTTCACACTGCACATTTCATACTGCACATTTCATACTGACATTTCAGACTGCACATTTCATACTGACATTTCACACTGCACATTTCACACTGCACATTTCACACTGCACATTTCAGACTGCACATTTCACACTGCACATTTCACACTGCACATTTCAGACTGCACATTTCAGACTGCACATTTCACACTGCACATTTCAGATTACAACCTTCACACTGCACATTTCAGACTGCTCATTTCAGACTGCACATTTCATACTAATCATTTCAGACTGCACATTTCACACTGCACATTTCACACTGCACATTTCACGCTGCACATTTCAGACTGCACATTTCAGACTACACACTTCACACTGCACATTTCACACTGCACATTTCACACTGCACATTTCATACTGACATTTCACACTGCACATTTCACACTGCTCATTTCATACTGCTCATTTCAGACTGCACATTTCACACTGCACATTTCACACTGCTCATTTCATACTGCTCATTTCATACTGCTCATTTCAGACTGCACATTTCACACTGCACGTTTCACACTGCACATTTCATACTGCTCATTTCATACTGCTCATTTCACGCTGCTCATTTCATACTGCTCATTTCATACTGCACATTTCAGACTGCTCATTTCATACTGCACATTTCATACTGCTCATTTCATACTGCACATTTCCTACTGCTCATTTTATACTGCTCATTTCATACTGCTCATTTCATACTGCTCATTTCATACTGCTCATTTCATACTGCTCATTTCATACTGCTCATTTCATACTGCTCATTTCATACTGCTCATTTCAGACTGCTCATTTCATACTGCTCATTTCATACTGCTCATTTCAGACTGCTCATTTCAGACTGCACATTTCATACTGCACATTTCACACTGCACATTTCATACTGCTCATTTCATACTGCTCATTTCATACTGCTCATTTCATACTGCTCATTTCATACTGCTCATTTCATACTGCTCATTTCATACTGCTCATTTCATACTGCTCATTTCATACTGCACATTTCAGACTGCACATTTCATACTGCTCATTTCATACTGCTCATTTCATACTGCTCATTTCATACTGCTCATTTCAGACTGCCCATTTCATACTGCTCATTTCACACTGCACATTTCAGACTGCACATTTCACACTGCACATTTCACACTGCACATTTCAGACTGCACATTTCACACTGCACATTTCACACTGCACATTTCATACTGCTCATTTCATTCTGCTCATTTCAGACTGCACATTTCATACTGCACATTTCACACTGCACATTTCACACTGCACATTTCACACTGCACATTTCACACTGCACATTTCACACTGAATGTTACATAGATGGAAAAAAGCTGTCCTTGAAACAGTTCGTCAAAAGAGATATTATGGTCCAGAGTAACACCGAGGTCCTTCACAGTTTTATTTGAGACAACCATCAAGATTAATTGTCAGATTCAACAGAAGATCTCTTTGTTTCTTGGGACCTAAAACAAGCATCTCTGTTTTGTCCGAGTTTAAATTAGAAAGTTTGCAGCCATCCACTTCCTTATGTCTGAAACACAGGCTTCTAGCGAGTGCAACCATGTTTTATTGAAATGTACAGCTGTGTGTCATCCGCATAGCAGTGAAAGTTAACATTTTGTTTTTTAATGACATTCCCAAGAGGTAAAATATATAGTGAAAACAGTGGTCCTAAAACGGAACCTTGAGGAACACCGAAATGTACAGTTGATTTGTCAGAGGACAAACCATTCACAGAGACAAACTGATATCTTTCTGACAGATAAGATCTAAACCAGGCCAGAACTTGTCCGTGTAGACCAATTTGGGTTTCCAGGTCTAGGAGCACGAGGACAGATGCAGAGCCTCGGTCTGACCCTATTAAAAGGTCATTTACCACCGTCACAAGTGCAGTCTCAGTGTTATGATGGGGTCTAAAACCAGACTGAAGCATTTCGTATACATTGTCTTTCTTCAGGAAGGCAGTAAGTTGCTGCGCAACAGCCTTTTCTAAAATTTTTGAGAGGAATAGAAGGTTCGACATAGGCCGATTAGTTTTTTATATTTTCTGGGTCAAGGTTTGGCTTTTTCAAGAGAGGCTTTATTACTGACACTTTTAGTGAGTCTGGTACACATCCGGTGGATAGAGAGACGATAATTATGTTCAACATAGGAGGGCCAAGCACAAGAAGCAGCTCTTTCAGTAGTTTAGTTGGAATAGGGTCCTGTATGCAGCTTGAAGGTTTAGAGGCCATGATTATGTTCATCATTGTGTCAAGAGACATAGTACTAAAACATTTGAGTGTCTGCCTTGATCCTAGGTCGTAGCAGAGTTGTGCAGACTCAGGACAACTGAGCTTTGGAGGAATACGCAGATTTAAAGAGGAGTCCGTAATTTGCTTTCTAATGATCATGATCTTTTCCTCAAAGAATTTCATAAATGTATTACTGCTGAAGTGAAAGCCATCCTCTCTTGGGGAATGCTGCTTTTTAGTTAGCTTTGTGACAATATCAAAAATACATTTCGGATTGTTCTTATTTTCCTCATTTAAGTTGGAAAAATAGGATGATCGAGCAGCAGTAAGGGCTCTTCGGTACTGCACGGTACTGTCTTTCCAAGCTAGTAGGAAGACTTCCAGTTTGGTGTGACGCCATTTACGTTCCAATTTTCCTGGAAGCTTGCTTCAGAGCTCAGGTATTTTCTGTATACCAGGGAGCTAGTTTCTTTTTAGGTTTTAGGGGTGCAACTGGATCTAGGGTATTGCGCAAGGTTAAATTGAGTTCCTCAGTTAGGTGGTTACTGATTTTTGTCCTCTGACGTCCTTGGGTAGGCAGAGGGAGTCTGAAGGACATCAAGGAATCTTTGTGTTGTCTGTGAATTTATAGCAGAACTTTTGATGTTCCTTGGTTGGGGTCTGAGCAGATTATTTGTTGCGATTGCAAACGTAATAAAATGTTGGTCCGATAGTCCAGGATTATGAGGAAAAACATTAAGATCCACAACATTTATTCCATGGGACAAAACTAGGTCCAGAGTATGACTGTGACAGTGAGTAGGTCCAGAGACATGTTGGACAAAACCCACTGAGTCGACGATGGCTCCGAAAGCCTTTTGGAGTGGGTTTGTGGACTTGTCCATGTGAATATTAAAATCACCAAAAATTAGAATATATTTGCAATGACTACAATTCTACAATTCAGGGACCTGAGTGAGGAACGCTGTATATTGCCCAGGGGCCTGTAAACAGTAGCTATAAAAAGTGATTGAGTAGGCTGCATAGATTTCATAACTAGAAGCTCAATAGACGAAAACATGATTTTCATTTATTTATTTTTGTAAATTGAAATTTGCTATTGTAAATGTTAGCAACACCTCCGCCTTTGCGGGATGCACGGGGGATATGGTCACTAGTGTAGCCAGGAGGTGAGGCCTCATTTAACACAGTAAATTCATCAGGCTTAAGCCATGTTTCAGTCAGGCCAATCACATCAAGATTATGATCAGTGATTAGTTCATTGACTATAACTGCCTTGGAAGTGAAGGATGTAACATTAAATAGTTTCCTATTTTGAGATGTGAGATATTACAATCTCTTTCAATAATGACAGGAATGGAGGTCTTTATTCTAGTGAGATTGCTAAGGCGAATACCGCCATGTTTAGTTTGGCCCAACCTAGCTCGAGGCACAGACACGGTCTCAATGGGGATAGCTGAGCTCACTACACTGACTGTGCTAGTGGCAGACTCCACTAAGCTGGCAGGCTGGGAAAAAGCCTGCTGCCTGGCCTGCACTCTATTTCATTGTGCCGCTAGAGGAGTTAGAGCCCTGTCTATGTTGGTAGATAAGATGAGAGCACCTCTCCAGCTAGGATGGAGTCAATCACTCCTCAGCAGGCCAGGCTTGGTCCTGTTTGTGGGTGAGTCCCAGAAAGAGGGCCAATTATCTACAAATTCTATCTTTTGGGAGGGGCAGAAAACAGTTTTCAACCAGCGATTGAGTTGTGAGACTCTGCTGTAGAGTTCATCACTCCCCCTAACTGGGAGGGGGCCAGAGACAATTACTCGATGCCGACACATCTTTCTAGCTGATTTACACGCTGAAGCTATGTTGCGCTTGGTGATCTCTGACTGTTTCATCCTAACATCGTTGGTGCCGACGTGGATAACAATATCTCTATACTCTCTACACTTGCCAGTTTTAGCTTTAGCCAGCACCATCTTCAGATTAGCCTTAACGTCGGTAGCCCTGCCCCCTGGTAAACAGTGTATGATCGCTGGATGATTTGTTTTAAGTCAAATACTGCAGGTAATGGAGTCGCCAATGACTAGGGTTTTCAATTTGTCAGAGCTAATGGTGGGAAGCTTCGGCGTCTCAGACCCCGTAACGGGAGGAGTAGAGACCAGAGAAGGCTCGGCCTCAGACCCCGTAACGGGAGGAGTAGAGACTAGAGAAGGCTTGGCCTCAGACCCCGTAACGGGAGGAGTAGAGACCAGAGAAGGCTCGGCCTCAGACCCCGTAACGGGAGGAGTAGAGACCAGAGATGGCTCGTCCTCTGACTCCGACTCGCTGCTTAATGGGGAAAACCGGTTGAAAGTTTCTGTCGGCTGAATGAGCGACACCGGTTGAGCGTTCCTACAGCATTTGCTTCCAGAAACCGTGAGAAAGTTGTCCGGCTGCGGGGACTGTGCCAGGGGATTTATACTACTATCTGTACTTACTGGTGGCACAGACGCTGTTTCATCCTTTCCTACACTGAAATGACCCTCTGCCTAACGATTGGGTCTGTAGCTGGGCTTGTAGCACATCTATCCTCGCCGTAAGGCGATCGTTCTCCTGTATATTATGAGTACAGCGACTGCAATTAGAAGGCATCATGTTAATGTTACTACTTAGCTTCGGCTGTTGGAGGTCCTGACGAACCATGTCCAGATAAAGCATCCGGAGTGAAAAAGTTGGGGGGGGGGGAACAAAATATAAACGGTAATTAAAAAGAAAAAAACGTAAGGTTGTCAGGTAGCAAAGTAAGGTTGGCAACAAAACGCACAGCAACACGTAAACAAGTCTACAAGTTGTGACCGGAGAAGATCACAGTCATTTCACATAAAAACCCACACCGGATAGGTGAAACAGAGGTGGGGAAAAGGGGTCTCAGATGCAGCTCACTTCACAGAGAAAAACAGAGAGAAAGTTGTTGTGTCAGCTGGGACGAAGAGAGAGAGAGAGAGCTAATGAATGCTAATAAATCCTCGGATCTAACCATGGATATTTGGGGTGTTCCTCAAGGTTCAGTATTTTGACAACTACTGTTCTCTGCTGGCGGTGAACAGTACACTGACATGATCTGTTCTTCTCTCCCCTCTCTCAGGGTGTCTAATCTCGTGGAGCCTGGCAGTGTGGACTCGGAGGGCAGCGTGTCTGCGTCAGTAGCCCTGATGGAGACCAGTGGGTACCAGTCTATAGAGGAGTGGCTGAAGGGTATTAAGATGGGTCGCTACGTAGAGCTTTTCGTGGACAGTGGATACACCTCAGTGGAAGTGGTCTCCCACATGACCCTGGAGTAAGTCTCCCAGAAACACTAGCTCATCTCCTTCCTCCTGTTTAACCTCTGATGAGATTGAGGGTGTATCCCAAACGGCATCCTATATCCAATGGGCCCTGAGCAAAAGTAGTGCACTCTATAGGGAATAGGATGCCATTTGGGACGTACTCCATCTCCTTCCTGTTCTAAGGTGTATCATGCCATGTCTACTCAGCAAAAGTTTCTAAGGTTAGAGAAAACGTTGTTTTTTCTGTCTTGGGAAGTAATGGCCTGCAACAGAGTTTGCCGAGCGAAGCACTGTAGAGTAGTTTCTGCTGAGTCAGACAGAAGATGGCTCCTGCTGAGAGAGGGCAGATGTTCCCTATAGGGAGTAGAATGGATGAGGTCACATTAACAGGCCTGCTGAGGGAGGGCAGATGTTCCCTATAGGGGGTAGAATGGATGAGGTCACATTAACAGGCCTGCTGTGGGAGGGCAGATGTTCCCTATAGGGGGTAGAATGGATGAGGTCACATTAACAGGCCTGTTGAGGGAGGGCAGATGTTCCCTATAGGGGGTAGAATGGATGAGGTCACATTAACATGTAACAGATGCCTGGGGTAGAATGGATGAGGTCACATTAACAGGCCTGCTGAGGGAGGACAGATGTTCCCTATAGGGGGTAGAATGGATGAGGTCACATTAACAGGCCTGCTGAGGGAGGACAGATGTTCCCTATAGGGGGTAGAATGGATGAGGTCACATTAACAGGCCTGCTGAGGGGCAGGTTCCCTATAGCAGATGTTCCCTATAGGGGGTAGAATGGATGAGGTCACATTAACAGGCCTGCTGAATGTTCCCTATAGATGGATGAGGTCACATTAACAGGCCTGCTGAGGGAGGGCAGATGTTCCCTATAGGGGGTAGAATGGATGAGGTCACATTAACAGGCCTGCTGAATGGAATGGATGAGGTCACATTAACAGGCCTGCTGAGGGAGGGCAGATGTTCCCTATAGGGGGTAGAATGGATGAGGTCACATTAACAGGCCTGCTGAGGGAGGACAGATGTTCCCTATAGGGGTAGAATGGATGAGGTCACATTAACAGGCCTGCTGAGGGAGGGGATGTTCAGATGTTCCCTGCTGAGGGAGGGCAGATGTTCCCTAGGGGGTAGAATGGATGAGGTCACATTAACAGGCCTGCTGAGGGAGGGCAGATGTTCCCTATAGGGGTAGAATGGATGAGGTCACATTAACAGAATGGATGAGGTCACATTAACAGATGCCTGCTGAGGGATGAGGTCACATTAACAGGCCTGCTGAGATGTTCCCTATAGGGGTAGAATGGATGAGGTCACATTAACAGGCCTGCTGAGGGAGGGATGTTCCTGCTGAGGGAGGTGTTCCCTATAGGGGGTAGAATGGATGAGGTCACATTAACAGGCCTGTTGAGGGAGGGCAGATGTTCCCTATAGGGAGTAGAATGGATGAGGTCACATTAACAGGCCTGCTGAGGGAGGGCAGATGTTCCCTATAGGGAGTAGAATGGATGAGGTCACATTAACAGGCCTGCTGAGGGAGGGCAGATGTTCCCTATAGGGGGTAGAATGGATGAGGTCACATTAACAGGCCTGCTGAGGGTTGCGAAGTTCTGCTAACTTTCCCCAAATTCCCAGGTTGGAATATTCCTGGAAACGAGACATCTGGAATCCTTTAACCAGGATTTCTGGAAATCTGGGAATTTAGGATAAGTTACCGGTATTGGCAAGCCTCGGCCTGCTACCCTGGACGGGTAGCTTCTGCCGAACGCTCTCATTCATTTCAATTTGACCCGGACTTAAGCAGCACGGCTCTGCGAGAGGCTCGCTCTTTTTCAATGTAAAATGAATAAAAAATTTGACTCGTGGCTCACACCAAGAACACTTGATGAAGTCGATTTGCTCAAGCCAGCAAATGTTAGGTGTATCAGCTAAAAACAGTTTTCCTAAATGACAAAGGTACTGAGTACTATGTTTCTCCTGCAGTGACCTGAGGAGGGTTGGAGTGAACCTGGCTGGACATCAGAAGAAGATAATCAACAGCATCCAGGAGATGAGAGTTAGCCTGGTGAATAATACTATACCCATCTGACCTCTAACCCCTTACCCTACAGCCAGATGTACAGTATGGGCACTGCAGTACCAATCTGACCTTTGAACCTAGGGTCAGCCATGATGAACTTTACAGGACCAATCTGACCACTGATAGAGGCCAGATGTATGAACTTTACAGGACCAATCTGACCCTACTCCCAACAGACAGACAGATAGACATATGGATCGAGTGGCCTAGAACTTTCCATGAACACAATGTATTTATTGACGGAAACAAACTGAAACACAACGGGATGTGACTTGATGAACTGAGGAACACTGAAGAGCGCTTGGTGTTGAACAGTTGTGTCTTTGGGACCTGAACCCCTCTACTGGGTGGAGTGAGAGGAGCAGACTCTGTGTAGTTAAGTACTCTCAGGGATGGAAGTCACTGGCAAGTAAACAGTGAATTATACAAGCCCGGGTCAAATTCTGTTCCAAAATCTGTGCCATGAAATGTTTTAAAAGACCATCTTGTTTGGCCCATTTTCTCCTAGTCCAGTCTGAAGAGCGCTAGCTGAGTACTCTTCCTGGATGGGACTCAGACATGGGAGTCAGTCTCTTGGCTGACTGTTTGGCCCTTCAGAAACCCCGGCAGCTACACACAGTCTATTACCTCTAGACAGCCAGCCTACATTACTTCAACATCATCAACAGTAATACAGAGGATAACTTTCAGCACTTTTACGGAACCCACAGATATCCTACGGAACCCATAAACATCCTACGGAACCCATTTACATCTTACAGAACCCACAGATGTCCTACAGAACCCACAGATGTCCTACAGAACCCACAGATGTCCTACAGAACCCACAGATATCCTACAGAACCCACAGATATCCTACTGAACCCACAGATATCCTACTGAACCCACAGATATCCTACAGAACCCACAGATATCCTACTGAACCCACAGATATCCTACTGAACCCACAGATGTCCTACAGAACCCACAGATGTCCTACAGAACCCACAGATGTCCTACTGAACCCACAGATGTCCTACAGAACCCACAGATATCCTACAGAACCCACAGATATCCTACAGAACCCACAGATGTCCTACAGAACCCACAGATGTCCTACAGAACCCACAGATATCCTACTGACATCCTGCAGTATCTACAAACATCCTTAAGAACTTTCAGACAAACTACGGAACCAGTCGCACTCCAACAGAAAAACGACTGTTTCAACGTAATCAGACAGAATTGTACAGAACTTCCAGGGTTCCATAGCTCCACATGCATCCGATGGAGAGACTGCAACATGTTCTATTCATCAGAACCTTCAGACAACCAACAGAACCTCCAGGAATCTACCAGAACATCCATACTTCCAACAGAATCTTTAAAATGGAACTCTCAGCAATCCATACGAATCTCCAGAACTGTCATTCAACAGAACATACCAATAGAACCAATCCAGCAGATTCTACAACATCTAACAGCACATTCTATTGATTCGCTAGTTGGTTATCTATGAGACTCTCCTCTGCACATCCAGCTTCACCACACCCCTCTGTGTATCCACTACCATACAGAGATCGGACTGTGTTTATGCAGTAAGACTGGTTTCATACGAATATGTGTTATTTTGGTGGAGAACTCCTGAGTATAAAGAAGCAATATAGACTTTTAGCTTGGTATTAGTCATTTATTTGTCAATGTTATTCTATACAAGCATTTGTATGTGCGTAGTATTTCTTCATGACTACACAACCCTGGCCATGACCCCACTCTCTGATGGTGTCTCAGGGGGAGTGGGATATGCAAAAACACATTTCCAATTCACACGTGTATAATACACACGGGTACATGTGTGAAATAGGACAAATGTAATGACCCACCGAATTCTTCTTCTTCATGTCGTAGGAGGTCATTATTATAAAGTCTCCGGCCAATCAAATCCACAACCGTCAGTCCGTGGAACATTTCTTGACTTTAACATGTATATACTGGATTGTAAAACCAGGGAGCTTTGTTTCCTCTCCTTCTTCTTTACGCTGGAGAACATTACATACTGGGGCTGGGTTAATGTGGAGAATATGTACACTCTTAGAAAAAAGGGTTCTTTGGCTGTCCCCATAAGAGAACCCTTTGAAAACCCCTTTTGGGTTCCATGTAGAACCCTGTGTGTAAAGGGAACCATATAGTGGTTTTCCTATAAGGACAGCTGAAGAACCATTCTATGTTCTCGATAGCACCTTCTGTTAAGAGTGTAGAGTATGATTTAATAGATGCTTCACTTCTCAGTGCTTTATTGGTTGAACTTGAGCATTTTACAGTCATGTGCACATAACTTCTGCTTAATGATCAATGATTACTCTATCTGCGTTCATTATGGGATGTATTTTCATTTGTATTTATTTAACTTGGCAAGTCAGTTAACAACATTTTCTTATTTACAATGACGGCCTAGGAACAGTGGGTTAACTGCCTTGTTTAGGGGTAGATCGACAGATTTTTACCTTGTGAGCTCGGGTGAATCAATCTTGCAACCTTTCAGTTACTGGCCCAACACTCTAACCACTAGGCTACCTGTCGCCCCCCCCGGCTACCGTTCGCCCCCGGCTACCGGTCGCCCCCCCGGCTACCTGTCGCCCCCGGCTACCTGTCGCCCCCGGCTGCCTGTCGCCCCCCCGGCTACCTGGGTATCAACCAACATAGCACCTTGGTATTAACCAACATAACACCTTGGTATCAGCCAACATAACAGCTTGGTATCAACCAACATAGCAGCTTGGTATTAACCAACAAAGCACCTTGGTATCAACCAACATAACAGCTTGGTATCAACCAATATAGCAACTTGGTATCAACCAACATAACACCTTGGTATCAACCAACATAGCACCTTGGTATCAGCCAACATAACACCTTGGTATCAACCAACATAGCACCTTGGTATCAGCCAACATAACACCTTGGTATCAACCAACATAACAGCTTGGTATCAAAAAATAACTAGTTTGTCCTGAAACTAATTTAAGTTGCACTTTGAAGGAAACAACATATTAATATTTTATGTGATTGAATAAATGTACAAAACACACCTGTTTGTCAACTATTTGTTGGGTGATTGCCACGTGGTGTTAAGATTTCAATATTTAGCCGATATTCGCTATAACTTTTCCATAAGATGTCCTTAAAGTCAATTATTACCACGGAGTCTCCTATTGGCATTCAACAAAAGTCTTGATTGACCTGAATGTGTTTTAGGTCTTAAATGGAAAAACAAGCACCATGCTAAATGTTATGTTGATTCTGTGTGGATATTATAAAGCATGTTTTTGTTCTACATTTGCAAGAAAAATCTGTCCCCTCACTGAGGGTAGTCTACGTTATGGTCATCTTTCAGGAAACACAAAGGCTCTATTTTAGTGCCTGACTTCACAAAGCACAAGTCTTTCAGATGGAATCATAGAAAAATGTATTTTCCAGAGTATATGATATGGATTCCTGTACGGTAGCCTAAGGCTAATAATACAGACTAATCAACTGACATGATCAACATGTGAAAACTCTGTGTTGATCTGCTGGTTTTGTGTTGTTAATTGATTATGTCTGACGGCATAAGACCATAGCAGTTAGTTGTAGTTGAAGTTACCTGGAATAGCCTGGAGAAACGACGTCCTTCATTTACGCACTTTTAAACACTGTGCTTCCTTCAGAGTTACAGATGTATATTCAGTGCATATCATTTTCAAACCACTGACACACATACAGTGTATAGCCTGAGTGCCAGTTTGTTTGTGCTATCATGCCAACTCCTTGTCACTCGTTGTTTGTCTGACATTGACAGCAAGGACACAAACAGATCTGAGACCAGGCTAACACATACAAAGCATTACAGATTTACAGAGTCCATTCTACCCAACAGCTCAAACAGCAGACTAGTGAAATATTGACCAACAAGAATTCACTTTAATTACTGTATCACTGCTCACACCGTACTTATATAGCAACTAGGCTGTATCTGTTGTACAAATATAGATATTTTAGCTATCTTGTATTCTTTGTCCATCAGTAGATGACAGTGATATTTATTTATATAAAATTACATGAATCTACAGCCCAAGCTGCTGAGTAGTGACACAGTATCTGTTTGGTTTTACAAGTGTTTCAAATTGTGTTCCGCATTAATGAATTACAGTGTTTCAATTCATTAAATAATTCACCCATTCATGAGGTGTTAATTGATCAATTAAGTAAAACAATGAAAACGCATTTAAAAAGCTGTTTACTATTTGTTTGTCTTCTTCCTGAAACAGTATGTTGTTGTTGTTGTTGTTGTTGTTGGTAAATGTTTTTGTAGTGTAATATATAAAATGTTATATTTTTGCAATAAAATGAAAACATCAAGTCTTCCTGGGCTACTTAATGTTAATGTTGTTTTGAACCACTTCATTTCATTCCACCATGGGCCCTGGTCAAAGGAAGTCCTCTACAGAGGGGACAGTGTGTCATCCAGGTCTTCAGTTGAAGTCTAGACATGTCGACGATGCAAGACGGGCCAACCACACTGGGAGATAAGATTGAGAATTATATTAATACACAAATGTCATATACCCCCAAGACATGCTAACCTCTCACCATTACAATAACAGGGGAGGTTAGCATTTTATATCATACCCCAAAGACATGCTAACCTCTCACCATTACAATAACAGGGAAGGTTAGCATTTTATATCATACCCCCAAGACATGCTAACCTCTCACCATTACAATAACAGGGAAGGTTAGCATTTTATATCATACCCCCAAGACATGCTAACCTCTCATCACTACAATAACAGGGGAGCTTAGCATTTTATATCATACCCCCAAGACATGCTAACCTACATTTACATTTACATTTAAGTCATTTAGTAGACGCTCTTATCCAGAGCGACTTACAAATTGGTGAATTCACCTTATGACATCCAGTGGAACAGCCACTTTACAATAGTGCATCTAAATCATTTAAGGGGGGGGGTGAGAAGGATTACTTCATCCTATCCTAGGTATTCCTTAAAGAGGTGGGGTTTCAGGTGTCTCCGGAAGGTGGTGATTGACTCCGCTGTCCTGGCGTCGTGAGGGAGTTTGTTCCACCATTGGGGGCCAGAGCAGCGAACAGTTTTGACTGGGCTGAGCGGGAACTGTACTTCCTCAGTGGTAGGGAGGCGAGCAGGCCAGAGGGGATGAACGCAGTGCCCTTGTTTGGGTGTAGGGCCTGATCAGAGCCTGGAGGTACTGCGGTGCCGTTCCCCTCACAGCTCCGTAGGCAAGCACCATGGTCTTGTAGCGGATGCGAGCTTCAACTGGAAGCCAGTGGAGAGCGGAGGAGCGGGGTGACGTGAGAGAACTTGGAAGGTTGAACACCAGACGGGCTGCGGCGTTCTGGATGAGTTGTAGGGGTTTAATGGCACAGGCAGGGAGCCCAGCCAACAGCGAGTTGCAGTAATCCAGACCATTACACCATTACAATAACAGGGGAGGTTAGCATTTTATATCATACCCCACCTCTCACCATTACAATAACAGGGAGGAGGTTAGCATTTTATATCATACCCCCAAGACATGCTAACCTCTCACCTATACAATAACAGGGAGGTTAGCATTTTATATCATACCCCCAAGACATGCTAACCTCTGACCATTACAATAACAGGGGAGGTTAGCATTTTATATCATACCTCCAAGACATGCTAACCTCTCACCATTACAATAACAGGAGAGGTTAGCATTTTATATCATACCCCCAAGACATGCTAACCACCTCTCACCATTACAAAAACAGGAGAGGTTAGCATTTTATATCATACCCCAAAGACATGCTAACCTCTCACCTATACAATAACAGGAAGGTTAGCATGTTATATCATACCCCCAATACATGTTAACCTCTCACCATTACAATAACAGGAGAGGTTAGCATTTTATATCATACCCCCAAGACATGCTAACCTCTCACCATTACAAAAACAGGAGAGGTTAGCATTTTATATCATACCCCAAAGACATGCTAACCTCTCACCTATACAATAACAGGAAGGTTAGCATGTTATATCATACCCCCAATACATGTTAACCTCTCACCTATACAATAACAGGGAAGGTTAGGATGTTATATCATACCCCCAAGACATGTTAACCTCTCACCTATACAATAACAGGGAAGGTTAGCATGTTATATCATACCCCAAAGACATGCTAACCTCTCACCTATACAATAACAGGGAAGGTTAGGATGTTATATCATACCCCCAAGACATGTTAACCTCTCACCTATACAATAACAGGGAAGGTTAGCATGTTATATCATACCCCAAAAACATGCTAACCTCTCACCTATACAATAACAGGAAGGTTAGCATGTTATATCATACCCCAAAGACATGCTAACCTCTCACCTATACAATAACAGGGAAGGTTAGGATGTTATATCATACCCCCAAGACATGCTAACCTCTCACCTATACAATAACAGGGAAGGTTAGCATGTTGTATCATACCCCCAAGACATGCTAACCTCTCACCATTACAATAACAGGGAAGGTTAGCATGTTATATCATACCCCCAAGACATGCTAACCTCTCATTACAATAACAGTTGTAATGTAGTCTTTGCGTGCTAGGATTGTTTTGTTGGGGGGGTGGATCAGTTTTAATATTGCGGATAGAATGTTACCTCAATCAATGTAATTGTCTGCATAATTTCTTATCCCCCATATAGTTTGCCCAGTAATATCTATATTTATATATATATATATATATACATACACATACCCACATGTGTGTATACATAATCTAAAATATATTTTATTGTGGAATTTGAGCGTGCACAACTATTCAATAGTCAATACTTTGTAGAGCCACTTTATGTAGCAATTCCAGCTGCAAGTCTCTCTTGGAGTATGTCTCTATAAGCTTGGCACATCTAGCCACTGGGATTTTTACCCATTCTTCAAGGCAAAACTGCTCCAGCTCCTTCAAGTTGGATGGGTGCCGCTTGTGTACAGCAATCTTTAAGTCATACCACAGATTCTCAATTGGATTGAGGTCTGGGCTTTGACTAGCCCATTCCAAGACATTTAAGTGTTTCCCCTTAAACCACTAGTGATGCTTTAGCAGTATGCTTAGAGTAATTGTCCTGCTGGAAGGTGAAACTCCGTCCCAGTCTCAAATCTAGTCAAATGGCCAGCCAGACTATATGCATTACCCCCACTCCCGCTCTCTGTTGTCATCTATGCATGGTCACTTTAATTAACTCTTCCTACGTGTACATTCTACCTCAACTAACAGGTGCCACCGCACATTGACTCTGTACCGCCACCCCTTTGAATATATTGTTATTTTTTTAGTGCTGCTCTTTAATTACTTGGAAACAGGTTTTCCTCAAGACTTTCTTTGTATTTAGAACCATCCATCATTCCTTCAATTCTGACCAGTTTCCCAGTCCCTGCCGATGAAAAGCATCCCCACAGCATGATGCTGCCACCACCATGCTTCTCTGTGGGGATAGGGTCCTCAGGGTAATGAGAGGTGTTGGGTTTGCGCAAGACATAGTGTTTTCCTTGATGGCCAAAAAGCTCAATTTTAGTCTCATCTGACCAGAGTACATTCTTCCATATGTTTGGGGAGTCTCCCACATGCCTTTTGGTGAACACCAAACGTGTTTGTTTATTTTTTCTTGAAGCAATGGCTTATTTCTTGCAACTCTTCCATAAAGCCCAGCTCTGTGGAGTGTACGGCTTAAAGTGGTCCTATGGACAGATACTCCAATCTCTGCTCTGGAACTTTGCAGCGACATCAGGGTTATCTTTGGTCTCGTTGTTGCCTCTCTGATTAATGCCCTCCTTGCCTGGTCCGTGAGTTTTGGTAGGTGGTCCTTTCTTGGCAGGTTTGTTAATGTATTTAATGGTGCTCCGTGGGATGTTCATATTTTCGGATATTTTTTTTTATAACCCAACTCTGATCTATACGTGCCTTGCGAAAGTATTCACTGTTCTTCATGATGCTCTCTGCGCTTTTAACGGACCTCTGAGACAATCACAGTGCAGGTGAATTTATACGGAGACTTGATTACACACAGGTGAATTGTATTTATCATCATTAGTCATTTAGGTCAACATTGAATCATTCAGAAATCCTCACTGAACTCCTGGAGCGAGTTTGCTGCACTGAAAGTAAAGGGGCTGAATAATTTTGCACGCCCAATTTTTCAGTTTTTGATTTGTTAAAAAAGTTTGAAATATCCAATAATGTCGTTCCACTTCATGATTGTGTCCCACTTGTTGTTGATTCTACACAAAACTACTGTTTTATAGCTTTATGTTTGAAGCCTGAAATGTGGCAAAAGGTCGCAAAGTTCAAGGGGGCCGAATGCTTTCGCAAGGCACTGTACACATACATAGACATTCATACATACATATACAATCAAATCAAATCAAATTTATTTATATAGCCCTTCGTACATCAGCTGATATCTCAAAGTGCTGTACAGAAACCCAGCCTAAAACCCCAAACAGCAAGCAATGCAGGTGTAGAAGCTCAGTGGCTAGGAAAAACTCCCTAGAAAGGCCAAAACCTAGGAAGAAACCTAGAGAGGCACCAGGCTTTCTGGCTGTGCCGGGTGGAGATTATAACAGAACATGGCCAAGATGTTCAAATGTTCATAAGTGACCAACATGGTCCAATAATAATAAGGCAGAACAGTTGAAACTGGAGCAGCAGCACGGCCAGGTGGACTGGGGACAGCAAGTAGTTATCATGCCAGGTAGTCCTGAGGCATGGTCCTAGGGGTCAGGTCCTCCGAGAGAGAGAAAGAAAGAGAGAAAGAGAGAATACTTAAATTCACACAGGACACCGGATAAGACAGGAGAAATACTCCAGATATAACAAACTGACCCTAGCCCCCGGACACATAAACTACTGCAGCATAAATACTGGAGGCTGAGACAGGAGGGGTCAGGAGACACTGTGGCCCCATCCGAGGACACCCCCGGACAGGGCCAAACAGGAAGGATATAACCCCACCCACTTTGCCAAAGCACAGCCCCCCCACCACTAGAGGGATATCTTCAACCACCAACTTACCATCCTGAGACAAGGCCGAGTATAGCCTACAAAATCTCCGCCACGGCACAACCCAAGGGGGGGCGCCAACCCAGACAGGAAGATCACATCAGTGACTCAACCCACTCAAGTGACGCACCCCTCCTAGGGACGGTATGAAAGAGCCCCAGTAAGCCAGTGACTCAGCCCCTGTAATAGGGTTAGATGCAGAGAATCCCAGTGGAAAGATAGGAACCGGCCAGGCAGAGACAGCAAGGGCGGTTCGTTGCTCCAGAGCCTTTCCGTTCACCTTACCACTCCTGGGCCAGACTACACTCAATCATATAACCCACTGAAGAGATGAGTCTTCAGTAAAGACTTAAAGATTGAGACCGAGTTTGCGTCTCTTACATGGGTAGGCAGACCATTCCATAAAAATGGAGCTCTATAGGACAAAGCCCTGCCTCCAGCTGTTTGCTTAGAAATTCTAGGGACAATTAGGAGGCCTGCGTCTTGTGACCATAGCGTACGTGTAGGTATGTACGGCAGGACCAAATCAGAGTGATAGGTAGGAGCAAGCCCATGTAATGCTTTGTAGGTTAGCAGTAAAACCTTGAAATCAGCCCTTGCCTTGACAGGAAGCCAGTGTAAGGAGGCAAACACTGGAGTAATATGATCAAATTTTTTGGTTCTAGTCAGGATTCTAGCAGCTGTATTTAGCACTAACTGAAGTTTATTTAGTGCTTTATCCGGGTAGCCGGAAAGTAGAGCATTGCAGTAGTCTAACCTAGAAGTGACAAAAGCATGGATACATTTTTCTGCATCATTTTTGGACAGAAAGTTTCTGATTTTTGCAATGTTACGTAGATGGAAAAAAGGTGTCCTTGAAATGGTCTTGATATGTTCGTCAAAAGAGAGTTCAGGGTCCAGAGTAACGCCGAGGTCCTTCACAGTTTTATTTGAGATGACTGTTCAACCATTAAGATTAATTGTCAGATTCAACAGAAGATCTCTTTGTTTCTTGGGACCTAGAACAAGCATCTCTGTTTTGTCCGAGTTTAAAAGTAGAAAGTTTGCAGCCATCCACTTCCTTATGTCTGAAACACAGGCTTCTAGGGAGGGCAATGTTGGGCTTCACCATGTTTCATTGAAATGTACAGCTGCGTGTCATCCGCATAGCAATGAAAGTTAAACCATTCACAGAGACAAACTGATATCTTTCCGACAGATAAGATCTAAACCAGGCCAGAACTTGTCCGTGTAGACCAATTTGGGTTTCCAATCTCTCCAAAAGAATGTGATGATCGATGGTATCAAAAGGAGCACTAAGGTCTAGGAGCACGAGGACAGATGCAGAGCCTCAGTCTGATGCCATTAAAAGGTAATTTACCACCTTCACAAGTGCAGTCTCAGTGCCATGATGGGGTCTAAAACCAGACTGAAGCATTTCGTATACATTGTTTGTCTTCAGGAAGGCAGTGAGTTTCTGCTCAAGTCCATAATTTGCTTTCTAAATATCATGATCTTTTCCTCAAAGAAGTTCATGAATTTATCACTGCTGAAGTGAAAGCCATCATCTCTTGGGGAATGCTGCTTTTTAGTTAGCTTTGCGACAGTATCAAAAATGTAGGATTTTTCTTATTTTCCTCAATTAAGTTAGAAAAATAGGATGATCGAGCAGCAGTAAGGGCTCTTCGGTACTGCACGGTACTGTCTTTCCAAGCTAGTCGGACATACATACATACATACATACATACATACATACATACATATACATACATATACATAATCTTTTTAGAATATACCATCTTTATTATATACCCAAACCATCCCACCCCTCCCCTAACTGGAGTAAACTAATGAACAATAACACTTAGGCTTCTACTTCCACATAATACATACTATATACATACTATATACATGCTATACAAATTTTTACAGACACAATCTTTTTTACAATAGTTATATTTTGTTTGTTTTTAGCCTTCCTCTGTTTCTGATGTCCATCCAGGTTGATTTCTATTTGCCATATATTTTTAACTGTGCTGTTTTACAAAAGGTCTGAACCAAATATCATTTTACAGACCCAGTATGTTTTACATGTGTTCTCGTTGTTATTTGTCCCAAACTTCAGCTCTATTCAACCCCTCCCATCTATCTCTCAACACCATCCAATTTGGATTTATATTTGCCATATATTTTTCAACTGTGCTGTTATGCTTCACAAAGGTTCTGAACCTTTCTACACTCATAGTTTCTACAGATTGTAAATTAAAGATCAATATTTTTGCTAAAAGTATTGTAATAGTATTGATCTATTGATTATGACTTTTCAAATCACCCAGCAGTGCTATATGTAGTGTTAGTTAAATGTTGCAATTTGTCAGCCATTTGTAACGCTCAATGAGTGAGTGTGGAGTCAGGCGCAGAGGGCAAAGGATGCAGGGAAAAACACGCTTTAATGTCCAAAATCAAAAGATCAAAATAGTATTTACCCAACACAGGCGTAACTATAAAACAAATAGTACCCTGATGGTAAAATACTAGGACAGCCAAAAAAAAAAAACACAAATACTAACACCTCTCACAATTACAGTAGAACAAGCCCGCACAAACAGAAGTGGGCTAAACAAACTTAAATAACCCCACCCTAACAATACAGTACAACAAGCCCGCACAAACAGAAGTGGGCTAAACAAACTTAAATAACCCCACCCTAACAACCAAACCACCCTAACAACCAAACAAGGAACAGGTGAAACCAATTAGACAAAACCAAACGAACACAGAACAAAGGATCGGTGGCAGCTAGTAGACCGGCGACGACGACCGCCGAGCGCCACCTGAACCAGAAGGGGAGCCAACATCGGTAATATTCGTGACACCATTCCTGGACCTGTGACCAAAAACGAGCTACATATGGACAGTACCAAAATAAATGATCTTGCTTGATGTTGTCATTGTGTACAAGGAATACGGGAACAATTACTAAACTAGCTTGATGTAGTCATTGGAATATGGAGCAAATACTAAACTTTTGACTACTTTAATATACATACACTACACAATCAAAAGTATGTGTACACCTGCTCGTTCAACATCTTATTCCAAAATCATGGTCATTAATATGGATATGGCCCCCCCTTTGCTGCTTTAACAGCCTCCACTCTTCTGGGAAAACAATAGTGGTCCTAAAACCTTGAAGAACACCTAAACGTACCATTGATTTGTTAGAGGACAAACCAACCACAGAGACAAACTGATATCTTTCCGACAGATAAGATCTAAACCAGGCCAGAACTTGTCTATGTAACCCAATTAGGGTTTCCAATCTCTCCAAAAGAATGTGGTGATCGATGGTGTCAAAAATGGCACTAAGGTCTAGGAGCAAGAGGACCTTGGTCTGACGTCGTTAAAAGGTAATGTAACACCTTCACAAGTGCCGTCTCAGTACTATGATGGTGTCTAAAACCAGACTGGAGCGGTTCATGTTCATTATTTTTCTTCAGGAAGGCAGTGAATTGCTGCGTAGCAGCTTTTTCAGACATTTCTGAGAGGAATGGGAGATGCAATATATGCCAATTTAGTTTATTTATTTTCAAAAGTCAAGGTTACGCTTTTTCAGGGGAGGCTTTATTACTGCCACTTTTAGTGAGTTTGGTACACATCCGGAGGATAGGGAGACATTTATTATGTTCAACATGTGAGGGCCAAGCAAAGGAAGTAGGTAGCTGGAAATAGGGTCCGGTAGGCATCTGGAAGGTTTAGAGGCCATGACTATTTTCGTGTCGCGAGAAGGTACAAAACTTCAGTGTCTCCAGTGATCCTACTGTACATCCAGGTGGTTCTGTTCCCAGGACAACGGAGTTTGGAGAAATACCAAGACTCAAAGAGAGGTCTCTAATTTGCTTTCTAATGATCATAATCTTTTCATCAAAGAAGTTCATGAATCCATCACTGCTGACGTGAAGGCCATTGTTCTTATTCTCCTCAATTAGGTTGGAAAAGTAGGCTGATTGAGCAGCAGCAGGGCTCTTCGATAGTGAATGGTATTGTCTTTCCAAGCTAGTCAGAAGACTTCCAGTTTGGTGGAGAGCCATTTCCGTTCGAATTTAATGGAATCTTGCTTCAGGGCTCGGGTATTTTCTATAAATATTCTATTGTGAGAAATGTTTTTTGTTTTTAGAGGTGCGACTGCATCAACGGAATTACGCAAGTTTACATTTAGATCGGTTAGGTGGTTAACTGATTTCTGTACTCCGATGACCTTGGATAGATGAAGGGAGTCTGGAAGGGCATCGAGGAATCTTTGGATTGTCTGAGAATTTATAGCCCAGATTTGGATAATTCTTGGTTGTTGAGATATCAAACGTAATAACATGGTAGTCCGATAGTCCAGGAATTTGAGGAAAAATTTCAGATCCAAAATATTTATTCCACGGAACAAAACTAGATCCAGGGTATGACTGTGGCAATGCATAGATCCGGGGACATGTTGGACAAAACCCACTGAGTCGATGGCTCCGAAAGCCTTTTGCAGTGGGTCTGTTAACCTTTTCATGTGAAGTCACTAGAAATGTGAATATTATCTGCCATGAATACTGGGTCTGATAGCGTTTCAGGGAACTCAGTGAGCAACGCTGTATACGGCTATAGGAGGCCTGTAAACAGTAGCTTCTTGAAAATACATAACAAAGTGACCTCTGCCTTTGTGGGATGCTATAGTCACTCTGTACTAAAACACAGTAAATTAATACTAGCCAACACCAATCACATCAAGGTATGATCAGTAACCTCTACTATAACACCACCTGATGGATTAAGTAAACTTTGAGATAACATCACTTAATGACAGGAATGGAGGAGGTCTTTATTCTAGTTAGATCTACTACACCCTCTAGTTTGGCGCACCACCCACTACTACTAACACCACCTCTACTACTAACCTCTACTACTAACACCACCCCCTACTACTAACCTCTACTAGATAACACCACCTCTAGCTAGGAGAGGCCTACTACTAACACCACTACTACTAACACCAGTAAATAATCAGGCTAGGGGTGGTGTTAGTAGGGGTGGTGTCAGGCTAATCACATCAAGGTTATGATCAGTAGTAGTAGGGTGGTGTTAGTAGTAGGATGGTGACTATAACTGGTGGTGGTAGTGATGGTGTTAGTGGTAGTAGTGGTGGTGTTAGTAGAGTGTGGTGAAAGTAGTAGTGATGGTGGTGTTAGTAGTAGTGATGGTGGTGTTAGGTAGTAGGGTGGTGTTAGTAGTAGGTGTGGTGTTAGTAGAAGTAGTGGTGTTAGTAGAGAGGTAGTGTTAGTAGTAGTGGTGGTGTTAGTAGTAGTGGTGGTGTTAGTAGTAGTGGTGGTGTTAGTAGTAGAGGTGGTGTTAGTAGTAGTGGTGTTAGTAGTAGGGGTGGTGTTAGTAGTAGTGGTGGTGTTAGTAGTAGGGGTGGTGTTAGTAGTAGTGGTGGTGTTAGTAGTAGGGGTGGTGTTAGTAGTAGAGGTGGTGTTAGTAGTAGTGGTGTTAGTAGTAGGGGTGGTGTTAGTAGTAGGGGTGGTGTTAGTAGAGGTGGTGTTAGTAGTAGAGGTGGTGTTAGTAGTAGTAGTGGTGTTAGTAGTAGGGGTGGTGTTAGTAGTAGGGGTGGTGTTAGTAGTGAAGGTGGTGTTAGCAGTAGTGATGGTGTTAGTAGTAGTGATGGTGGTGTTAGTAATAGGATGGTGGTGTTAGTAGTAGTAGGGTGGTGTTAGTAGTAGTGGTGTTAGTAGTAGGGGTGGTGTAGTAGTTTAGGTGGTGTTAGTAGTAGGGGTGGTGTTAGTAGTAGAGGTGGTGTTAGTAGTAGGGGTGGTGTTAGTAGTAGTGGTGTTAGTAGTAGGGGTGGTGTTAGTAGTAGTGGTGGTGTTAGTAGTAGTAGTGGTGTTAGTAGTAGGGGTGGTGTTAGTAGTAGTGGTGTTAGTAGTAGGGGTGGTGTTAGTAGTAGGGGTGGTGTTAGTAGTAGGGGTGGTGTTAGTAGTAGGGGTGGTGTTAGTAGTAGGGGTGGTGTTAGTAGTAGGGGTGGTGTTAGTAGTAGGGGTGGTGTTAGTAGTAGTGGTGTTAGTAAAGGTGGTGTTAGTAATAGGGGGTGTTAGTAGTAGAGGTGGTGTCAGTAGTAGGGGTGGTGTTAGTAGTAGGGGTGGTGTTAGTAGTAGGGGTGGTGTTAGTAGAGGTGGTGTTAGTAGTAGGGGTGGTGTTAGTAGTAGGGTGGTGTCAGTAGTAGGGTTGGTGTTAGTAGTAGAGGTGGTGTTAGTAGTAGGGGTGGTGTTAGTAGTAGGGGTGGTGTTAGTAGTAGGTGGTGTTAGTAGTAGAGGTGGTGTTAGTAGTAGGGGTGGTGTTAGTAGTAGGGGTGGTGTTAGTAGTAGGGGTGGTGTTAGTAGTAGGTGGTGTTAGTAGTGAGGTGGTGTTAGTAGTAGTGATGGTGTTAGCAGTAGTGATGATGGTGTTAGTAGTAGTGGTGGTGTTAGTAGTAGTAGGGTGGTGTTAGTAGTAGGGTGGTGTTAGTAGTAGTAGTGGTGTTAGTAGTGGTAGTGTTAGTAGTAGTAGTGGTGTTAGTAGTAGTGGTGGTGTTAGTAGTAGTGGTGGTGTTAGTAGTAGAGGTGGTGTTAGTAGTAGTGGTGTTAGTAGTAGGGGTGGTGTTAGTAGTAGGGGTGGTGTTAGTAGTAGGGTGTTAGTGTTAGTGTTAGTAGGGGTGGTGTTAGTAGTAGAGGTGGTGTTAGTAGTAGTGGTGTTAGTAGTAGGGGTGTTAGTAGTAGGGGTGGTGTTAGTAGTAGGTGGTGGTGTAGTAGTAGTAGGGTGGTGTTAGTAGTAGGGGTGGTGTTAGTAGTAGGGGTGGTAGTTAGTAGTAGATGGTGTTAGTAGTAGGTGGTGTTAGTAGTAGGGGTGGTGTTAGTAGTAGTAGTGGTGTTAGTAGTAGGGGTGGTGTTAGTAGTAGTAGTGGTGTTAGTAGTTGTGGTGTTAGTGGTAGGGGTGGTATTAGTAGTAGAGGTGGTGTTAGTAGTAGTGGTGTTAGTAGTAGAGGTGGTGTTAGTGGTAGGGGTGGTGGTTGTAGTGGTGGTGTTAGTAGTAGAGGTGGTGTAAGTAGTAGTAGTGGTGTTAGTAGTAGGGGTGGTGTTAGTAGTAGTTGTGGTGGTGGTAGTAGTAGGGGTGGTGTTAGTAGAGGTGGTGTTAGTAGTAGGGGTGGTGTTAGTAGTAGTGGTGGTGGTAGTAGTAGTAGTGGTGTTAGTAGTTGTGGTGGTGGTAGTAGTAAGGGTGGTGTTAGTAGAGGTGGTGTTAGTAGTAGGGGTGGTGTTAGTAGTAGGGGTGGTGTTAGTAGTAGGGGTGGTGTTAGTAGTAGGGGTGGTGTTAGTAGTAGGGGTGGTGTTAGTAGTAGGGGTGGTGTTAGTAGTAGTGGTGGTGTTAGTAGTAGGGGTGGTGTTAGTAGTAGGGGTGGTGTTAGTAGTAGGGGTGGTGTTAGTAGTAGGGGTGGTGTTAGTAGTAGGGGTGGTGTTAGTAGTAGGGGTGGTGTTTGTAGTAGTGGTGGTGTTAGTAGTAGAGGTGTTTGTAGTAGGGGTGGTAGTAGTAGTGGTGTTAGTAGTAGGGGTGGTGTTAGTAGTAGTTGGTGTTAGTAGTAGGTGGTGGTAGTAGGGGTGGTGTTAGTAGTAGGGTGGTGTTAGTAGTGGTGGTGGTGTTAGTAGTAGGGGTGGTGTTAGTAGTAGGGTGGTGGTAGTAGTAGTGGTGTTAGTAGTAGGTGGTGGTGGTGTAGTAGTAGTAGTGGTGTTAGTAGTTGGGGTGGTGTTAGTAGTAGGTGTGGTGTTAGTAGTAGTGGTGTTAGTAGTAGGGGTGGTGTTAGTAGTAGTGGTGGTGTTAGTAGTAGGGGTGGTGTTAGTAGTAGGGGTGGTGTTAGTAGTAGGGGTGGTGTTAGTAGTAGTGGTGTTAGTAGTAGGGGTGGTGTTAGTAGTAGGGGTGGTGTTAGTAGTAGGGGTGGTGTTAGTAGTAGTGGTGGTGTTAGTAGTAGGGGTGGTGTTAGTAAAGGTGGTGTTAGTAGTAGGGGTGGTGTTAGTAGTAGGGGTGGTGTTAGTAGTAGGGGTGGTGTTAGTAGTAGGGGTGGTGTTAGTAGTAGGGTGGTGTTAGTAGTAGGGGTGGTGTTAGTAGTAGGGGTGGTGTTAGTAGTAGGGGTGGTGTTAGTAGTAGGGGTGGTGGTAGTAGTAGTGGTGGTGTTAGCAGTAGAGGTGGTGTTAGTAGTAGTGGTGTTAGTAGTAGGGGTGGTGTTAGTAGTAGTTGTGGTGGTGGTAGTAGTAAGGGTGGTGTTAGTAGAGGTGGTGTTAGTAGTAGTGGTGTTAGTAGTAGTGGTGGTGTTAGTAGTAGTGGTGGTGGTAGTAGTAGGGGTGGTGTTAGTAGTTGGGGTGGTGTTAGGAGTAGGGGTGTTGTTAGTAGTAGTGGTGTTAGTAGTAGTGGTGTTAGTAGTTGGGGTGGTGTTAGTAGTAGGTGTGGTGTTAGTAGTAGTGGTGTTAGTAGTAGGGGTGGTGTTAGTAGTAGGGGTGGTGTTAGTAGTAGTGGTGGTGGTAGTAGTAGTGGTGGTGTTAGTAGTAGGGGTGGTGTTAGTAGTTGGGGTGGTGTTAGTAGTAGGGGTGGTGTTAGTAGTAGTGGTGTTAGTAGTAGGGGTGGTGTTAGTAGTAGTAGGGGGTGGTGTAGGGGTGGTGTTAGTAGTAGGGGTGGTGTTAGTAGTAGGGGTGGTGTTAGTAGTAGGGTGGTGGTGTGTTAGTAGTAGGGGTGGTGTTAGTAGTAGGGTGGTGTTAGTAGTAGGGTGGTGTTAGTAGTAGGTGGTGTTAGTAGTAGGGGTGGTGTGTTAGTAGTAGGGGTGGTGTTAGTAGTAGGGTGGTGGTAGTGTAGTAGTGGTGGTGTTAGTAGTAGGGGTGGTTGGGGTGTTTAGTAGTTTGGGGTGGTGTTAGTAGTAGGGGTGGTGTTAGTAGTAGGGGTGGTGTTAGTAGTAGGGTGGTGTTAGTAGTAGGGTGGTGTTAGTAGTAGGGGTGGTGTTAGTAGTTGGGGTGGTGTTAGTAGTTAGGTTGTGGTGTTAGTAGTAGGGGTGGTGTTAGTAGTTGGGTGTTAGTAGTGTTGTTAGTAGTAGTGGTTGGTGTTAGTAGTAGTGGTGTTAGTAGTAGGGGTGGTGTTAGTAGTAGGGTGGTGTTAGTAGTAGGGTGGTGGTAGTAGTAGTGGTGGTGGTAGTAGTAGGGGTGGTGTTAGTAGTAGGGGTGGTGTTAGTAGTAGGGGTGGTGTTAGTAGTAGGGGTGGTGTTAGTAGTAGGGGTGGTGTTAGTAGTAGGGGTGGTGTTAGTAGTAGTGGTGGTGTTAGTAGTAGTGGTGGTGTTAGTAGTAGGGGTGGTGTTAGTAGTTGGGGTGGTGTTATTAGTAGGGGTGGTGTTAGTAGTAGTGGTGTTAGTAGTTGGGGTGGTGGTAGGTGTCAGTGGCACCAGTTTGAGTGGCCATGGGGCAAGTTGAGAGAGCAAAACAGAGAGAGATAGCATCCACATTAATTAACATATAAAATATCTATAATAAATGCTATAATAATATATCTATAATAAATGCTGTAACACTGTATGGCTCGGAGTACAACATGTTTCTTTGGAGCTGTTCGTCACAGCTATCTTGATGTGTTGACTTGGATGCTATCTCTCGATTGCTCTCTCCCTCACACACGGACGCACTCACACACAGTAATCAAGTGTATCGATAGTGTTGTTGGAATGGATGTATGGATTAGGGCTGAACATAGGCCATTCTACATGAAAGACTGTTGATGTGGGAACATTGTGGCTCTGCTCTGCTTGGCTCTGTGTTGTCAGGTCAGAGGTAGCTGCCTCTGCTAGGGAGAGGGGCGTGGCTGAGGAATGTAGGGCTAGGGGGATGGAGGGTTTTTTAATGGGGGGATAGAAGGATGGCAGGACTAGGACTACCAGGCCTGATGACTCCTGGCCATCCCTGTCCCCAGTCTACCCGGTCGTGCTTCTGATCCAGTCTCTGCTGTTTCTGCCTGCGGCTATGGAACCCTGACCTGCTCAGTGCTCACCGGACGCTCTACCTTGTCCTGGATGCTCTACCTTGTCCCTGATGCTCTACCTTGTCCCGGATGCTCTACCTTGTCCCGGATGCTCTACCTTGTTGTCCTGGATGCTCTACCTTGTCCTGGATGCTCTACCTTGTCCTGGATGCTCTACCTTGTCCCGGACCACCCTTTCTCTCTCTACCAGATCTGCTGTCTCGACCTCTGAATGCTCGGTAATGAAAAGCTATCTGACATTTAATCCTGAGGTGCTGAACTACTGCACCTTCTATAACCACTGTGATTATTATTTGACCCTGCAGGTGATCTATGAACTCTTGAATGTCTTGCAGAACGATCTGGCCTAAGGTTTATTCCTAGGTTCCTGCATTTCTAGGGAGGTTTTCCTAGCCACCGTGCTCCTGCATCTGCACTGCTTGCTCTTTGGGGGTTTTAGGCTGGGTTTTTGTAAAGCACTTTGGGGCAACTGATGGAAAAAGGGCATTATAAAATGTATTTGATGGATGGATGGGGATGGAGAGTGGGTCTGGATCAATAGACATGAGAGCATGGTAGTGTCGGTTACCCATTTAATTACTCCTTCCATCTCCTTCTATAAACAAACATGATAGCACCCTGAGAGCGCTTAGTGCTTAGTCTCCAGGCCCACATAAAGACAGCTCTTATACACACTCACACAGACAGACACACACACACAGCTGCTGCTGTGCAAAGCTGTAAGGGTTTCAACAGAGGGGGAAAGGGAAGAAATGCTTCCCTCTTCTGGTTAGATTGAGAATTGGGGAATTTAGAAACAAATATATAGTAGTAGGGTTTGATGAAGGAAATGTTCTTTTGAAATTGATAGGAGAGTGGCGTAGGTTGAGCCATTTTTAACATTCAGCATCACTCCGTCAAGGGAAATATAGTATACTGTCTAACAAAGATGTCTACATATATTTAATGATGTTGTGTATCCCTGGTAATCTGAATTAATGTAAAATATTACAGATTTTAAAACATAGCAAGAAATAGTGGTCTCTTTGCACAATTTACCCCGAGTGTAGGGTTGATCCAAGGGCCAGGGTAAGTTAAGCCTCCTACTCGTGAAAGTATTCACCCTCTTGGTATTTCTCCTATTTGGTTGCCTTACAACCTGGAATAGAAATGGATTTTTGAGGGGTTTGTATCATTTAATTTAAACAACAAGCCAACCGTTTTTAAGATCCAAAATATTTTTTATTGTGAAACAAACAAGAAATAAGACGAAAAACTGAAAACTTGAGCGTGCATAACTGTTCACCCCACTAAAGTCAATACTATGTAGAGCCACCATCTGCAGCAATTACAGCTGCAAGTCTCTTGGGGTATGTCTCTGTAAGCTAGGCACATCTAGCCACTGGGATTTTAGCCCATTCTTCAAGGCAAAACTGCTCCAGCTCCTTCAAGTTGGATGGGTTCCGCTGGTGTACAGCAATCTTTAAGTCATAACCCAGATTCTCAATTGGATTGAGGTGTGTGCTTTGACTAGGCCATTCCAAGACATTTAACTGTTTCCCCTTAAACCACTCGAGTGTTGCTTTAGCAGTATGCTTAGGGTCATTATCCTGCTGGAAGGTGAACCTCCGTCCCAGTCTCAAATCTCTGGTAGACTGAAACAGGTTTACTACAAGAATTTCCCTGCATTTAGCGCCATCCAACATTCCTTCAATTCTGATCAGTTTCCCAGTCCCTGCCGTGACAAACAGTCTCATCTGACCAGAGTACATTCTTCCATATGTTTGGGGACTCTCCCACATGCCTTTGAACAACAAACATGTTTGCAAATGTTTTTTTTTACCAATGTCTTTTTTCTGGCCACTCTTCCATAAAGTCCAGCTCTGTGGACTGTACGTCTTAAAGGGGTCCTATGGACAGACACTAAAACCTCTGATGTGGAGCTTTGCAGCTCCTTCAGGGTTATCTTTGGTCTCTTTGTTGCCCTCCTTACCTGGTCTGTGAGTTATGGTGGGCGGTCCTCTCTTGTCAGGTTTGTTGTGGTGCCATATTCTTTCCATGTTTTAATAATGTATTTAATGGTGCTCCGTGGGATGTTCATATTTCCATGTTTTAATAATGTATTGAATGGTGCTCCGTGGGATGTTCATATTCCCATGTTTTAATAATGGATTTAATGGTGCTCCGTGGGATGTTCATATTTCCATGTTTTAATAATGGATTTAATGGTGCTCTGTGGGATGTTCATATTCCCATGTTTTAATAATGTATTTAATGGTGCTCCGTGGGATGTTCATATTCCCATGTTTTAATAATGTATTTAATGGTGCTCCGTGGGATGTTCATATTCCCATGTTTTAATAATGTATTTAATGGTGCTCCGTGGGATGTTCATATTTTAATTTTTGTATTTTTTTAAATAAGTACTTTTTTTCATTTCCCTATTTTGTGTCCATTAAAACAATCCATCTAAATTACAGGTTGTAATGAAACAAAATAGGAGAAATTCCAAGCGGGGTGAATACTTTTGCAAGGCACTGTACAAATGTCTGTACTGAATTAAATATTACCACTACCTTCTTAAAACCATGTCTGTCAAATATGATATCATTGATTCAGGTACCTTTTTGCAAAAATATATAATCAAGAAACATTATGCTTATGTGAATACATTGCGTACAATGGGGGAAAGATTAGTGTCACAATACTGAAGCCTGGAGATCAAAGAAATTTCGCCAAAGTAAATACCGTCTCTGTCTCCCTCTGTCTCCCTCTGTCTCCCTCTCATTCAATGAGATCTCTGTCTCCCTCTGTCTCCCTCTGTCTCCCTCGCATTCAATGAGATCTCTGTCTCCCTCTGTCTCCCTCTGTCTCCCTCTCATTCAATGAGATCTCTGTCTCTCCTCTCATTCAAAGAGATCTCTCCCTCTGTCTCCCTCTGTCTCCCTCATTCAATGAGATCTCTGTCTCCCTCTGTCTCCCTTCTGAGATCTCTGTCTCCCTCTGTCTCCATCTGTCTCCCTCTGTCTCTCATTCAATTAGATCTCTGTCTCCCTCGCATTCAATGAGATCTCTGTCTCCCTCTGTCTCCCTCGCATTCAATGAGATCTCTGTCTCCATCTGTCTCTCATTCAATTAGATCTCTGTCTCCCTCTGCATCAATGAGATCTCTGTCTCCCTCTGTCTCCTCTCATTCAATGAGATCTCTGTCTCCCTCTGTCTCCCTCTGTCATTCAATGAGATCTCTGTCTCCCTCTGTCTCCCTCGCATTCAATGAGATCTCTGTCTCCCTCTGTCTCCCTCTCATTCAATGAGATCTCTGTCTCCCTCTGTCTCCCTCTGTCTACCTCATTCAATGAGATCTCTGTCTCCCTCTGTCTCCCTCTGTCTCCCTCTGTCTCCCTCTCATTCAATGAGATCTCTGTCTCCCTCTGTCTCCCTTTGTCTCCCTCTCATTCAATGAGATCTCTGTCTCCCTGTCTCCCTCTCTGTCTCCCTCTGTCTCCCTCGCATTCAATGAGATCTCTGTCTCCCTCTGTCTCCCTCGCATTCAATGAGATCTCTGTCTCCCTCTGTCTCCCTCTGTCTCCCTCTGTCTCCCTCGCATTCAATGAGATCTCTGTCTCCCTCTGTCTCCCTCTCATTCAATGAGATCTCTGTCTCCCTCTGTCTCCCTCTGTCTCCCTCTCATTCAATGTCTCTGTCTCCCTCTGTCTCCCTCTGTCTCCCTCTCATTCAATGAGATCTCTGTCTCCCTCTGTCTCCCTCTGTCTCCCTCTGTCTCCCTCTCATTCAATGAGATCTCTGTCTCCCTCTGTCTCCCCCTGTCTCCCTCTCATTCAATGAGATCTCTGTCTCCCTCTGTCTCCCTCGCATTCAATGAGATCTCTGTCTCCCTCTGTCTCCATCTGTCTCCCTCTGTCTCTCATTCAATTAGATCTCTGTCTCCCTCGCATTCAATGAGATATCTGTCTCCCTCTCTCTTATTTGCCTGGGAAACAAATGTTAACATTGCCAAAGCAAGTGAGGTAGATAATATACAAAAGTGAAATAAACAATAAAAATGAACAGTAAACATTACACTCACAGTGTTCCAAAACAATAAAGACATTACAAATGTCATATTATGAATATATACAGTATTGTGACAATGTACAAATGGTTAAAGTACAAAAGGGAAAATAAATAAGCATAAATATGGGTTGTATTTACAATGGTGTTTGTTCTTCACTGGTTGACCTTTTATTGTGACAACAGATTACAAATCTTGCTGCTGTGATGTCACACTGTTGTATTTCACCCAGTAGATATGGGGGTTCATCAAAATTGGGTTTGTTTTCGAATTCTTTGTGGATCTGTGTAATCTGAGGGAAATATGTGTCTCTAAAATGGTCATACATTTGGTAGGATGTTAGGAAGTGCAGCTCAGTTTCAACCTCATTTTGTGGGCAGTGAGCACATAGCCTGTCTTCTCTTGAGAGCCATCTCTGCCTACGGCGGACTTTCTCAATAGCAAGGCTATGCTTGCTGAGTCTGTACATAGTCAAATCTTTCCTTAAGTTTGGGTCAGTCACATTAGTCAGGTATTCTACCACTGTGTACTCTCTGTTTAGGGGGAAATAGAATTCTAGTTTGAGCTGTATTTTGTGTCAAGTAATTATCTTTTTGTTTTCTCATGATTTGGATTGGGCTCTATTGTTTGTGAACAGAGCCTTGCTTAGGGCTCCGCTCCAGGTTCATCTCTCTGTAGGTGGGAGATTTTGGAATTGCTTCCTTTTAGGTGTTTGTAGAATATAACGTCTCTTTTCAAGATTTTGATAATTAGCAGTAATTAACCTAATTCTGCTCTGCGTTATTTGGTGTTTGACATTGTACACTGAATTCAGAATTCTGTATGCAGAGTCTCAATCTGTTTTTTTCCTCCATTTTTTAAATTCTTGTTTTGGTGAGGGGACCCCAGACCTCACGATCGTAAAGGACAATGGGTTCTGTAACTGAATCAAGTGTTTTTAGCCAGATCCTAATTGGTATGTCGAATTTTATCTTCCTTTAGAAGGCATAGAAGGAAGGCCATTCTTGCCTTGTCTCAGCACGTTCACAGCTTTGTGTAAGTTACCTGTGACGCTGATGTTGAGGTCGAGGTCAAACTTATATGAATCACTCAGATACACCATAGTCCACGTCAGTCTGGAGCTGAACCATAGTCCACGTCAGTCTGGAGCTGAACCATAGTCCACGTCAGTCTGGAGTGCACTAGCTGCACTAGTCTGGTACAGTCTGGAGTCCATAGTCAACAGTAGTCCATACCCTCAGTCTGGAGCTGAACCATAGTCCACGTAGAGTCTGGAGCTGAACCATAGTCCACGTCCTGGAGCTGAACCATAGTCCACGTCAGTCTGGAGTCCTGCACTAGTCTGGAGCTGAACCATGCACTAGGAGTACTAGTCACTATGGGTCCTAGTCATGGGTCCAGTAGTACACTACCCTCCTAGATGGGTCCTGGTCAACAGTAGAACACCCTATAGTCCCTATGTGTCCTGGTCTACCCTATGGGTCCTAGTCAACAGTAGTACACTACCCTATGTGTCCTAGCTATGGGTCCTAGTCAACAGTAGTACACTACCCTATGGGTCCTAGCTATGGGTCCTAGTCAACAGTAGTACACTACCCTATGGGCCCTGGTCAACAGTAGTACACTACACTATGGGTCCTGGTCAACAGTAGTACACTACCCTACGGGTCCTAGTCAATAGTAGTACACTACCCATGGGCCCTGGTCAACAGTAGTACACTACCCTATGGGTCCTGTCAACAGTAGTACACTACCCTATGGGTCCTAGTCAACAGTAGTACACTACCCTATAGGTCCTAGCTATGGGTCCTAGTCAACAGTAGTACACTACCCCATGGGCCCTGGTCAACAGTAGTACACTACACTATGGGTCCTGGTCAACAGTAGTACACTACACTATGGGTCCTAGTCAACAGTAGTACACTACCCCATGGGCCCTGGTCAACAGTAGTACACTACACTATGGGTCCTGGTCAACAGTAGTACACTACACTATGGGTCCTGGTCAACAGTAGTACACTACACTATGGGTCCTGGTCAACAGTAGTACACTACCCTATGGGTCCTAGTCAACAGTAGTACACTACACTATGGGTCCTGGTCAACAGTAGTACACTACACTATGGGTCCTGGTCAACAGTAGTACACTACACTATGGGTCCTGGTCAACAGTAGTACACTACACTATGGGTCCTGGTCAACAGTAGTACACTACCCTATGGGTCCTGGTCAACAGTAGTACACTACCCTATGGGTCCTGGTCAACAGTAGTACACTACCCTATGGGACCTGGTCAACAGTAGTACACTACCCTATGGGTCCTGGTCAGACTCAACCCTAGGGTCCTGGTCAACAGTAGTACACTACCCTATGGGTCCTGGTCCAGTAGTACACTAATGGGCCCTGGTCAGTAGTACACTACACTATGGGTCCTGGTCAACAGACACTACCCTATGGGCCCTGGTCAACAGTAGTTCACTACCCTATGGGCCCTGGTCAACAGTAGTACACTACCCTATGGGTCCTATTCAACAGTAGTACATTCAATTGTTAAGTGTTCGATCCAGAAAAAAGGGCTGCTGTGGAGAGACTGTAGCTGTGGAGAGACTGTAGCTGTGGAGAGGTTGTAGCTGTGGAGAGACTGTAGCTGTGGAGAGGTTGTAGCTGTGGAGAGGTTGTAGCTGTGGAGAGACTGTAGCTGTGGAGAGACTGTAGCTGTGGAGAGACTGTAGCTGTGGAGAGGTTGTAGCTGTGGAGAGACTGTAGCTGTGGAGAGGTTGTAGCTGTGGAGAGACTGTAGCTGTGGAGAGACTGTAGCTGTGGAGAGACTGTAGCTGTGGAGAGACTGTAGCTGTGGAGAGACTGTAGCTGTGGAGAGGTTGTAGCTGTGGAGAGACTGTAGCTGTGGAGAGACTGTAGCTGTGGAGAGACTGTAGCTGTGGAGAGGTTGTAGCTGTGGAGAGACTGTAGCTGTGGAGAGACTGTAGCTGTGGAGAGACTGTAGCTGTAGCTGTGGAGAGGTTGTAGCTGTGGAGAGGCTGTAGCTGTGGAGAGGCTGTAGCTGTGGAGAGGTTGTAGCTGTGGAGAGACTGTAGCTGTGGAGAGACTGTAGCTGTAGCTGTGGAGAGGTTGTAGCTGAGGAGAGACTGTAGCTGTGGAGAGGCTGTAGCTGTAGCTGTGGAGAGGTTGTAGCTGTGGAGAGGTTGTAGCTGTGGAGAGACTGTAGCTGTGGAGAGGTAGCTGTGGAGAGGCTGTAGCTGTGGAGAGGTTGTAGCTGTGGAGAGGTTGTAGCTGTGGAGAGGTTGTAGCTGTGGAGAGGTTGTAGCTGTGGAGAGACTGTAGCTGTGGAGAGGCTGTAGCTGTAGCTGTGGAGAGGTTGTAGCTGTGGAGAGGTTGTAGCTGTGGAGAGGTTGTAGCTGTGGAGAGACTGTAGCTGTGGAGAGGTTGTAGCTGTAGAGAGGTTGTAGCTGTAGCTGTGGAGAGGTTGTAGCTGTGGAGAGACTGTAGCTGTGGAGAGGTTGTAGCTGTGGAGAGGTTGTAGCTGTGGAGAGGCTGTAGCTGTGGAGAGGCTGTAGCTGTGGAGAGGTTGTAGCTGTGGAGAGGCTGTAGCTGTGGAGAGACTGTAGCTGTGGAGAGGCTGTAGCTGTGGAGAGGTTGTAGCTGTGGAGAGGTTGTAGCTGTGGAGAGGTTGTAGCTGTGGAGAGGCTGTAGCTGTGGAGAGGTGGAGAGGCTGTAGCTGTGGAGAGACTGTAGCTGTGGAGAGGCTGTAGCTGTGGAGAGGCTGTAGCTGTGGAGACTGTAGCTGTGGAGAGGCTGTAGCTGTGGAGAGGTTGTAGCTGTGGAGAGACTGTAGCTGTGGAGAGGTGTAGCTGTGGAGAGACTGTAGCTGTGGAGAGGCTGTAGCTGTGGAGAGGCTGTAGCTGTGGAGAGGCTGTAGCTGTGGAGAGGTTGTAGCTGTGGAGAGGTGTAGCTGTAGCTGTGGAGAGGTTGTAGCTGTGGAGAGGTTGTAGCTGTGGAGAGACTTAGCTGTGGAGAGGTTGTAGCTGTGGAGAGGTGTAGCTGTGGAGAGACTGTAGCTGTGGAGAGGTTGTAGCTGTGGAGAGACTGTAGCTGTGGAGAGACTGTAGCTGTGGAGAGACTGTAGCTGTAGAGAGGTTGTAGCTGTGGAGAGGTTGTAGCTGTGGAGAGACTGTAGCTGTGGAGAGACTGTAGCTGTGGAGAGGTTGTAGCTGTGGAGAGGTTGTAGCTGTGGAGAGACTGTAGCTGTGGAGAGGTGTAGCTGTGGAGAGGTTGTAGCTGTGGAGAGGTTGTAGCTGTGGAGAGGTGTAGCTGTGGAGAGACTGTAGCTGTGGAGAGAGAGACTGTAGCTGTGGAGAGGTTGTAGCTGTGGGGAGGTTGTAGCTGTGGAGAGGTTGTAGCTGTGGAGAGACTGTAGCTGTGGAGAGGTTGTAGCTGTGGAGAGGTTGTAGCTGTGGAGAGGTTGTAGCTGTGGAGAGGTTGTAGCTGTAGAGAGGTTGTAGCTGTGGAGAGACTGTAGCTGTGGAGAGACTGTAGCTGTGGAGAGGTTGTAGCTGTGGAGAGGCTGTGCTGTGGAGAGGTTGTAGCTGTGGAGAGGTTGTAGCTGTGGAGAGGTTGTAGCTGTGGAGAGGTTGTAGCTGTGGAGAGACTGTAGCTGTGGAGAGGTTGTAGCTGTGGAGAGGTTGTAGCTGTGGAGAGACTGTAGCTGTGGAGAGGCTGTAGCTGTGGAGAGGCTGTAGCTGTGGAGAGGTTGTAGCTGTGGAGAGGCTGTAGCTGTGGAGAGGTTGTAGCTGTGGAGAGGTTGTAGCTGTGGAGAGGTTGTAGCTGTGGAGAGGCTGTAGCTGTGGAGAGGTTGTAGCTGTGGAGAGACTGTAGCTGTGGAGAGGTTGTAGCTGTGGAGAGGCTTGTAGCTGTGGAGAGGTTGTAGCTGTAGCTGTGGAGAGGTGTAGCTGTGGAGAGGCTGTAGCTGTGGAGAGGTTGTAGCTGTGGAGAGGTGTAGCTGTGGAGAGGCTGTAGCTGTGGAGAGACTGTAGCTGTGGAGAGGTTGTAGCTGTGGAGAGACTGTAGCTGTGGAGAGGCTGTAGCTGTGGAGAGGCTGTAGCTGTGGAGAGGTTGTAGCTGTGGAGAGGTTGTAGCTGTGGAGAGGTTGTAGCTGTGGAGAGACTGTAGCTGTGGAGAGGTTGTAGCTGTGGAGAGGCTGTAGCTGTGGAGAGGTTGTAGCTGTGGAGAGGCTGTAGCTGTGGAGAGACTGTAGCTGTGGAGAGACTGTAGCTGTGGAGAGGCTGTAGCTGTGGAGAGACTGTAGCTGAGAGGCTGTAGCTGTGGAGAGTAGCTGTGGAGAGGTGTAGCTGTGGAGAGGTTGTAGCTGTGGAGAGACTGTAGCTGTGGAGAGGTTGTAGCTGTGGAGAGGTTGTAGCTGTGGAGAGGTTGTAGCTGTGGAGAGACTGTAGCTGTGGAGAGACTGTAGCTGTGGAGAGACTGTAGCTGTGGAGAGACTGTAGCTGTGGAGAGACTGTAGCTGTGGAGAGACTGTAGCTGTGGAGAGACTGTAGCTGTGGAGAGGTTGTAGCTGTGGAGAGACTGTAGCTGTGGAGAGGTTGTAGCTGTGGAGAGGCTGTAGCTGTGGAGAGGCTGTAGCTGTGGAGAGACTGTAGCTGTGGAGAGGTTGTAGCTGTGGAGAGACTGTAGCTGTGGAGAGGCTGTAGCTGTGGAGAGGAGGCTGTAGCTGTGGAGAGGCTGTAGCTGTGGAGAGGTTGTAGCTGTGGAGAGGTAGCTGTGGAGCTGTAGCTGTGGAGAGGCTGTAGCTGTGGAGAGACTGTAGCTGTGGAGAGACTGTAGCTGTGTAGAGACTGTAGCTGTAGAGAGACTGTAGCTGTAGAGAGACTGTAGCTGTGGAGAGGCTGTAGCTGTAGAGAGACTGTAGCTGTGGAGAGGCTGTAGCTGTAGAGAGACTGTAGCTGTGGAGAGGCTGTAGCTGTAGAGAGACTGTAGCTGTGGAGAGGCTGTAGCTGAGCTCCACTCCTGTAGATTCAACTACACAACCTTCAAATCATCTGTTTCTCTTTCTTTCTCTCTCCCCCTCCCCCTCTCTCTATTCTCTCTATTATCTCCATTCTCTATCGCTCTTTCTATTCTCTCTCCCTCCCCCCTCTCTATTCTCTTCAATTCTCTATCGCTCTCTCTATTCTTTCTCCCTCCGCCTCTCTATATTCTCTCTATTCTCTTCATTCTCTATCGCTCTCTCTATTCTCTCTCTCCCCCTCTCTCTATTCTCTCTATTCTCTCCATTCTCTATCGCTCTCTCTATTCTCTCTCCCTCCCCCTCTCTCTATTCTCTCTATTCTCTCCATTCTCTATCGCTCTCTCTATTCTCTCTCCCTCTCTTTCTTCCTCTTTCTTCCTCTCTCCCCCTCCCTCTTTCTCTCTTTCTTCCTCTCTCCCCCTCTCTCTATATTCTCTCAATTCTCTCTACTCTCTCTCTCTCTCTCTCTCTCTCTCTCTCCCTCCCTCTCACTCCTGCCTGTTCTATTCTCTCATCCCCCAGCCCCCCTCCTCTCTGTATCCTGGCTCTAAAGTGGAACAATGTCTTAATCGGGACACACTCTGAGACGTGAGAGGAATGGCAGAGCAGCCCGACTTCGACGCCGCCATGGCAGAGACAGAAAGAAAGGAAACAGGAGAGAAGAAACAGAGAGGGAAGGAGGGTGGGAGGAGAGTGGGAGGAGATAGAGTGTGTGTGTGTGTGTGTGTGTGTGTGTGTGTGTGTGTGTGTGTGTGTGTGTGTGTGTGTGTGTGTGTGTGTGTGTGTGTGTGTGTGTGTGTGTGAGAGAGTGTGTGTGTGTGTGTGTGTGTGTGTGTGTGTGTGAGAGAGAGGAACCGCCAACTAACAGGGACCTAACTAGTGATGGTTGAGAGTTGAAGAGAGTAACTGCATAATGAGTGTCAAAGGCATTTACTCTGAAAGGGAAGGGGGGGATAGATAATAAAACATTAAACATGAACTCACAGACAAAGGAAGCAGGGGAACATTAGGCTTCATACCGACATCCTCTCGCACTCCCTCTCCTTCCCCTCCCTCCCTCCCTCCCTCCCTCCCTCCCTCCCTCCCTCCGTCCCTCCCTCTCTCTCTCTCTCCCCCCCATCCCTCTCTCTCTCTCCCTCCCTCCCTCCCCCATCCCTCTGTCTCTGTCTCTCTCCCTCCCCATCCCTCTCTCTCCCTCCCTCCCTCCCTCCCTCCCTCCCTCCCTCTCTCCCTCCCTCCCTCCCTCCCTCCCCTCCCTCCCTCCCTCCCTCCCTCCCTCCCTCCCTCCCTCCCTCCCTCCCTCCCTCCCTCCCTCCCTCCCTCCCTCCCTCCCTCCCTCCCTCCCTCCCTCTCTCCCTCCCCCATCCCTCTCTCCCTCTCTCCCTCCCTCCCTCCCACATCCCTCCTCCCTCCCCCATCCATCCCTCCCTCCCTCCCTCCCCCCCTCCTCCCTCCCTCCCTCCCACATCCCTCCCTCCCTCCCCCATCCATCCCTCCCTCCCTCCCCCATCACTCTCCCTCCCCCTCCCTCCCCCATCCCTCTCTCCCTCCCTCCCTCCCTCCCCCATCACTCTCCCTCCCTCCCTCCCCATTCCCTCTCCTCACTGCTGGGAGTTCAGATTAGGGTTAAACAACTGAAAGGAAATATGACACAATATTTGACTTGGAGCCGTTTCATTGTCACATCTGCAGGTTACGAAAGGAAGGACCCATTCAGTACCTCTGAGTGAACCCAGCCAAAAACCACATCATCAATGTATCTCAGAAAGAAGAATATTTAGCTATAAACTCTACTACAGCAGTCTATGGACTATTAAACGCTGTGCATGGTTAAAATCAATGGCGAAGCCAGAAAGAAAAGCCACATTACAACCTGTGTGTTGTGATAATTGCGTGGTTCACTCAATAACCTGTTAGTTCATTTGTCTTGCAACTGCAAAATACCCGCCTAGTCTCATGGACGAGACGTAACATAGTAACCGTAAATACGAAAAACTCAAATGAGTATGATAAGTTGCGTTTGGTTTGGTTCCATAAGACGTGGTTTTAAGAAAAGCAAAAACAAAAGCAGGGTGGTCGGGATGGAGAGCAGGAACCCGAAGGTTGTTCGAGTCTCATCAACTTTAGCATTGTGACAATGGGCCGACAGTGATGGCTGCCTTGCTTCTCGCTCTTTGGAAACTTTGCAGTCATCATTTTTTAAAATGTATTATTTCTTACATTATTAGTCCAGAAAATGTTTTGTGTTATTACATACAGCCGAGAATCACAACATGGCCATCAGTAGCACATTAGAGGCTGCTGCCTATAGACACAGACTAGAATACACAAGACACTTCAATAATGTTTACATAGCTGGCATGACTCCTCTCATATGTATAAACTGTTTTCTACACTATTCTCCTGTATCTTAGTCTATGTATTACTCCTCTCATATGTATAAACTGTTTTCTACACTATTCTCCTGTATCTTAGTCTAAGTATTACTCCTCTCATATGTATAAACTGTTTTCTACACTATTCTCCTGTATCTTAGTCTATGTATTACTCCTCTCATATGTATAAACTGTTTTCTACACTATTCTCCTGTATCTTAGTCTATGTATTACTCCTCTCATATGTATAAACTGTTTTCTACACTATTCTCCTGTATCTTAGTCTATGTATTACTCCTCTCATATGTATAAACTGTTTTCTACACTATTCTCCTGTATCTTAGTCTATGTATTACTCCTCTCATATGTATAAACTGTTTTCTACACTATTCTACTGTATCTTAGTCTATGTATTACTCCTCTCATATGTATAAACTGTTTTCTACACTATTCTCCTGTATCTTAGTCTATGTATTACTCCTCTCATATGTATAAACTGTTTTCTACACTATTCTCCTGTATCTTAGTCTATGTATTACTCCTCTCATATGTATAAACTGTTTTCTACACTATTCTCCTGTATCTTAGTCTATGTATTACTCCTCTCATATGTATAAACTGTTTTCTACACTATTCTCCTGTATCTTAGTCTATGTATTACTCCTCTCATATGTATAAACTGTTTTCTACACTATTCTCCTGTATCTTAGTCTATGTATTACTCCTCTCATATGTATAAACTGTTTTCTACACTATTCTCCTGTATCTTAGTCTATGTATTACTCCTCTCATATGATGTATAAACTGTTTTCTACACTATTCTCCTGTATCTTAGTCTATGTATTACTCCTCTCATATGTATAAACTGTTTTCTACACTATTCTCCTGTATCTTAGTCTATGTATTACTCCTCTCATATGTATAAACTGTTTTCTACACTATTCTACTGTATCTTAGTCTATGTATTACTCCTCTCATATGTATAAACTGTTTTCTACACTATTCTCCTGTATCTTAGTCTAAGTATTACTCTGACATTGTACGTATATATATGTATATATTCTTAAATCCTTTACTTAGTTTTGTGTGTATTGGGTATGTGTTGGGAAATTGTTAGATATTACTGCACTTTCGGAGCTAGAAACACAAGCATTTCACAATAGCATGTGACCAATAACATCTGTTAAACACGTGACCAATAACATCTACTAACCATGTGTATGTGAACATTAACATCTGCTAACCACGTATAACATCTACTAACCACGTGTATGACCATTAACATCTGCTAACCATGTGTATGTGACCATTAACATCTGCTAACCATGTGCATGTGACCAATAACATCTACTAACCATGTGTATGTGACCATTAACATCTGCTAACCATGTGTATGTGACCATTAACATCTGCTAACCATGTGTATGTGACCAATAACATCTGCTAACCACGTGTATGTGACCATTAACCTATCTTAGTCCATGTATTGACCATTAACATCTGCTAACCATGTGTATGTGACTACAACTATTATGTGTATGTGACCATTAACATCTGCTAACCATGTGTATGTGACCAAACATGTTTTCTAACCACTATTCTGACCATTATCTTAGTCCATGTGTATGTGACCATTAACATCTGTAACCATGTTTATGTGACCAATAACATCTGCTAACCATGTGTATGTGACCATTAACATCTCTAACCATGTATGTGACCATTAACATCTGCTAACCATGTTTGTGACCATTAACATCTATAACCACTGTATCCATTAACATCTGCTAACCATGTGTATTGACCATTAACATATGCTAACCATGTGTATGTGACCATTAACATCTGCTCCACGTGTATGTGACCATTAACATCTAACCATGTGTATGTGACCATTAACATCTGCTAACCATGTGTATGTGACCAATAACATCTGCTAACCATTGTATGTGACCATTAACATCTGCTAACCATGTGTATGTGACCATTAACATCTGCTAACCATGTGTATGTGACCATTAACATCTTCTAACCATTGTATGTGACCATTAACATCTATGTGTATGTGACCATTAACATCTGCTAACCATGTGTATGTGACCAATAACATCTGCTAACCATTTGTGACCATTAACATCTGCTAACCATGTGTATGTGACCATTAACATCTGCTAACCATGTGTATGTGACCATTAACATCTGCTATGTATAAACTGACCATTAACATCTGCTAACCATGTGTATGTGACCAATAACATATGCTAACCACTCTGTATGTGACCATTAACATCTACTTTTTAACATCTACTAACCACTGACCATTAACATCTACTAACCACGTGTATGTGACCATTAACATCTACTAACCATGTGTATGTGACCATTAACATCTACTAACCACGTGTATGTGACCATAACATCTTTGTGTATGTGACCATTAACATCTGCTAACCAGGTGTATGTGACCATTCTCCTGTATCTTGTGTCTACCATTAACATCTACTCCTCTCATATGTATAAACTGTTTTCTGACACTATTCTCCTGTGTATGTGACCATTAGTCTAACCATGTATTACCAATCATCTATGTATAAACTGTTTTCTGACCACTATTCTAACCACGTGTATGTGACCATTAACATCTATTATGTCCATCTAACATCTATAACCACTGTTTTCTATCACTGTATTCTCCTGTATAAACTTTTTCTAGTAACTAGTCTATGTATTACTCCTCTCATATGTATAAACTGTTTTCTACACTATTCTCCTGTATCTTAGTCTATGTATGACTCCTCTCATATGTATAAACTGTTTTCTACACTATTCTACTGTATCTTAGTCTATGTATTACTCTCTCATATGTATAAACTGTTTTCTACACTATTCTCCTGTATCTTAGTCTAAGCCGCTGTGACATTAACATCTATATGTATGTGACCATTCTTAAATCCTTTACTTAGTTTTGTATGTGACCATTATTACTAACCACGGTATGTGTTGGTATGAAATTGTTAGATATTACTGCACTTTGGAGCTAACATCTGAAACATGTGACCAAACATTTCACACCATTAACATCTGCTAACCACGTGTATGTGACCATAACATCTGCAACCACGTGTGACCAATAACATCTACTAACCACGTTAACCATTAACATCTGAACCAATACCACATCTACTAACCATGTGTATGTGACCATTAACATCTACTAACCACGTGCATGTGACCAATAACATCTACTAACCATGTGTATGTGACCATTAACATCTGCTAACCACGTGTATGTGACCATTAACATCTGCTAATCATGTGTATGTGACCATTAACATCTGCTAACCACGTGTATGTGACCATTAACATCTGCTAACCATGTGCATGTGACCAATAACATCTGCTAACCATGTGTATGTGACCAATAACATCTGCTAACCATGTGTATGTGACCAATAACATCTGCTAACCATGTGTATGTGACCATTAACATCTGCTAACCACGTGTATGTGACCATTAACATCTGCTAACCATGTGTATGTGACCAATAACATCTGCTAACCATGTGTATGTGACCAATAACATCTGTTAACCATGTGTATGTGATTAATAACATGTGATTTGATTGGACTTTTTTACTACTTACTACTAACCCCTAACCCTAACCCTTTTTAGCTTCATTGCAAATACTTAGAATGATAGCTAATCCTTCCCTTAACCATAACCCAAACCCAAACCTTAACCCTTCCCCTAACCCAAACCCTAACCTTAACCCTTCCCCTAACCCAAACCCTAACCTTAACCCTTCCCCTAACCCAAACCTTAACCCTTCCCCTAACCCTAACACAAAGCTTAACCCTACCCCAAACCTTAACCCTTCCCCGAACCCTAACCCAAACCTTAACCCTTCCCCAAACCCAATCCTTAACCCTACACCTAACCCAAACCTTCACCCTTCCCCTAACCCTTCCCCTAACCCTAACCCTTCCCCTAACCTTAACCCTTCCCCTACCCCTAACCCTAACCCTAACCCTTCCCCTAATCTTAACCCTTCCCCTAACCCTTCCCCTAACCCTAACCCTAACCTTAACCCTTCCCCAAACCTTAACCCTTCCCCTAACCCTAACCCTTCCCCTAACCTTAACCCTTCCCCATAACCCTAACGCTAACCCAAACCTTAACCCTTCCCCTAACCCTAACCCTAACCCTAACCTTAACCCTTCCCCTAACCCTAACCCTAACCCTAACCTTAACCCTTCCCCCTAACCCTTCCCCAAACCTTAACCCTTCCCCCCCTAACCCCAACCCTAACCTTAACCCTTCCCCATAACCCTAACGCTAACCCAAACCTTAACCCTTCCCCTAACCCTAACCCAAACCTTAACCCTTCCCCATAACCCTAACGCTAACCCTAACCTTAACCCTTCCCCAAACCTAACCCTAACCCAAAACCCAAACCTTAACCCTTCCCCTAATTCTAACCCTAACCCTAACCCTACCCTACCCTAACCCTAACCCTAACCCACCGGTGGGGTCCGGTGGAGTCCGGTGTAGTCCGGTGGGGTCCGGTGGAGTCCGGTGGGGTCCGGTGTGGTCCGGTGGAGTCCGGTGGGGTCCGGTGGAGTCCGGTGGGGTCCGGTGGAGTCCGGTGGGGTCCGGTGGAGTCCGGTGGAGTCCGGTGGGGTCCGGTGGGGTCCGGTGGAGTCCGGTGGGGTCCGGTGGGGTCCGGTGGAGTCCGGTGTGGTCCGGTGGAGTCCGGTGGGGTCCGGTGGAGTCCGGTGGAGTCCGGTGGAGTCCGGGTGGGGTCCGGTGGGGTCCGGTGGAGTTCAGTGGAGTCCGGTGGAGTCCGGTGGAGTCCACAAAGCATTTTACATCTATCAAACAGCTATATGATCTACAGCATTGCTGCCAAGCAAATTCATATATTTTTTGGGGAGATATTGATTTTGAACCACAGAGAGTCGCAAAGACAAACAGGAACTGACTCCAGTATTTCTGCACCATTTCAAATTCATTACATTGCTCGCTAGCCTAACTTCCTTTCATGGGCAACGTTAGCTAGTCAACATTAGCCTTCTACATCTAGCTACATCCTCTCAGGCCAGGGGCACAATGTATGAATTTATGGTTGGATCAGAATCCCCTTTCATAATCATTAGCCAGTACGGAGAATTAAATCAAACCAGAACTGTAAATCCCTTGCTCCATCCATGGCTAATTTAGGGAAAGGGAACATATTGTTTCTAGCTAGCTAGCAACTGGAGGACAACAACACAACGAGATGCAACAATTTGTTCTATCAATGACGTGTTGCTTTCGATGTGATGTGATTGGAGTGAAGCCACTTCCCTTCACAAGTTCTATTGGTGAGCCAGGACCATTCACAGTTGAGATCACTTAGTTTAGCTCAACACTGATTGGCTTTTATTTTATACTTTGTTTTATCAAGGGAGGCCAAATGCTCGCTGGCTTTCCTTGGATTCAATGCTACAGGCGGCAACAATGTCATACAGATTGTGACCGCTCGGATGCTTTCTCCAGAGAGATACATACAGCCTCTTGCGAATTTAAGAAAAAATATGAAACACAAAAAGACAAAAGACAAAATTATAATTTTTGGGGGGAATGCTGGCTTCCCTTGTAGTGGCGACCCGACATTCAGGGCAGGTGCGGCAAAAAACTAAAAAATATATAATAAAGTTGGCTTGTTTTGCATTATTCTGGCATTAATTTGTGTTACATATCAGCAAACAATGTAAAAAAATAGAATAAATATTGAGTGAATTGTCATGAGAATTTTCAATTCCAATGATAACTGACAATCAATAGCTCTGACCAATCCCCGAGATCAATCCCCGAGATCTGTAAGACCATGGGTTTAATAATAATTAGTCAAAGACTCAGCTTATGCAAAACGATAGTACAGTTTATTCAGAGAACGTTCTAAAGTCCATTATACAAAGGCATCCATTTTATAGCTGGCACATACTTCCACATAAACAGTAGATATCCTACACACATACTTCCACATAAACAGTAGGTATCCTACACACATACTTCCACATAAACAGTAGATATCCTACACACATACTTCCACACAAACAGTAGGTATCCTACACACATACTTCCACATAAACAGTAGATATCCTACACACATACTTCCACATAAACAGTAGATATCCTACACACATACTTCCACATAAACAGTAGGTATCCTACACACATACTTCCACATAAACAGTAGATATCCTACTGTAACGACGTTCTTCGTTTGTCGAAAGAGAGTCGGACCGAAATGCAGCGTGTTGGTTACTCATGTTTATTAGTGAAACAAATAACGATACTATACATGAAATAACTAATAAATACAAAACAACAAAACGGAACGTGAAACCTATTACAGCCTGACTGGTGAACACTAACACAGAGACAGGAACAATCACCCACGAAATACAAAGTGAAAACCAGGCTACCTAAATACGGTTCCCAATCAGAGACAACGAGAATCACCTGACTCTGATTGAGAACCGCCTCAGGCAGCCAAACCTATACAACACCCCTACTCAGCCGCAATCCCAAATACTACAAACCCCAATACGAAAATACAATACATAAACCCATGTCACACCCTGGCCTAACCAAATATATAACGAAAACACAAAATACAATGACCAAGGCGTGACACCTACGCACATACTTCCACACAAACAGTAGCTATCCTACACACATACTTCCACACAAACAGTAGATATCCTACACACATACTTCAACACAAACAGTAGATATCCTAAACACATACTTCCACATAAACAGTAGGTATCCTACACACATACTTCCACACAAACAGTAGGTGAGTTTTATCCTTCTCCATAGTTCTCACCACTGTGTATCACTGCCTAGCCGACAGTTCCATTCCCCCTAGATTAGGAAACCTGTGCTCTCATAGGTTCCTCAGAGGCCTAGCCAGGTCGGTCCAAACACAGTTTTAATTGTTCTACGGTATTTTCCTTCGGCACCCACATACAAGTTCGAATCCTGAGCTACACCTTGCTCAGACAGTCTGTGTTTTTCCACTATACAGATACATTGTTTAACCTAATTCTGACTAAAACTACACACATCAGCAAATTATAATTGTATGATTCGAATCAATTTCATACAGTTATAAGGTTTCAGAGTGGAATTACTTTATCATTACCTTTCAACATATACATTATTTATCAGAATAAAGCCACAAAAAAACATGGCCTCTTTCTTGATAAGGAGGCTCCAAGGTATTTCAGCTCAGTGCTTTCAGTGGTGGAGGGGAAGCCAACGGAAGCAAAGAGCGTAGGCGTTGGTGATCTTCTCTTGTTGCACCATGATTGGCTCAGTGTTCTCTCACTTATAAGCAGTGGTGATTTTAGTATGTAAATATTGGTGGGTCAAGATAAATAATTGGAATGAATGCCAGCAAAGCCACGACACTACACAAAATAATACATTAATTGCATTATAATGATGACAAACGGTGCCCACAAACTGTTAAGGCCTACATAACGCTGCCCCAACAGCAGAGTCCCAACAGCAGAGTCCCAGCAGCAGAGTCCCAGCAGCAGAGTCCCAGCAGCAGAGTCCCAGCAGCAGAGTCCCAGCAGCAGAGTCCCAGCAGCAGAGTCCCAGCAGCAGAGTCCCAGCAGCAGAGTCCCAGCAGCAGAGTCCCAGCAGCAGAGTCCCAACAGCAGAGTCCCAACACCTTACCTCTGCTACACCTGGTTATCAGTGGAGTTTTATCTGGCAGCGAAACAGTTCATTCAGCATCATTTACTGCCTTTAAAAATACGGGTTGATATGGCTGACTTGCTTAAACTAATGTGGTTTCTACTGACGACGAGATGTAAAAACTATGGCATGAGGGAACGACGAGCGGATAAGAGGCCGTCTGTAATTTCGATTAAGTGTAACGGCGTTCTTCTTTTGTTGAAAGAGAGTCGGACCGAAATGCAGCGTGTAAGTTACTCATGTTTAATAGTGAAGACAAACGAACGAACTATACATGAACAACTAATAAATACAAAACAACAAACAGTACGTGAAACCAATTACAGCCTGACTGGTGCACACTACACAGAGACAGGAACAATCACCCACGAAATACAAAGCGAAAACCAGGCTACCTAAATACGGTTCCCAATCAGAGACAACGAGAATCACCTGACTCTGATTGAGAACCGCCTCAGGCAGCCAAACCTATTAAACACACACACCCCTAATCAGCTACAATCCCAACTACTACAAACCCCAATATGAAACCACAATACAATAACCCATGTCACACCCTGGTCTAACCAAATATATAACGAAAACACAAAATACAATGACCAAGGCGTGACAGAACCCCCCCTAAGGTGCGGACTCCCGAACGCACCTCAAAACCATAGGGAGGGTCCGGGTGGGCGTCTGTCCATGGTGGCGGTTCCGGCTCCGGCTCCGGACGTGGACCCCACTTCATAAATGTCATTGTTCCTCCCCTTCTCGTCCATGGATAATCCACCCTCACCGCCGACCATGGCCGAATAGTCCTCACCCAGAACCCTACATAACAGAGGAGCAGCTCGTGACTGAGGGGCAGCTCGGGACTGAGGCAGCTCGGGACTGAGGGGCAGCTCGGGACTGAGGGGCAGCTCGGGACTGAGGGCAGCTCGGGACTGAGGGGCAGCTCGGGACTGAGGGGCAGCTCGGGGGCACTGAGGGGCAGCTCGGGACTGAGAGGCAGCTTGAGGACTGGGACTGAGAGGCAGCCCAGTACTGAGAAAAGCCCAGTACTGAGATGAAGCCCAGCCAGGAAGTTGAATCCGGCAGATCCTGGCTGACTGGCGGATCCTGGCCGACTGGCAGATCCTGGCCGACTGGCGGATCCTGGCTGACTGGCGGATCCTGGCCGACTGGCGGATCCTGGCTGACTAGCAGATCTGGCAGATCCTGGCTGACTGGCGGATCCTGGCTGACTGGTAGATCCTGGCCGACTGGCGGATCCTGACTGGCAGATCTGGCACTGGCAGATCTGGAAGAGTCTGGTTGACTGGCAGATCTGGAAGAGTCTGGTTGACTGGCAGATCTGGAAGAGTCTGGTTGACTGGCAGATCTGGAAGAGTCTGGCTGACTGGCAGATCTGGAAGAGTCTGGTTGACTGGCAGATCTGGAAGAGTCTGGCTGACTGTAAGAGTCTGGCTGACTGGCAGATCTGGAAGAGTCTGGCTGTCTGGAAGAGTCGGATCTGGAAGAGTCTGGCTGACTGGCAGATCTGGAAGAGTCTGGCTGACTGGCAGATCTGGCTGCTTCATGCTGACTGACGTCTCTGGCTGCTCCATGCTGACTGGCGGCTCTGGCTGCTCCATACTGACTGACAGCTCTGGCGGCTTCATGGAGACTGGCAGCTCCTTCCAGACTGGCAGCTCTAGCTGCTCCATGCAGACTAGCAGCAATGGCTGCTTCATGCAGACTGGCAGCTCCATGCAGACTGGCAACTCCATGCAGACTGGCAACTCCATGCAGACTGGCAACTCCATGCAGACTGGCAACTCCATGCAGACTGGCAGCTCTTTGCAGACTGGCAGCTCTGGATGCTCCATGCAGACTAGCTGCTCCATGCAGACTAGCAGCTCAGGCTGCTCTATGCAAACTGACAGCTCTGGCTGCTCAATGTAGACTGGCAGCTCAGGCTGCTCTATACGAACTGACAGCTCTGGCTGCTCCATGTAGACTGGCAGCTCAGGCTGCTCTATACAGACAAGAGGCTCCGGCAGCGCTGTAGAGGAGGAAGGCTCTAGAACCGCTGAACAGACGGGAGACTCCGACAGCGCAGGAGAGGGAGAAAGCGCTGGCTGCGCTGAACAGGCGAGGCGCACTGTAGGCCTGATGCGTGGTGCTGGTACTGGTGGTATTTGGCCGAGGACACGCACAGGAAGCCTAGTGCGGGGAGCTGCTACTGGAGGGCTGGGGTGTGGAGGTGGTACTGGATGGACTGTGACTGCTACTGGAGGGCTGGGGTGTGGAGGTGGTACTGGATGGACTGGACCGTGAAGGTGTACTGGAGAGCCTGAATGCAGGACTGGCACAGGACGTGCAAGGCTAGGTAGGTACTCAGGAGGCTTAGTGCTTGAGGCTGGCACACTTTCCACCAGCCGTCTAACACGCACCTCAGGACTAGTATGGAGTGCTGACCCAGGTACCATTAAATCCCCGACACGCTCCGTCGGCCGAATATTATATCTAAAGCACCAAACTAGCAACTCCCTCATTAAACTCTCCTCCAATTTCCCCATTAACTCCATCACAGTCTCTGCTTCGCTCACCTCCAACACTGGTTCTGACCTCCTCCTTGGCTCTTCACAATAAACAGGGAGAGTTGACTCAGGTCTGTCTCCTGCCTCAGCCACTCCCCCTGATAGCCCCCCCCAAAAAAAATTTGGGGGCTGCTTTTCGGGCTTCCATCCACATCGCCGTGCTGCCTCCTCATACTTGCGCCTCTCCGCTTTAGCCGCTTCTAATTCCTCCTTGGGGCGGTGATAATCACCAGGCTGAGCCCAGGGTCCTTTGCCGTCCAGTTCCTCCTCCCATGTCCAATTCTCCAAATGGTGTAGCCTCTCCCACTGAAGCTGCTTCTGTTGCCTTTCGTGTAGCTCCTGTTTCCTCTTCGCCTGCTGCACTTTAGGGCGGCTACACTCCTCTGGTTTAGCCCAGGGTCCTCTTCCGTCAAGGATTTCCTCCCATGTCCAGAAATCCTTAAAACGCGGCTCCTCTTTGCGCTGCTCCTGCCTGTTGACACGCTGCTCGGTCCGTGTTTGGTGGGTGATTCTGTAACGGCGTTCTTCTTTTGTTGAAAGAGAGTCGGACCGAAATGCAGCGTGTAAGTTACTCATGTTTAATAGTGAAGACAAACGAACGAACTATACATGAACAACTAATAAATACAAAACAACAAACAGAACGTGAAACCAATTACGGCCTGACTGGTGCACACTACACAGAGACAGGAACAATCACCCACGAAATACAAAGCGAAAACCAGGCTACCTAAATACGGTTCCCAATCAGAGACAACGAGAATCACCTGACTCTGATTGAGAACCGCCTCAGGCAGCCAAACCTATTAAACACACACACCCCTAATCAGCTACAATCCCAACTACTACAAACCCCAATATGAAACCACAATACAATAACCCATGTCACACCCTGGTCTAACCAAATATATAACGAAAACACAAAATACAATGACCAAGGCGTGACATTAAGACATTAATGAGCGAACTAGGACTGACGTAGTCAATATAACTAGTACGGCGACAGAATTCAGAACATGGGCCATTCTCACAGTGTTCTCCCTGTACACCAAGCCAGAACTGTAGGATAAATAAAGGGGGCAGATAAGCATGCAATCAAAGCGCTTACAATATTTGAGGAGGACATTTCTCTAAAACTATAGGCTACATGTGCACCACCAAGTCAGAACAGTAGGCTAAGTTATGAAAAGAAAAGGGACTAAATTATTACACATGAATTACTAACAGCTTACAAGTTAAAAAAGGATCCACCACTTTTCTTTTACATACCCAAATCTAACTGCCTGTAGCTCAGGACCTAAAATGACAAACCCAAATCTAACTGCCTGTAGCTCAGGACCTAAAATAACATACCCAAATCTAACTGCCTGTAGCTCAGGACCTAAAATGACAAACCCAAATCTAACTGCCTGTAGCTCAGGACCTAAAATAACAAACCCAAATCTAACTGCCTGTAGCTCAGGACCCAAATCTAACTGCCTGTAACTCAGGACCTAAAATAACAAACCCAAATCTAACTGCCTGTAACTCAGGACCTAAAATAACAAACCCAAATCTAACTGCCTGTAGCTCAGGACCTAAAATAACAAACCCAAATCTAACTGCCTGTAGCTTAAGACCTAAAATAACAAACCCAAATCTAACTGCCTGTAGCTCAGGACCTAAAATGACAAACCCAAATCTAACTGCCTGTAACTCAGGACCTAAAATAACAAACCCAAATCTAACTGCCTGTAGCTCAGGACCTAAAATAACAAACCCAAATCTAACTGCCTGTAGCTCAGGACCTAAAATAACAAACCCAAATCTAACTGCCTGTAACTCAGGACCTAAAATGACAAACCCAAATCTGCCTGTAGCTCAGGAACTAAAATAACAAACCCATATCTAACTGCCTGTAACTCAGGACCCAAATCTAACTGCCTGTATCTCTGGACCTAAAATAACAAACCCAAATCTAACTGCCTGTAGCTCAGGACCTAAAATAACAAACCCAAATCTAACTGCCTGTAACTCAGGACCTAAAATGACAAACCCAAATCTAACTGCCTGTAACTCAGGACCTAAAATAACAAACCCAAATCTAACTGCCTGTAACTCAGGACCCAAATCTAACTGCCTGTAGCTCAGGACCCAAATCTAACTGCCTGTAGCTCAGGACCCAAATCTAACTGCCTGTAGCTCAGGACCTAAAATGACAAACCCAAATCTAACTGCCTGTAGCTCAGGACCTAAAATAACAAACCCAAATCTAACTGCCTGTAACTCAGGACCCAAATCTAACTGCCTGTAGCTCAGGACCCAAATCTAACTGCCTGTAGCTCAGGACCTAAAATGACAAACCCAAATCTAACTGCCTGTAACTCAGGACCTAAAATAACAAACCCAAATCTAACTGCCTGTAACTCAGGACCTAAAATAACAAACCCAAATCTAACTGCCTGTAACTCAGGACCTAAAATAACAAACCCAAATCTAACTGCCTGTAGCTCAGGACCTGAAATGACAAACCCAAATCTAACTGCCTGTAGCTCAGGACCTAAAATAACAAACCCAAATCTAACTGCCTGTAGCTCAGGACCTGAAATGACAAACCCAAATCTAACTGCCTGTAGCTCAGGACCTGAAATGACAAACCCAAATCTAACTGCCTGTAACTCTGGACCTAAAATGACTCAAATCTAACTGCCTGTAGCTCAGGACCTGAAATGACAAACCCAAATCTAACTGCCTGTAGCTCAGGACCTGAAATGACAAACCCAAATCTAACTGTCTGTCGCTCAGGACCTGAAACATGGATATGCATATTCCTGATACCATTTGAAAGTAAACACTTTGAAGTTTATGGAAATGTGAAAGGAATGTTGGAGAATATATGTAGTAGAATGTAAAACACAATAGTAAATGATAATACAAAGAAAAAAACAACCGTTCTTTTGTATTTTCTTTGTTTGTACCATCATCTTTGAAATGCAAGAAAAAGGCCATAATGTATTATTACAGCCCAGGTGCAATTGAGATTTTAGCCACTAGATGGCAGCAGTGTATGTGTAGAGTTTTAGTCTGAACCATAGCGTTTCTGTTTAATTGTTGTATCAAGACTGCCCAAATGTGACTAATTTGTTTATTAATAACTTTTCAGGTTCAAAACTGTGCAATCTCCTCAAACAATACCATGGTATTATTTCACTGTAATAGCTACTGTAAATTGGATAGTGCAGTTAGATTAATAAGAATTTAAGCTTTCTGCCCATATCAGACATGTCTATGTCCTGGGAAATGTTCTTGTTACTAACAACCTCATGCTAATCGCATTAGCCTACATTAGCGTCCCGTGGATAATGCCACTTTAATAATGTTTACATATCTTACATTACTCATATCATATGTATATGCTGTATTTTATACCTTCTTTTGAATCTTGCCAATGCCACTCGGCCATCGCTCATCCATATATTTATATGTACATATTCTCAGTCATCCATTTTAGATTTGTATGTGTAAAGTTCGTCTACTTAGATTTGTGTGTATTAGGTAGTTGTTGAGGAATTGTTAGATTACTTGTTAGATATTACTGCACTGTCGGAACTAGAAGGACAAGCATTTCGCTACACTCACATTAACATCTGCTAACCATGTAAACATCTGCTAACCAATAAAATTTGATTTGACTCAGCGAACTGGATGCAGTCTATCACAGTGCCATCCCACCCATGGCATGCGCTCCAGCAGGTACAGTGCCTTGCGAAAGTATTCGGCCCCCTTGAACTTTGCGACCTTTTGCCACATTTCAGGCTTCAAACATAAAGATATAAAACTGTATTTTTTTGTGAAGAATCAACAACAAGTGGGACACAATCATGAAGTGGAACGACATTTATTGGATATTTTTTTAACAAATCAAAAACTGTAAAATTGGGTGTGCAAAATTATTCAGCCCCCTTAAGTTAATATTTTGTAGCGCCACCTTTTGCTGCGATTACAGCTGTAAGTCGCTTGGGGTATGTCTCTATCAGTTTTGCACATCGAGAGACTGAAATGTAAAAAGTTCAAGGGGGCCGAATACTTTCGCAAGGCACTATATCTCACTGGTCATCTATTGTGTTATTGACTGTATGTTTGTTTATTCCATGTGTAACTCTGTGTTGTTGTTTGTGTTGCACTGCTTTGCTTTATCTTGGCCAGATCAGAGTTGTAAATGAGAACCTGTTCTCAATTGGCCTTCCTGGTTAAATAAAGGTGTAATAAAAAAATATAAAATAATGATTTGATTTGATTTGGACTATCCAAACACACAGTACTACTTCTAGTGTCCACTAGATGGTAGTCACTATCCAAACACACTGTACTACCTCTAGTGTCCACTAGATGGTAGTCACTATCCAAACACACTGTACTACTTCTACTGTCCACTAGATGGTAGTCACTAGCCAAACACACATTGAGCCTGTGTTGGACATGCTCTATCAATGGTACAACATTTCAAGTTCCATTGTTGAGGAAATGAACAAATCTTCTAGGGTAAAGGACTGAAGATATAGATTAGGCAAATAGTATCACAATATCACAATTCGTTTATAGCCTTTATTAACAAATATCTGAACTTGGAAAAGAGATGTAAATATCAGGTTAAATAAAGGATAAATAAATGATGACTTTACTGGGAAGGTAGTATGTGTAGATCCCAGTTTCAGCCAGAAGGCTAAAGGGTAAATCATGTTATCCTCAGGGGGACCTCTCACTCAAAGTGCTTTTCTTTCTCTCGTCAGCCAGAACAGAGAGAGGTTACAGTAGGCTGCAGTAAACGTGGCAGCAGTGATTAGGACACGGCCAGGAGCCAGGAGACCAAACTGCTGCTGTTTTCTTTCTATTTGTGGAGCTCTCTGTCTTTGTTTAAACGCTCTCTTATTTTAAAGTCTGTGTTATTTTAAACCTTTAAATACCAAAAGGTCACAATCACCCTTCATCCCTCCCTCCCTCCCCCACTGCATATCTCCCTCCTCCCTCCCTCCCTCCCTCCCCCTCCCTCCCTCCCACCCCCTCCCACCCTCCCTCACTGCATATCTCCCCCTCCCTCCCTCCCTCCCCCACTGCATATCACCCTCTCTCCCTACCTCATTCGTCCCTCTCTCACTACTCCCCTCCCTCCCTCCCTCCCTCCCTCCCTCCCTCCCTCCCTCCCTCCCTCCCCTCCCCTCCCTCCCCCTCCCTCCCTCCCTCCCTCCCTCCCTCCCTCCCATCCCCTCCCTCCCTCCCTCCCTCCCTCCCTCCCTCCCTCCCTCCCCCTCCCTCCCTCCCTCCCTCCCTCCCTCCCCCACTGCATATCTCCCTCTCTCCCTACCTCATTCGTCCCTCTCTCACTACTCACTCCCTCCCTCCCTCCCTCCCTCTCCCTTACCTCATTCATCCCTCCATCCCTCCCTCCCTCCCTCCCTCCCTCCCCCTCCCTCCCTCCCTCCCTCCCTCCCTCCCTCCCTCCCTCCCTCCCTCCCTCCCTCCCTCCATCCCATCCCTCTCTCACTCACCCTCCCACTCCCCTCCCTCCCTCCCTCCTTACCTCATTCATCCCTCTCTTGCTACTGAATTCAACTCAATTCAATTCAAGGTACTTTATTGTCATGTGAAACAAATGTTAACATTGCTAAAGCAAGTGAAGATAAACAATAAAAATGAAGAGTAAACATTGAAGAGTAAACATTGCACTCCCAAAAGTTCCAAAAGAATAAAGACATTTCAAATGTCATATTATGTCTATATACACTGTTGTAACAACGTGCAAATGTTTAAAGTACAAAAGGGGAAATTAATCAACATAAATATGGGTTGTATTTACAATGGTGTTTGTTCTTCACTGGTTGCCCTTTTCTTGTGGCAACAGGTCACAAATCTTGCTGCTCTGATGGCACACTGTGGAATTTCACCCAGTAGATAAGGGAGTTTATCAAAATTGGGTTTGTTTTCGAATTCTTTGTGGATCTGTGTAATCTGAGGGAAATATGTGTCTCTAATATGGTCATACATTTGGCAGGAGGTTAGGAAGTACAGCTCAGTTTCCACCTAATGTTGTACTCTCTCTCCCTTCCTTTCTCACTACTCCCTCCCTCCCTCCCTCCCTCCCTCCCTCCCTCCCTCCCTCCCTCCCTCCCTCCCTCCCTCCCTCCCTCCCTCCCTCCCTCCCTCCCTCCCTCCCTCCCTCCCTCCCTCCCTCCCTCCCTCATTCATCCCTCTCTCGCTTCTCTCTCACTCCCTCTCTCATTAGCCCATCTATCCCTTTACATTTACATTACATTTAAGTCATTTGGCAGACGCTCTTATCCAGAGCGACTTACAAATTGGTGAATTCACCTTATGACATCCAATGGAAGCCTCCAACATAATCCATGTAGAATCAGGAATTACCCCGGGCAGCAGTCTAGGCCCGCTACTTTTTCAATCTTTACTAATGACAAAAGATTGAGTAAAGCCAGAGTGTCTATGTATGTGGATGACTCAACACTAAACACATCAGCTACTACAATGACTGAAATGACTGCAACACTTAACAAAGAGCTGCAGTTAGTTTCAGAGTGGGTGGCAAGGAATAAGTTAGTCCTAAATATTTCTAAAACCAAAAGCATTATATTTGGAACAAATCAAATAGAGATCTGCTCTCCCTTCTCAACAGCACTTTTAACAAGGCAGGTCCTACAGGCCCTAGTTTTGTCTCACCTGGACACCTGTTCAGTCGTGTGGTCAGATGCCACAAAGAGGGACTGAAGAAAATTACAATTGGCTCAAAACAGGGGAACAAGGCTGGGCCTTGGATGTATATAGAGAGCAAACATAAAATGTCTCTCCTGGTTCAAAGAGAGATTGACTTCATCACTACATGTACAGTAATTATGAGCGGTATTGACATGTTGAATGCACCAAGCTGTCTGTTTGAACTACTGGCACACAGCTCAGACACCCATGCATACCCCACAAGACATGCCACCAGAGGTCTCTTCACAGTCCCCAAGTCCAGAACAGACTATGGGAGGAGCACAGTACTACATAGAGCCATGCCTACATGGAACTCTATTCCACAGTACTACGTAGAGCCATGACTACATGGAACTCTATTCCACAGTACTACATAGAGCCATGACTACATGGAACTCTATTCCACAGTACTACATAGAGCCATGACTACATGAAACTCTATTCCACAGTACTACATAGAGCCATGACTACATGGAACTCTTTCCACAGTATTACATAGAGACATGACTACATGGAACTCTATTCCACAGTACTACATAGAGCCATGACTACATGGAACTCTATTCCACAGTACTACATAGAGCCATGACTACATGGAACTCTATTCCACAGTACTACATAGAGCCATGACTACATGGAACTCTATTCAACGGTACTACATAGAGCCATGACTACATGGAACTCTATTCCACAGTACTACATAGAGCCATGACTACATGGAACTCTATTCCACAGTACTACATAGAGCCATGACTACATGGAACTCTATTCAACAGTACTACATAGAGCCATGACAACATGGAACTCTATTCCACAGTACTACATAGAGCCATGACTACATGGAACTCTATTCCACAGTACTACATAGAGCCATGACTACATGGAACTCTATTCCACAGTACTACATAGAGCCATGGCTACATGGAACTCTATTCCACAGTACTACATAGAGCCATGACTACATGGAACTCTATTCCACAGTACTACATAGAGCCATGACTACATGGAACTCTATTCCACAGTACTACATAGAGCCATGGCTACATGGAACTCTATTCCACAGTACTACATAGAGCCATGACTACATGGAACTCTATTCCACAGTACTACATAGAGCCATGGCTACATGGAACTCTATTCCACAGTACTACATAGAGCCATGACTACATGGAACTCTATTCCACAGTACTACATAGAGCCATGACTACATGGAACTCTATTCCACAGTACTACATAGAGCCATGACTACACAGAACTCTATTCCACAGTACTACATAGAGCCATGACTACATGGAACTCTAATCCACAGTACTACATAGAGCCATGACTACATGGACCTCTATTCCACAGTACTACATAGAGCCATGCCTACATGGAACTCTATTCCACAGTACTACATAGAGCCATGACTACATGGAACTCTATTCCACAGTACTACATAGAGCCATGACTACATGGAACTCTATTCAACAGTACTACATAGAGCCATGACAACATGGAACTCTATTCCACAGTACTACATAGAGCCATGACTACATGGAACTCTATTCCACAGTACTACATAGAGCCATGACTACATGGAACTCTATTCCACAGTACTACATAGAGCCATGCCTACATGGAACTCTATTCCACAGTACTACATAGAGCCATGTCTACATGGAACTCTATTCCACAGTACTACATAGAGCCATGACTACATGGAACTCTATTCCACAGTACTACATAGAGCCATGACTACATGGAACTCTATTCCACAGTACTACATAGAGCCATGACTACATGGAACTCTATTCCACAGTACTACATAGAGCCATGATTACATGGAACTCTATTCCATAGTACTACATAGATCCATGATTACATGGAACTCTATTCCACAGTACTACATAGAGCCATGACTACATGGAACTCTATTCCACAGTACTACATAGAGCCATGACTACATGGAACTCTATTCCACAGTACTACATAGAGCCATGACTACATGGAACTCTATTCCACAGTACTACATAGAGCCATGACTACATGGAACTCTATTCCATAGTACTACATAGATCCATGATTACATGGAACTCTATTCCACAGTACTACATAGAGCCATGACTACATGGAACTCTATTCCACAGTACTACATAGAGCCATGACTACATGGAACTCTATTCCACAGTACTACATAGAGCCATGACTACATGGAACTCTATTCCATATCAGGTAACTGATGCAGCAGTAGAATCAGATTTTAAAAAACAGGTTGAAATACACCTTATGGAACAGCGGGGACTAATTTGAAGCAACACAAACATAGACACAGACATACAATGGACACATGGAAGTACACATGGATTTAGTACTGTAGACATCTGGCAGTGGTGGAGGAGGGGCCCGAGTGTTGTGAGATCTGTGAATGTAATTGTAATGTTTTTAAAATGGTATAATTGCCTTTATTTCACTGGACCCCAGGAATAGCAGCTAATAGCCTTGTCAGCATCTAATGGGGATCCATAATAAATGCAAATGGGGATCCATTATAAAATACAGCCCACTTGGAGACAAATGGGGATCCATTATAAAATACAGCCCACTTGGAGACAAATGGGGATCCATTATAAAATACAGCCCACTTGGAGACAAATGGGGATCCATTATAAAATACAGCCCACTTGGAGACAAATGGGGATCCATAATAAAATACAGCCCACTTTGAGACAAATGGGGATCCATTATAAAATACAGCCCACTTGGCCCACACACATAACTATATAGATATACATATACACATATATACACACACACATACCTATATAGATATACATATACACACATATACACACACATACCTACATATACACATATATACACACACATACCTATATAGATATACATATACACATATACACACACACACACACATATATACACACACATACCTATATAGATATACATATACACATATATACACACACATATATACATACGCACACATATATACACACACATACCTATATAGATATACACACACATAAATACACACACATATATACACACACACATACCTATATAGATATACATATAGACATATATACACACACATACCAATATAGATATACATATACACACATATACACACACATACCTATATAGATATACATATACACACATATACACACACATACCAATATAGATATACATATACACACATACACACACACACATACCTATATAGATATACATATACACATATATACACACACATACCTATATAGATATACATATACACATATATACACACACATACCTATATAGATATACATATACACACATATACACACACATACCTATATAGATATACATATACACATATATACACACACATATATACACACACATACCTATATAGATATACATATACACACATATACACACACATACCAATATAGATATACATATACACACATACACACACACACATACCTATATAGATATACATATACACATATATACACACACATATATACACACACATACCTATATAGATATACATATACACATATATACACACACACATACCTATATAGATATACATATACACACATATACACACACATACCTATATAGATATACATATACACATATATACACACACATACCTATATAGATATACATATACACATATATACACACATACCTATATAGATATACATATACACACATATACACACACACATACCTATATAGATATACATATACACATATATACACACACACATATATACACACACATACCTATATAGATATACATATACACATATATACACACACATATATACACACACATATATATACATATACATATACCTATATACATATACATATACACATATATACACACACATATATACACACATACCTATATAGATATACATACACATATACACACAAACATACCTATATAGATATACATATACACATATATACACACACATATATACACACACATACCTATATAGATATACATATACACATATATACACACACATATATACACACATACCTATATAGATATACATATACACATATATACACACACATATATACACACATACCTATATAGATATACACAAATATACACACACATACCTATATAGATATACATATACACATATATACACACACATATATACACACACATACCTATATAGATACACATATACACATATATATACACACACATACCTATATAGATATACATATACACACACATACACACACATACCTATATAGATATACATATACACACATATACACACATATATATACACACACACCTATATAGATATACATATACACATATATACACACACATATATATACACACACATACCTATATAGATATACATATACACACATATACACACACATACCTATATAGATATACATATACTCATATATATACACACACATACCAATATAGATATACATATACACACATATACACACACATACCTATATAGGTATACATATACACATATATACACACACATACCTATATAGATATACATATACACATATATACACGCACATACCTATATAGTTATACATATACACACATATACACACACATACCAATATAGATATACATATACACACATATACACACACATACCTATATAGATACACATATACACATATATACACACACATACCTATATAGATATACATATACACACATATACACACACATACCAATATAGATATACATATACACATATATATACACACATACCTATATAGATATACATATACACATATATACACACACATATATATACACACACATACCTATATAGATATACATATACACATATATACACACACATATATACACACATACCTATATAGATATACATATACACATATATACACACACACATACCTATATAGATATACATATACACATATATACACACACATACCTATATACATATACATATACACATATATACACACACATACCTATATAGATATACATATATACATATATACACACACATACCTATAAAGATATACATATACACACATAAACACACACGCATACCTATATAGATATACATATACACATTTATACACACACATATATACACACACATACCTATATAGATATACATATACACATATACACACACACATATATACACACACATACCTATATAGATATACATATACACATATATACACACACATATATACACACATACCTATATAGATATACACATATATACACTCACATACCTATATAGATATACATATACATATATATACACACACATATATACACACACACATACCTATATAGATACACATATACACATATATTCACACACATACCTATATGGAAATACATATACACATATATACACACACATATATACATCCACACACATATATACACACACATACCTATATATATACACATCATACACATACCTTTGGATATACATATACACATATATACACACACACATACCTATATAGATATACATATACACATATATACATCACATACCTATGTAGATATACATATACACACATATACACACACATACCTATATAGATATACACACACATTTGGTATACACCACTATATATACATCCACCCTGGAGTTAGATATACATATACACATATATACATCACACATACCTATATACATATACATATACACATATACACACACACATACCTATATACATATACATATACACATATATACACACACATACCTATATAGATATACATATACACATATATACCATCCTATAGACACACTACTTATATAGCTATACATATACACATGGTATACACACACCTATATACCACACACATACCTTTAGATATACATATACACACATATACACATCACATACCTATGGAGATATACATATACACATATAAACACACACACACATATATACACACATACCTGGATATAGATATACACATATATACACACACACATACCTATTTAGATATACATATACACATATATACACACATATATATACATCACACCCTATATAGATTGGTATATATTCACACATATGTCATCCAGCCACATGGAGTTTGGTATATACATATGCACATATATACACCACATATATACACACATACCTATATAGATATACACATCCACACACATACCTATAGTTATACATATACACATATATACCACATATATATGCACACCACCTATTTGGATATACCATATATTCACACATATATATACATCCACATACCTGGAGATATTGGTATACACATATATACCACACATATATACATCACATACCTGGATATACACATATATACACACACATATATGCATCCACACATACCTGGATTTAGATATACATACACACATATATACATCCACATATATACATACACACACATACCTATACTGGATATACATACACACATATATACACACACATATATACACACATACCTATATAGATATACATATGGTATGCCATCCTACACACACATATATACACCATATATACACATCCTATATGGATATACATATGCACATACAGTGCCTTGGTATTCGGCCCCCTTGAACTTTGCGACCTTTTGCCACATTTCAGGCTTCAAACATAAAGATATAAAACTGTATTTTTTTGTAAAGAATCAACAACAAGTTGGACACAATCATGAAGTGGAACGACATTTATTGGATATTTCAAACTTTTTTAACAAATCAAAAACTGAAAAATTGGGCGTGCAAAATTATTCAGCCCCCTTAAGTTAATACTTTGTAGCGCCACCTTTTGCTGCGATTACAGCTGTAAGTCGCTTGGGGTATGTCTCTATCAGTTTTGCACATCGAGAGACTGAATTTTTTTCCCATTCCATGTAAAACACATGTCTTATTAGGATTAATAATATCTGACAAGACTTTTTTTAATTCTATGTGACAAGCATTTAGCTAGAATTTTTAAATCACAACACTGAAGTGTACGAGGCCTCCAATTTTTTTAAATGGACTGGATCTTTACATATACCACATGGATCCTGTTTCAGTAATAATGAAATCAGAAATCAGAACTTCTTGTTGCGTGTTCGATAATCTACCATTTATATAGGAGTGGTTACAACATGCTAATAACGGTCCTCTGAGAACATCCAAAAAAAGTTTGGTATACATCCACTGGTATGTCATCCAGCCCTGGAGTTTGGTATACCTCCACTGGTATGTCATCCAGCCCTGGAGTTTGGTATACCTCCACTGGTATGTCATCCAGCCCTGGAGTTTGGTATGGTATGCCATCCTGCCCTGGAGTTTGGTATACCTCCACTGGTATGCCATCCTGCCCTGGAGTTTGGTATACCTCCACTGGTATGCCATCCTGCCCTGGAGTTTTCCAGTTTTAAAGGCATCAATTGCATCAAGAAGTTCCTCCTCTGTAATTTGGCCTTCACTTGAGACTTTCTGTGCAGATGTTAATTTTACATTATTAATTGGGAAAAAATCCATACATTTAGCTTCTGTTCAGTTTAATTTTACAATATTATTAGTTAGAGGAGACTGAAACGAAAACATCTTAAAGTACTTTACTTCCTTTTTCAAAATATAATGAATGATGATGAATCAAGCGTGACTCCATCATTTGTAACAAGTTTATAACAAATTTAAATATTTGTATTAATAAATAATTTATAAATAGGCAATGAATGTAAGCAAATATTGATTTAAGTACTAATTTATAAATACGGTGTCACAGAAAGTATTCATACCCTTTGACTTATTCCACATTTATGTTACAGCCTTAATTCAAAATGGTTTAAATATTGTTTCCCTCCCCCATCTACACACATTACCCCATAATTGTGAAAACATGTTTTTTGAAATTTGTGCAAATTGATTGAAAATGAAATATCTAATTTACATGAGTAAATATCAAGGTTACATAAGTAGTCAATGCTTTGTAGAAGCATCTTTAGCAGCAGTTCAACTCATCCTGGGTATTTATTAACCTTTATTTAACCTTTATTCAACCTTTATTTAACTAGGCAAGTCAATGATGGCCTGGGAACAGTGGGTTAACTGCCTTGTTTAGGGGCAGAATGACAGATTTTCACCTTGTCAGCTCAGTGATTTGATCTTGCAAACTTTTGGTTACTAGTTGCTAGTCCAACACCACTAGGCTACCCCAGGTGTGTCTGTATCAGCTAGCATATCTGGATTTGGGCATTTTCCTTGACCACTCAGGTAGTTTCTGCTCTAACAATGAACTGCCAACTGTGGGACCTTACAGAGATATATATATTTTAATCAATTCTGAATTCAGTCTGTAGCAAAACAAAATGTACAATAAATCAAGAGCTATGAATACTTTCTGAAGGCACTGTAGGCAACAACCAGCTGACTGTCAAGTCAATGAAGATAGTTATGAAGGATATCTAGGCTACGGTTATTTGTCCTTTTTCTAGCGCGCTAGCTAGCCAACTAAATCTAACACGCAATCACATCAAGCAGCTGAAATGACAGCAAACAACGTGCATTTTAGTTTATTTTATCTTTGTTGCTATTCAAATTTATTTGAATATACACATTATAATGATCCTGAAAATATAATTTGCTTGGAAGAAGATTTCCGTTTCGTCACGTACATGTTGCACAGGCCGGCTTATATTAACCCCCATTGTACCAAACCAAATCCTAGGCAGGAAGCACGGTGAAATAAGGTCTAGAACATGTCTGGCTGGTATAGTGGATGAAATATATGAATGGATGCACATTGATGCTTGAAATGTAATTATGACATCATTAGATTTTGCGGGAATTATCATGAATAATCATGCTATCAACCAATCAGCATCCAGGCTTCAAACAACCTGTTTTATCAACCAAACTTTATCAACTAGATTCATTTAAAACAGGGATCTGAATATATACTATGCAGCACATATAAATTGTTTAATATTGTAATGTACAGTTATAGTGGCCTGTAAAAGTTTCTGTCAGACTTTATTTGAAACACATCTTTATGTTTGCAAAAATCCTTTAATTTTAAACATTCTTTACAGTAAATGTTCATATATATATCATAATACATCTACAGCATGGAGAAGCCCTGGTTTTTGTCCAACACGTGATCAATGACCTTCGTTCTTCTCCAACACATTATCACCGCATACAACACACACACACACACACACACACACACACACACACACACACACACACACACACACACACACACACACACACACACACACACACACACACACACACACACACACACACACACACACACACACACGAGGCTTCTAAACAACACTACACACTGTATGGTTCTCTAAGCCCACTCTTCCGTCCAACACCCAGACCACACCGAGAGAGGGGGTAACACCGCCAAGTCGCCCCCTATGAACCTGGGCTTGTATCCCCCCCCCTCTCCAAGCCTAGCTGCTGCTGTGTAGGATCAGAACACTGAGAAACCAGACTTAGGTTCAAGCAGTAATTGTATTCTTTCAAATACCTAAGCAGTGCTCGATTGAGCTTGCGTGTTGAAATATAATCGTATAGAATAGTAACAACATTGTAAATCCTGCCCATATGGCATTCCAGGTAGGCTCAATCAAATTCTCACAGCATTTGAAAGAAAACAAACACAAGTTGAAACCAGGTCTGAGGCTGGGTGGAAACATGTCTGTCTGTTCTCTGCTCTGCTGTTGCTGTGGAGGGGAAACTCCTAGTACCAGGGGAGGATGGTATGGCAGGGCAGTTACCACCTTTCAAACTTCCTCCCAACCAGCCGTTCTACAGTGAAGCCAGTCCAGGGGTGGGAGGGAGATATTCTGGATCAGAAAATCAGATTAGATGTTAGATGGGAGGGTTATACCATCTAACAACACACTGTGGGGGTGGTGGGTAGGGTTATACCATCTAACAACACACTGTGGGGGGTGGTGGGTAGGGGTATACCATCTAACAACACACTGTGGGGGTGGTGGGTAGGGTTATACCATCTAACAACACACTGTGGGGGTGGTGGGTAGGGTTATACCATCTAACAACACACTGTGGGGGTGGTGGGTAGGGTTATACCATCTAACAACACACTGTGGGGGTGGTGGGTAGGGGTATACCATCTAACAACACACTGTGGGGGTGGTGGGTAGGGTTATACCATCTAACAACACACTGTGGGGGTGGTGGGTAGGGTTATACCATCTAACAACACACTGTGGGGGTGGTTATACCATCTAACAACACACTGTGGGGTAGGGTTATACCATCTAACAACACACTGTGGGGGTGGTGGGTAGGGTTATACCATCTAACAACACACTGTGGGGGTGGTGGGTAGGGTTATACCATCTAACAACACACTGTGGGGGTGGTGGGTAGGGTTATACCATCTAACAACACACTGTGGGGGTGGTGGGTAGGGTTATACCATCTAACAACACACTGTGGGGGTGGTGGGTAGGGTTATACCATCTAACAACACACTGTGGGGGTCATGGTACGGTTATTATTGGAGCCAGTCCAGAACACTGTTAATTTAAACACACAAAATGTGAGAGGGATATTAACAACACACTGTGATCATGGTGTTAGCACCATCTAACAACACACTGTGGGGGTGGTGGATTAGGGTTATTATACCATCTAACAACACACTGGGTTAGTAGTGTGTGGATTAGGGTTAGTCTAACAACACACTGTGGGGGTTAGGTTAGGGTTAGTAGTGTGTGGATTAGGTTATACCATCTAGTGTTGGTGGGTAGTGTGTGGATTAGGGTTAGTAGTGTGTGGATTAGGGTTAGTAGTGTGTGGGTTGGGGTTAGTAACAACACACTGTGGGGGTGGATTAGGGTTAGCAGTGTGTGGATTAGGGTCTAGTGTTGTGAGTGTGTGGATTAGGGTTAGTAGTGTGTGGATTAGGGTTAGTAGTGTGTGGATTAGGGCTAGTAGTGTGTGGATTAGGGTTAGTAGTGTGTGGATTAGAGCTAGTAGTGTGAGTGTGTGGATTAGGGTTAGTAGTGTGTGGATTAGGGTTAGTAGTGTGTGGATTAGGGTTAGTAGTATGTGGATTAGGGTTAGCAGTGTGTGGATTAGGTTAGTAGTGTGTGGATTAGGGTTAGTAGTGTGTGGATTAGGGTTAGTAGTGAGTGTGTGATTAGGGTTAGTAGTGTGTGGATTAGGGTTAGTAGTGTGTGGATTAGGGTTAGTAGTGTGTGGATTAGGGCTAGTTTGTGAGTGTGTGGATTAGGGTTAGTAGTGTGTGGATTAGGGTTAGTAGTGTGTGGATTAGGGTTAGTAGTGTGAGTGTGTGGATTAGGGTTAGTAGTGTGTGGATTAGGGTTAGTAGTGTGTGGATTAGGGTTAGTAGTGTGTGGATTAGGGTTAGTAGTGTGTGGATTAGGGTTAGTAGTGTGTGGATTAGGGTTAGTAGTGTGTGGATTAGGGTTAGTAGTGTGTGGATTAGGGTTAGTAGTGTGTGGATTAGGGTTAGTAGTGTGTGGATTAGGGTTAGTAGTGTGTGGATTAGGGTTAGTTAGGTTTAGTAGTGTGTGGATTAGGGTTAGTAGGGTGTGGATTGGGGTTAGTAGTGTGTGGATTAGGGTTAGTAGTGTGTGGGTTAGGGTTAGTAGTGTGTGGATTAGGGTTAGTAGGGTGTGGATTGGGGTTAGTTGTGTGTGGATTAGGGTTAGTAGTGTGTGGATTAGGGTTAGTAGTGTGTGGATTAGGGTTAGTAGTGTGTGGATTAGGGTTAGTAGTGTGTGGATTAGGGTTAGTAGTGTGTGGATTAGTTTTAGTAGTGTGTGGATTAGGGTTAGTAGTGTGTGGATTAGGGTTAGTAGTGTGTGGATTGGGGTTATTTGTGTGTGGATTAGTTTTAGTAGTGTGTGGATTAGGGTTAGTAGTGTGTGGATTAGGGTTAGTAGTGTGTGGATTAGGGTTAGTAGTGTGTGGATTAGTTTTAGTAGTGTGTGGATTAGGGTTAGTAGTGTGTGGATTAGGGTTAGTAGTGTGTGGATTGGGGTTATTTGTGTGTGGATTAGGGTTAGTAATATGTGGATTAGGGTTAGTAGTGTGTGGATTAGGGTTAGTAGTGTGAGTGTGTGGATTAGGGTTAGTAGTGTGTGGATTAGGGTTAGTAGTGTGTGGATTGGGGTTAGTAGTGTGTGAATTAGGGTTAGTAGTGTGTAGATTGGGGTTAGTAGTGTGTGGATTAGGGTTAGTAGTGTGTGGATTAGGGTTAGTAGTGTGTGGATTAGGGTTTGTAGTGTGTAGATTGGGGTTAGTAGTGTGTGGATTAGGGCTAGTAGTGTGTAGAGGTGGTTAGAGCGTAGAGGCGGCAGCGTAGCCTACTGGTTAGAGCGTAGAGGTGGCAGCGTAGCCTGCTGGTTAGAGCGTAGAGGTGGCAGCGTAGCCTACTGGTTAGAGCGTAGAGGTGGCAGCGTAGCCTAGTGGTTAGAGCGTAGAGGTGGCAGCGTAGCCTACTGGTTAGAGCGTGGAGGTGGCAGTGTAGCCTCCTGGTTAGAGTGTCGGACTAACAACCAGGTTGCAAGATCGAATCCCTGAGCTGACAAGGTAAAAATCTGTCTCCTTCTGCCCCTGACCAGGCAGTTAACCCACTGTTCCTCGGCCGTCATTGAAAATAAGAATTGGTTCTTAACTGACTTGCCTAGTTAAATAAAGGTCAAATCAAAAAACAGTTCTGACGGTTTTCCGTACTAATGATTTGCCTCCTTTTGAATGTCATTGTATTTCCAATGCATTTCTGATGAAATTGTCATCAGCTCTCGTTGACGATAGATGTCGTAGGCCAGAAGTCGCCCATCAGTTCAAAACAACATTGTGAGGAAACATGTAATCCATGAATAGTCCTGTTGATTTATCCTGTCAATGTGTGTGTGTGTGTGTGTGAGCGGTAACTATTAGCAACAGTAATCCATTTCTCTTTCATGTTTCCTTTAGTTGAGGATCAGAATCAAAACAACACATCTGTGTATCTGGCCTTTCCACTGGACTGGAACATGTAAATGTTAGTCTAATATCTACAGCTGTTTAGATACGTGTTTTCTTCGCTGCGGGTCAACTGGTATCCTATTCCCTATTTAGTGCACCCTTTTTTTGATCAGGACCCATAAGGCTCCTACACGTAACAGGGTGCCCTTTGGGACAAAGACAGGCAGTGAGTTGAATCACAACAGTGTGAGAGCACTGAAGTGCTTTAATGCAGGGAAACTTAAATCAGTTCTACCTTATTTACATCAACATGTTAAAGGTGCAACCAGAGGGGAAAACGATTCTAGATCACCTGTACTTCAAACACAGAGGCGCGTACAAAGCTCTCCCTCGCCCTCCATTTGGTGAATCCGTCCACTAACAAGCACTGCTCTACCTTCTTAACCACACTATCAACAAGGCAGGTCCTACAGGCCCACGTTTCTACCTTCTTAACAGCACTATCAACAAGGCAGGTCCTACAGGCCCTAGTTTCTACCTTCTTAACCACACTATCAACAAGGCAGGTCCTACAGGCCCACGTTTCTACCTTCTTAACAGCACTATCAACAAGGCAGGTCCTACAGGCCCACGTTTCTACCTTCTTAACAGCACTATCAACAAGGCAGGTCCTACAGGCCCTAGTTTCTACCTTCTTAACAACACTATCAACAAGGCAGGTCCTACAGGCCCTAGTTTCTACCTTCTTAACAGCACTATCAACAAGGCAGGTCCTACAGGCCCTAGTTTCTACCTTCTTAACAGCACTATCAACAAGGCAGGTCCTACAGTCTCTAGTTTCTACCTTCTTAACAACACTATCAACAAGGCAGGTCCTACAGTCTCTAGTTTCTACCTTCTTAACAACACTATCAACAAGGCAGGTCCTACAGGCCTTAGTTTATACCTTCTTAACAGCACTATCAACAAGGCAGGTCCTACAGGCCCTAGTTTCTACCTTCTTAACAACACTATCAACAAGGCAGGTCCTACAGGCCCTAGTTTCTACCTTCTTAACAACACTATCAACAAGGCAGGTACTACAGGCCCTAGTTTTGTCACACACCTGTTCATTCATGTGGTCAGGTGCCACAAAGAGGGACTGGCTCAGAACAGGGCAGCACAGATGTACACACCTCATGTAGTCTAGCCCATAGTCCTATATGTCTAAACTACTGGCACACAGCTCGGACACCCATGCATACCCCTAGAAGTCTCTTCATATAACCCCAACTCCAGAACAGACTATGGGGAGGCACACAGTACTACACAGAGCCATGACTACATGGAACTCTATTCCACAGTACTACATAGAGCCATGACTACATGGAACTCTATTCCACAGTACTACATAGAGCCATGACTGCATGGAACTCTATTTCACAGTACTACATAGAGCCATGACTACATGGAACTCTATTACACAGTACTACATAGAGCAATGACTACGTGGAACTCTATTCCACAGTACTACATAGAGCCATGACTACATGGAACTCTATTACACAGTACTACATAGAGCCATGACTACGTGGAACTCTATTCCACAGTACTACATAGAGCCATGACTACGTGGAACTCTATTCCACAGTACTACATAGAGCCATGACTACATGGAACTCTATTCCACAGTACTACATAGAGCCATGACTACATTGAACTCTATTCCACAGTACTACATAGAGCCATGACTACGTGGAACTCTATTCCACAGTACTACATAGAGCCATGACTACATGGAACTCTATTCCACAGTACTACATAGAGCCATGACTACATGGAACTCTATTCCACAGTACTACATAGAGCCATGACTACATGGAACTCTATTACACAGTACTACAAAGAGCCATGACTACGTGGAACTCTATTCCACAGTACTACATAGAGCCATGACTACATGGAACTCTATTACACAGTACTACAAAGAGCCATGACTACGTGGAACTCTATTCCACAGTACTACATAGAGCCATGACTACATGGAACTCTATTCCACAGTACTACATAGAACCATGACTACATGGAACTCTATTCCACAGTACTACATAGAGCCATGACTACGTGGAACTCTATTCCACAGTACCACATAGAGCCATGGCTACATGGAACTCTATTCCACAGTACTACATAGAGCCATGACTACATGGAACTCTATTCCACTGTACTACATAGAGCCATGACTACATGGAACTCTATTCCACAGTACTACATAGAGCCACGACTACATGGAACTCTATTCCACAGTACTACATAGAGCCATGACTACATGGAACTGTATTCCACAGTACTACATAGAGCCATGACGACATGGAACTCTATTCCACAGTACTACATAGAGCCATGACTATATGGAACTCTATTCTACAGTACTACATAGAGCCATGACTACATGGAACTCTATTCCACAGTACTACATAGAGCCATGACTACATGGAACTCTATTCCACATCAGGTAACTCATGCAGCAGTAGATTCAGATTTAAAAATCAGGTAAAAAAACACCTTAGGGAACAGCAGGGACTGTGAAGAGACACAAACAAAAATACAGACATATGCAAACACACACATGATAACATAGGTACTATACACACACACACACACACACACACACACACACGATAACATAGGTACTATACACACACACACACACACACACACACATGATAACATAGGTACTATACACACACACACACACGATAACATAGGTACTATACACACACACACACACACACACACACACAAGATAACATAGGTACTATACACACACACACACATGATAACATAGGTACTATACACACACATACACACACACACATGATAACATAGGTACTATACAAACACACACACACACACATGATAACATAGGTACTATACACACACACACACACACACATGATAACATAGGTACTATACACACACACACATGATAACATAGGTACTATACACACACATGATAACATAGGTACTACACACACATACACACACACACACACACACACATGATAACATAGGTACTATACACACACACACACACACACATGATAACATAGGTACTATACACACACACAGACATGATAACATAGGTACTATACACACACATGATAACATAGGTACTATACACGCACACACACACACACACACACATGATAACATAGGTACTATACACACACACACACACGATAACATAGGTACACACACACACGATAACATAGGTACTATACACACACACACACAAATGATACATATGTACTATACACACACACACACACACACACACATGATAACATAGGTACTATACACACACACACACACACATGATAACATAGGTACTATACACACACATGATAACATAGGTACTATACACACATGCACACACACACACACACACACATGATAACATAGTTACTATACACACACACACACACATGATAACATAGGTACTATACACACACACACACATGATAACATAGGTACTATACACACACACACACATGATAACATAGGTACTATACACACACATGATAACATAGGTACTATACACACACACACACACATGATAACATAGGTACTATACACACACACACACACATGATAACATAGGTACCACACACATACACACACACACACACATGATAACATAGGTACTATACACACACACACACACATGATAACATAGGTACTACACACACACACACACACACATGATAACATAGGTACTATACACACACACACACACACATGATAACATAGGTACTATACACACACACACATTATAACATAGGTACTATACACACACACACATTATAACATAGGTACTATACACAAACACACATTATAACATAGGTACTATACACACACACACATTATAACATAGGTACTATACACACACACACACACACACACACACACGCATGATAACATAGGTACTATACACACACACACACACACACACACACACACACACATGATAACATAGGTACTATACACACACACACATGATAACATAGGTACTATACACACACACACACACACACACACACACACACACACACATGATAACATAGGTACTATACACACACACACATTATAACATAGGTACTATACACACACACACATGATAACATAGGTACTATACACACACACACATGATAACATAGGTACTATACACACACACATGGATGTGCCTATGTTTGTGTAACTGCACAGTCCTGTTCCTTAAGGTGTATTTTTTTTACCTGATGTTAAAATGCTTTGGCAGCAGCTAATGGGGATCCATTAAAAAAACAAATACAAACCTCTTGTGAATGACGTGCAATAAGGCACATTTTTCAAATCTTTGTCGCACACCTCATGTTGTCTAGCCCATAGTCCTATAAGGTTAGTATCACACCTCATGTAGTCTAGTCCATAGTCCTATAAGGTTAGTATCACACCTCATGTAGTCTAGCCCATAGTCCTATAAGGTTAGTATCACACCTCATGTAGTCTAGCCCATAGTCCTATAAGGTTAGTATCACACCTCATGTAGTCTAGTCCATAGTCCTATATGTTTTAATAAGGTTAGTATCACACCTCATGTAGTCTAGTCCAGAGTCCTATAAGGTTAGTATCACACCTCCTGTAGTCTAGTCCATAGTCCTATAAGGTTAGTATCACACCTCATGTAGTCTAGTCCATAGTCCTATATGTTTTAATAAGGTTAGTATCACACCTCATGTAGTCTAGTCTATAGTCCTATAAGGTTAGTATCACACCTCATGTAGTCTAGTCCATAGTCCTATAAGGTTAGTATCACACCTCATGTAGTCTAGTCTATAGTCCTATAAGGTTAGTATCACACCTCATGTAGTCTAGTCCATAGTCCTATAAGGTTAGTATCACACCTCATGTAGTCTAGTCTATAGTCCTATAAGGTTAGTATCACACCTCATGTAGTCTAGCCCATAGTCCTATAAGGTTAGTATCACACCTCATGTAGTCTAGTCCATAGTCCTATAAGGTTAGTATCACACCTCCTGTAGTCTAGTCCATAGTCCTATAAGGTTAGTATCACACCTCATGTAGTCTAGTCCATAGTCCTATATGTTTTAATAAGGTTAGTATCACACCTCATGTAGTCTAGTCTATAGTCCTATAAGGTTAGTATCACACCTCATGTAGTCTAGTCCATAGTCCTATAATGTTAGTATCACACCTCATGTAGCCTAGTCCATAGTCCTATAAGGTTAGTATCACACCTCATGTAGTCTAGTCCATAGTCCTATAAGGTTAGTATCATACATCATGTAGTCTAGTCCATAGTCCTATAAGGTTAGTATCACACCTCATGTAGTCTAGTCCATAGTCCTATATGTTTTAATAAGGTTAGTATCACACCTCATGTAGTCTAGCCCATAGTCCTATAAGGTTAGTATCACACCTCATGTAGTCTAGTCCATAGTCCTATAAGGTTAGTATCACACCTCATGTAGTCTAGTCCATAGTCCTATAAGGTTAGTATCACACCTCATGTAGTCTAGTCCATAGTCCTATATGTTTTAATAAGGTTAGTATCACACCTCATGTAGTCTAGCCCATAGTCCTATAAGGTTAGTATCACACCTCATGTAGTCTAGCCCATAGTCCTATAAGGTTAGTATCACACCTCATGTAGTCTAGTCCATAGTCCTATAAGGTTAGTATCACACCTCATGTAGTCTAGCCCATAGTCCTATAAGGTTAGTATCACACCTCATGTAGTCTAGCCCATAGTCCTATAAGGTTAGTATCACACCTCATGTAGTCTAGCCCATAGTCCTATAAGGTTAGTATCACACCTCATGTAGTCTAGCCCATAGTCCTATAAGGTTAGTATCACACCTCATGTAGTCTAGTCCATAGTCCTATAAGGTTAGTATCACACCTCATGTAGTCTAGCCCATAGTCCTATAAGGTTAGTATCACACCTCATGTAGTCTAGCCCATAGTCCTATAAGGTTAGTATCACACCTCATGTAGCCTAGTCCATAGTCCTATATGTTTTAATAAGGTTAGTATCACACCTCATGTAGTCTAGTCCATAGTCCTATAAGGTTAGTATCACACCTGGGTCCTGTGTGGCTCAGTCGGTAGAGCATGGCGCTTGCAACGCCAAACGTCGTGGGTTCGATTCCAGCTGGGGCCACCCATATGTAAAAAAGTAGTGGCCCCAGCCGACTTGTAAGTCGCTTTGGACAAAAGCGTCTGCTAAATGGGATATATTATTATTTATTATTCATGTAGTCTAGCCCATAGTCCTATATGTTTTAATAAGGTTAGTATCACACCTCATGTAGTCTAGTCCATAGTCCTATAAGGTTAGTATCACAACTCATGTAGTCTAGTCCATAGTCCTATATGTTTTAATAAGGTTAGTATCACACCTCATGTAGCCTAGTCCATAGTCCTACAAGGTTAGTATCACACCTCATGTAGTCTAGTCCATAGTCCTATATGTTTTAATAAGGTTAGTATCACACCTCATGTAGCCTAGCCCATAGTCCTATAAGGTTAGTATCACACCTCATGTAGTCTAGCCCATAGTCCTATAAGGTTAGTATCACACCTCATGTAGTCTAGTCCATAGTCCTATATGTTTTAATAAGGTTAGTATCTCACCTCATGTAGCCTAGTCCATAGTCCTATATGTTTTAATAAGGTTAATATCACACCTCATGTAGTCTAGTCCATAGTCCTATAAGGTTAGTATCACACCTCATGTAGTCTAGCCCATAGTCCTATATGTTTTAATAAGGTTAGTATCACACCTCATGTAGTCTAGTCCATAGTCCTATAAGGTTAGTATCACACCTCATGTAGCCTAGTCCATAGTCCTATATGTTTTAATAAGGTTAGTATCACACCTCATGTAGTCTAGTCCATAGTCCTATAAGGTTAGTATCACACCTCATGTAGTCTAGTCCATAGTCCTATAAGGGTAGTATCACACCTCATGTAGTCTAGTCCATAGTCCTATAAGGGTAGTATCACACCTCATGTAGTCTAGTCCATAGTCCTATAAGGTTAGTATCACACCTCATGTCGCCTAGTCCATAGTCCTATATGTGTTAATAATGTTAGTATCACACCTCATGTAGTCTAGTCCATAGTCATATAAGGTTAGTATCACACCTCATGTAGTCTAGTCCATAGTCCTATAAGGTTAGTATCACACCTCATGTAGCCTAGTCCATAGTCCTATAAGGTTAGTATCACACCTCATGTAGTCTAGTCCATAGTCCTATATGTTTTAATAAGGTTTGTATCACAACTAAAGCGGCCAAGTAACTCCAAACAATCCTATAGGCCTAGAACCCTGGAACACGTTTAGAGAGCACATAGCCTACAGGCCTAGAACCCTGGAACACGGTTAGAGAGCACATAGCCTACAGGCCTAGAACCCTGGAACACGGTTAGAAATCACATAGCCTACAGAGCTTAATGAAATATGTCATCGACCAATCGCGTTTGAAAACAGAGTTTTGACTGGCCACTTCTGAGCAAGAGGACAAGTACATTAGAGTGTCTAGTTTGAGAAACAGATGCCTCACAAGTCCTCAACTGGCAGCTTTATTAAATAGTTCCCGCAAAACAACAGTCTCAACGTCAACAGTGAAGAGGAGAATGCAGGATGCTGGACTTCTAGGCAGATTTACAAAGAAAAAGTCATATCTCAGACTGGCCAATAAAAAGAAAAGATTAAGATCGGCAAAAGAACACAGACAATGGATAGAGGAAGATTGGAAAAATGTGTTTTGGACAGACGAATGTGTTTGGATCACAAAGAACATTCGTGAGATGCAGAAACAATGAAAAGATGCTGGAGGAGTGCTTGACGCCATCTGTCAAGCATGGTGGAGGCAATGTGATGGTCTGGGGTGCTTTGGTGGTGGTAAAGTGGGAGATTAGTTCAGGGTCAAAGGGATCTTGAAGAAGGAAGGCTATCACTCCATTTTGCAACGCCGTGTCATACCCTGTGGCCGGCGCTTAATTGGAGCCAATTTCCTCCTACAACAGGACAATGACCCAAAGCACAGGTCCAAACTATGCAAGAACTATTTAGGGAAGAAGCAGTCAGCTGGTTTTCTGTCTATAATGGAGTGGCCAGCACAGTCACCGGATCTCAACCCTATTGAGCTGTTGTGGGAGCAGCTTGACCGTATGGTAAGTAAGAAGTGCCCATCAAGCCAATCCAACTTGTGGGAGGTGCTTCAGGAAGCATGGGGTGAAATCTCTTCAGATTACCTCAACAAATTAACAACTAGAATGCCAAAGGTCTGCAAGGCTGTAATTGTGGCAAATGAAGGATTCTTTGACGAAAGCAAAGTTTGAAGGACGCAATTATTATTTAAATTAAAAATTATTCTTTCTAACCTTGTCAATGTCTTGACTATACAAGGACATTTCTAAGTCACCCCAAACCTTTGAATGGTAGAGTATATATATTTGTCAGGTGAATACTGTACATAAAAGTGCAATTTTAGTAGCATGTAATATGTTTATGTAAAGTGTATGTTTATTTAACAAAAAGCTGTAAAAGGATTTTCTCAGAGAAAGACTTGAGCTCCTTGATAAGAGAGAAGTTAGACTTTAGGTACACTGCTGCTACTCGCTGTTTATTACCTATGCATTTTCACTTCACCCCCACCTACATGTACAAATGATCTCAATTAACCTGTAATTAACACTGACTCGGCACCAGTACTCCCTGTATATAGTCTCCACATTGACTCTGTACCGTAATACCCTGTATATAGCCTCCACATTCACTCTGTACCGTAACACCCTGTATATAGCCTCCACATTGACTCTGTACCGTAATACCCTGTATATAGCCTCCACATTGACTCTGTACCGTAACACCCTGTATATAGTCTCCACATTGACTCTGTACCGTAATACCCTGTATATAGCCTCCACATTGACTCTGTACCGTAATACCCTGTATATAGCCTCCACATTGGCTCTGTACCTTAATACCCTGTATATAGCCTCCACACTGACTCTGTACCGTAATACCCTGTATACAGTCTCCACATTGACTCTGTACCGTAACACCCTGTATATAGTCTCCACATTGACTCTGTACCGTAACACCCTGTATACAGTCTCCACATTAACTCTGTACCGTAACACCCTGTATATAGTCTCCACAATGACTCTGTACCGTAACACCCTGTATACAGTCTCCACATTGACTCTGTACCATAATACCCTGTATATAGTCTCCACATTGACTCTGTACCGTAATACCCTGTATATAGTCTCCACATTGACTCTGTACCGTAATACCCTGTGTACAGGCTCCACATTGACTCTGTACCGTAACACCCTGTATATAGTCTCCACATTGATTCTGTACTGTAACACCCTGTATACAGTCTCCACATTGACTCTGTACCGTAACACCCTGTATATAGTCTCCACATTAACTCTGTACTGTAATACCCTGTATATAGTCTCCACATTGACTCTGTACCGTAATACCCTGTATATAGCCTCCACATTGACTCTGTACCGTAACACCCTGTATATAGCCTACACATTGACTCTGTACCGTAATACCCTGTATATAGCCTCTACATTGACTCTGTACCGTAATACCCTGTATATAGCCTCCACATTGGCTCTGTACCTTAATACCCTGTATATAGCCTCCACACTGACTCTGTACCGTAATACCCTGTATACAGTCTCCACATTGACTCTGTACCGTAACACCCTGTATATAGTCTCCACATTGACTCTGTACCGTAACACCCTGTATACAGTCTCCACATTAACTCTGTACCGTAACACCCTGTATATAGTCTCCACATTGACTCTGTACCGTAACACCCTGTATATAGTCTCCACATTGACTCTGTACCGTAACACCCTGTATACAGTCTCCACATTGACTCTGTACCGTAATACCCTGTATATAGTCTCCACATTGACTCTGTACCGTAACACCCTGTATACAGTTTCCACATTGACTCTGTACCGTAATACCCTGTATATAGTCTCCACATTGACTCTGTACCGTAATACCCTGTGTACAGGCTCCACATTGACTCTGTACCGTAACACCCTGTATATAGTCTCCACATTGATTCTGTACTGTAACACCCTGTATACAGTCTCCACATTGACTCTGTACCGTAACACCCTGTATATAGTCTCCACATTAACTCTGTACTGTAATACCCTGTATATAGTCTCCACATTGACTCTGTACCGTAATACCCTGTATATAGCCTCCACATTGACTCTGTACCGTAACACCCTGTATATAGCCTACACATTGACTCTGTACCGTAATACCCTGTATATAGCCTCTACATTGACTCTGTACCGTAATACCCTGTATATAGCCTCCACATTGCCTCTGTACCGTAATACCCTGTATATAGCCTCCACATTGACTCTGTACCGTAACACCCTGTATATAGCCTCCACATTGACTCTGTACCGTAATACCCTGATTATATAGTCTCTACATTGACTCTGTACCGTAATACCCTGTATATAGTCTCCACATTGACTCTGTACCGTAATACCCTGTATACAGTCTCCACATTGACTCTGTACCGTAATACCCTGTATATAGTCTCCACATTGACTCTGTACCGTAACACCCTGTATATAGTCTCCACATTGATTCTGTACTGTAACACCCTGTATATAGTCTCCACATTGACTCTGTACCGTAACACCCTGTATATAGTCTCCACATTGACTCTGTACTGTAACACCCTGTATATAGTCTCCACATTGACTCTGTACCGTAACACCCTGTATATAGCCTCCACATTGACTCTGTACCGGTACCCCCTGTATATAGCCTCCACATTGACTCTGTACCGTAACACCCTGTATATAGTCTCCACATTGACTCTGTACCGTAACACCCTGTATATAGCCTCCACATTGACTCTGTACCGTAACACCCTGTATATAGTCTCCACATTGACTCTGTACCGTAACACCCTGTATATAGCCTCCACATTGACCCTGTACCGTAATACCCTGTATATAGCCTCCACATTGACTCTGTACCGTAACACCCTGTATATAGCCTCCACATTGACTCTGTACCGTAATACCCTGTATATAGCCTCTACATTGACTCTGTACCGTAATACCCTGTATATAGCCTCCACATTGCCTCTGTACCGTAATACCCTGTATATAGCCTCCACATTGACTCTGTACCGTAACACCCTGTATATAGCCTCCACATTGACTCTGTACCGTAATACCCTGTATATAGTCTCTACATTGACTCTGTACCGTAATACCCTGTATATAGTCTCCACATTGACTCTGTACCGTAACACCCTGTATATAGCCTCCACATTGACTCTGTACTGTAATACCCTGTATATAGTCTCCACATTGACTCTGTACCGTAATACCCTGTATACAGTCTCCACATTGACTCTGTACCGTAACACCCTGTATATAGTCTCCACATTGATTCTGTACTGTAACACCCTGTATATAGTCTCCACATTGACTCTGTACCGTAACACCCTGTATATAGTCTCCACATTGACTCTGTACTGTAACACCCTGTATATAGTCTCCACATTGACTCTGTACCATAACACCCTGTATATAGCCTCCACATTGACTCTGTACCGTAACACCCTGTATATAGTCTCCACATTGACTCTGTACCGTAACACCCTGTATATAGCCTCCACATTGACTCTGTACCGTAACACCCTGTATATAGTCTCCACATTGACTCTGTACCGTAACACCCTGTATATAGTCTCCACATTGACTCTGTACAGTAATACCCTGTATACAGTCTCCACATTGACTCTGTACCGTAATACCCTGTATATAGCCTCCACATTGACTCTGTACCGTAACACCCTGTATATAGTCTCCACATTGACTCTGTACCGTAATACCCTGTATATAGCCTCCACATTGACTCTGTACCGTAATACCCTGTATATAGCCTCCACATTGGCTCTGTACCTTAATACCCTGTATATAGCCTCCACACTGACTCTGTACCGTATAGTATACAGTCTCCACATTGACTCTGTACCGTAACACCCTGTATATAGTCTCCACATTGACTCTGTACCGTAACACCCTGTATACAGTCTCAACATTGACTCTGTACCGTAACACCCTGTGTATAGTCTCCACATTGACTCTGTACCGTAACACCCTGTATACAGTCTCCACATTGACTCTGTACCATAATACCCTGTATATAGTATCCACATTGACTCTGTACCGTAACACCCTGTATATAGTCTCCACATTGACTCTGTACCGTAACACCCTGTATACAGTTTCCACATTGACTCTGTACCGTAATACCCTGTATATAGTCTCCACATTGACTCTGTACCGTAATACCCTGTATACAGTCTCCACATTGACTCTGTACCGTAACACCCTGTATACAGTCTCCACATTGACTCTGTACCGTAACACCCTGTATATAGTCTCCACATTGATTCTGTACTGTAACACCCTGTATACAGTCTCCACATTGACTCTGTACCGTAACACCCTGTATATAGTCTCCACATTAACTCTGTACTGTAATACCCTGTTTATAGTCTCCACATTGACTCTGTACCGTATTACCCTGTATATAGCCTCCACATTGACTCTGTACCGTAACACGCTGTATATAGCCTCCACATTGACTCTGTACCGTAATACCCTGTATATAGCCTCTACATTGACTCTGTACCGTAATACCCTGTATATAGCCTCCACATTGCCTCTGTACCGTAATACCCTGTATATAGCCTCCACATTGACTCTGTACCGTAACACCCTGTATATAGCCTCCACATTGACTCTGTACCGTAATACCCTGTATATAGTCTCTACATTGACTCTGTACCGTAATACCCTGTATATAGTCTCCACATTGACTCTGTACCGTAACACCCTGTATATAGCCTCCACATTGACTCTGTATAATACCCTGTATATAGTCTCTACATTGACTCTGTACCGTAATACCCTGTATACAGTCTCCACATTGACTCTGTACTGTAATACCCTGTATATAGTCTCCACATTGAATCTGTACCGTAACACCCTGTATATAGCCTCCACATTGACTCTGTACCGTAACACCCTGTATACAGTCTCCACATTGACTCTGTACCGTAACACCCTGTATATAGTCTCCACATTGACTCTGTACTGTAACACCCTGTATATAGTCTCCACATTGACTCTGTACCGTAACACCCTGTATATAGCCTCCACATTGACTCTGTACCGGTACCCCCTGTATATAGCCTCCACATTGACTCTGTACCGTAACACCCTGTATATAGTCTCCACATTGACTCTGTACCGTAACACCCTGTATATAGCCTCCACATTGACTCTGTACCATAACACCCTGTATATAGTCTCCACATTGACTCTGTACCGTAACACCCTGTATATAGTCTCCACATTGACTCTGTACCGGTACCCCCTGTATATATTCTCTACATTGATTCTGTACCGGTACCCCCTGTATATAGCCTCCACATTGACTCTGTACCGGTACCCCCTGTATATAGCCTCCACATTGACTATGTACCGTAATACCCTGTATATAGTCTCCACATTAACTCTGTACCGTAACACCCTGTATATAGTCTCCACATTGACTCTGTACCGTAACACCCTGTATATAGCCTCCACATTGACTCTGTACCGTAATACCCTGTATATAGCCTCCACATTGACTCTGTACCGTAACACCCTGTATATAGCCTCCACATTGACTCTGAACTGTAATACCCTGTATATAGTCTCCACATTGACTCTGTACCGTAATACCCTGTATATAGCCTCCACATTGACTCTGTACCGTAACACCCTGTATATAGCCTCCACATTGACTCTGTACTGTAATACCCTGTATATAGTCTCCACATTGATTCTGTACTGTAATACCCTGTATATAGCCTCCACATTGACTCTGTACTGTAATACCCTGTATATAGTCTCCACATTGATTCTGTACCGTAATACCCTGTATATAGCCTCCACATTGACTCTGTACTGTAATACCCTGTATATAGCATCCACATTGACTCTGTACCGTACACTGACTCGGTACCGGTTCCCCTGTATATAGCCTCAACACTGACTCTGACTGCCCCCTGTACTCCACATTGACTCTGTACCGTAACACCCTGTACCTCCACATTAACTCTGTATATAGTCTCCACATTGACTCTGTACCGTAACACCCTGTATATAGTCTCCACATTGACTCTGTACCGTAACACCCTGTATACAGTCTCCACATTGACTCTGTACCGTAATACCCTGTATATAGTCTCCACATTGACTCTGTACCGTAACACCCTGTACCCTGTATACAGTCTCCACATTGACTCTGTACCGTAAGGCTCCACACACCCTGTATATAGTCTCCACATTGATTCTGTACTGTAACACCCTGTATACAGTCTCCACATTGACTCTGTACCGTAACACCCTGTATATAGTCTCCACATTAACTCTGTACTGTAATACCCTGTATATAGTCTCCACATTGACTCTGTACCGTAATACCCTGTATATAGCCTCCACATTGACTCTGTACCGTAACACCCTGTATATAGCCTCCACATTGACTCTGTACCGTAATACCCTGTATATAGCCTCTACATTGACTCTGTATATACCCTGTATATAGCCTCCACATTGACTCTGTACCGTAATACCCTGTATATAGCCTCCACATTGACTCTGTACCGTAACACCCTGTATATAGCCTCCACATTGACTCTGTACCGTAATACCCTGATTATATAGTCTCTACATTGACTCTGTACCGTAATACCCTGTATATAGTCTCCACATTGACTCTGTACCGTAATACCCTGTATACAGTCTCCACATTGACTCTGTACCGTAATACCCTGTATACAGTCTCCACATTGACTCTGTACCGTAACACCCTGTATATAGTCTCCACATTGATTCTGTACTGTAACACCCTGTATATAGTCTCCACATTGACTCTGTACCGTAACACCCTGTATATAGTCTCCACATTGACTCTGTACTGTAACACCCTGTATATAGTCTCCACATTGACTCTGTACCGTAACACCCTGTATATAGCCTCCACATTGACTCTGTACCGGTACCCCCTGTATATAGCCTCCACATTGACTCTGTACCGTAACACCCTGTATATAGTCTCCATACTCTGTACCGTAACACCCTGTCTCCACATTGACTCTGTACCGTAACACCCTGTATATAGTCTCCACATTGACTCTGTACCGTAACACCCTGTATATAGCCTCCACATTGACCCTGTACCGTAATACCCTGTATATAGCCTCCACATTGACTCTGTACCGTAACACCCTGTATATAGCCTCCACATTGACTCTGTACCGTACGTAATACCCTGTATATAGCCTCCACATTGACTCTGTACCGTAATACCCTGTATATAGCCTCCACATTGCCTCTGTATAATACCCTGTATATAGCCTCCACATTGACTCTGTACCGTACACCCTGTATATAGCCTCCACATTGACTCTGTACCGTAATACCCTGTATATAGTCTCTACATTGACTCTGTACCGTAATACCCTGTATATAGTCTCCACATTGACTCTGTACCGTAACACCCTGTATATAGCCTCCACATTGACTCTGTACTGTAATACCCTGTATATAGTCTCTACATTGACTCTGTACCGTAATACCCTGTATACAGTCTCCACATTGACTCTGTACTGTAATACCCTGTATATAGTCTCCACATTGACTCTGTACCGTAATACCCTGTATACAGTCTCCACATTGACTCTGTACCGTAACACCCTGTATATAGTCTCCACATTGATTCTGTACTGTAACACCCTGTATATAGTCTCCACATTGACTCTGTACCGTAACACCCTGTATATAGTCTCCACATTGACTCTGTACTGTAACACCCTGTATATAGTCTCCACATTGACTCTGTACCATAACACCCTGTATATAGCCTCCACATTGACTCTGTACCGTAACACCCTGTATATAGTCTCCACATTGACTCTGTACCGTAACACCCTGTATATAGCCTCCACATTGACTCTGTACCGTAACACCCTGTATATAGTCTCCACATTGACTCTGTACCGTAACACCCTGTATATAGTCTCCACATTGACTCTGTACAGTAATACCCTGTATACAGTCTCCACATTGACTCTGTACCGTAATACCCTGTATATAGCCTCCACATTGACTCTGTACCGTAACACCCTGTATATAGTCTCCACATTGACTCTGTACCGTAATACCCTGTATATAGCCTCCACATTGACTCTGTACCGTATATAGCCTCCACATTGGCTCTGTACCTTAATACCCTGTATATAGCCTCCACATTGACTCTGTACCGTAATACCCTGTATACAGTCTCCACATTGACTCTGTACCGTAACACCCTGTATATAGTCTCCACATTGACTCTGTACCGTAACACCCTGTATACAGTCTCCCTCTGTACCGTAACACCCTGTGTATAGTCTCCACATTGACTCTGTACCGTAACACCCTGTATACAGTCTCCACATTGACTCTGTACCATAATACCCTGTAGTATCCACATTGACTCTGTACCGTAACACCCTGTATATAGTCTCCACATTGACTCTGTACCGTAACACCCTGTATACAGTTTCCACATTGACTCTGTACTCCCTGTATATAGTCTCCACATTGACTCTGTACCGTAATACCCTGTATACAGTCTCCACATTGACTCTGTAACACCCTGTATACAGTCTCCACATTGACTCTGTACCGTAACACCCTGTATATAGTCTCCACATTGATTCTGTACTGTAACACCCTGTATACAGTCTCCACATTGACTCTGTACCGTAACACCCTGTATATAGTCTCCACATTGACCACATTGACTCTGTACTGTAATACCCTGTTTATAGTCTCCACATTGACTCTGTACCGTATTACCCTGTATATAGCCTCCACATTGACTCTGTACCGTAACACGCTGTATATAGCCTCCACATTGACTCTGTACCGTAATACCCTGTATATAGCCTCTACATTCTGTACTAATACCCTGTATATAGCCTCCACATTGCCTCTGTAATACCCTGTATATAGCCTCCACATTGACTCTGTACCGTAACACCCTGTATATAGCCTCCACATTGACTCTGTACCGTAATACCCTGTATATAGTCTCTACATTGACTCTGTACCGTAATACCCTGTATATAGTCTCCACATTGACTCTGTACCGTAACACCCTGTATATAGCCTCCACATTGACTCTGTACCGTAATACCCTGTATATAGTCTCTACATTGACTCTGTACCGTAATACCCTGTATACAGTCTCCACATTGACTCTGTACTGTAATACCCTGTATATAGTCTCCACATTGAATCTGTACCGTAACACCCTGTATATAGCCTCCACATTGACTCTGTACCGTAACACCCTGTATACAGTCTCCACATTGACTCTGTACCGTAACACCCTGTATATAGTCTCCACATTGATTCTGTACTGTAACACCCTGTATATAGTCTCCACATTGACTCTGTACCGTAACACCCTGTATATAGTCTCCACATTGACTCTGTACTGTAACACCCTGTATATAGTCTCCACATTGACTCTGTACCGTAACACCCTGTATATAGCCTCCACATTGACTCTGTACCGGTACCCCTGTATATAGCCTCCACATTGACTCTGTACCGTAACACCCTGTATATAGTCTCACATTGACTCTGTACCGTAACACCCTGTATATAGCCTCCACATTGACTCTGTACCATAACACCCTGTATATAGTCTCCACATTGACTCTGTACCGTAACACCCTGTATATAGTCTCCACATTGACTCTGTACCGGATTCTGTAACCCCCTGTATATTCTCCACATTGATTCTGTACCGGTACCCCCTGTATATAGCCTGACTATAGCCTCCACATTGACTATGTACCGTAATACCCTGTATATAGTCTCCACATTAACTCTGTACCGTAACACCCTGTATATAGTCTCCACATTGACTCTGTACCGTAACACCCTGTATATAGCCTCCACATTGACTCTGTACCGTAATACCCTGTATATAGCCTCCACATTGACTCTGTACCGTAACACCCTGTATATAGCCTCCACATTGAACTGTAATACCCTGTATATAGTCTCCACATTGACTCTGTAAATACCCTGTATATAGCCTCCACATTGACTCTGTACCGTAACACCCTGTATATAGCCTCCACATTGACTCTGTACTGTAATACCCTGTATATAGTCTCCACATTGATTCTGTACTGTAATACCCTGTATATAGCCTCCACATTGACTCTGTACTGTAATACCCTGTATATAGTCTCCACATTGATTCTGTACCGTAATACCCTGTATATAGCCTCCACATTGACTCTGTACTGTAATACCCTGTATATAGCATCCACATTGACTCTGTACCGGTACACACTGACTCGGTACCGGTTCCCCCTGTATATAGCCTCAACACTGACTCTGTACCGGTGCCCCCTGTATATAGCCTCCACATTGACTCTGTACTGTAACACCCTGTATATAGCCTCCACATTGACTCTGTACCGGTACACCCTGTATATAGCCTCCTTTTTAGTAGTTACTATCTTGTCTCATTGCTACAACTCCCGTACGGGCTCGGGAGAGACGAAGGTTGAAAGTCATGCGTCCTCCGATACACAACCCAACCAAGCCGCACTGCTTCTTAACACAGCGCCCATCCAACCCGGAAGCCAGCCGCACCAGAGGAAACACTGTGCACCTGGCAGCCTTGGCTAGCGCACACTGCGCCCGGCCCGCCACAGGAGTCCCTGGTGCGTGATGAGACAAGAATATCCCTACCGGCCGAACCCTCCCTAACCCGGATAACGCTAGACCAATTGTGCATCGCCCCACGGACCTCCCGGTCGCGGCCGGTTATGACAGAGCCGGGGCGCGAACCCAGAGTCTCAGTACAGTGCCCTTAACCACTGCGCCAGCTGAGATGTTTATTGTTGTCGGTGCGACAGCATATACAGAGAGAACCATGTTTCCGTGAAACAGAGTATGTTAAAATCCCTGATGTCTCTCTGGAAAGCAATCCTTTCCCTGATTTAGTCTACCTTGTTATCTAAAGACTGGACATGAGTAATATACTCGGGAGCGGCGGGTGATGTGAATGCCTCTGAAGTCTGACCAGAAGACTGCTCCATCTACTCCTTCTCCGGCGGTGTTGTTTTGGGCCTCTGGAATCAGTTCAAATGCCCTGGGTGGTTCAGACAAAGGATCCGTTTTGGGAGTCGTATTCCTGGTCGTAGTGATGATAAGTTGGCGTAGTTCTGATATCCAATAGTTCTTTGAGGCTATAGGTAATAATACAATATTTTCTGGGCTAAAAATGAAAGAAATACTACATAAAACAACAAAATACTGCAAAGTTTCCTAAGGACTAGAAATGAGGCAGCCCTCGCTGTCAGCGCCACTTACGCCATTGCTGCAGAAATGGTTGTATTTCTGGAAAGTTTTCCAATCTCCACCCTTGAGCTCTGTCAGAGTGAGCATCGGGTTCTTGGTCACCTTCCTTGTCATGTGGTCCTCTAACATCTGATTGTTTGCTTGCTTGGTTATTTTCCTTTTGTCAATTGTCTATTCCACTTGCTTTGGTAAATGTAAACATGTTTCCCATGCCAATAAAGCCCTTTGAGTTGAAATGAGAGAGAGATTGAGAAAGAGCGAGAGAGAGAGAAAGGAGAGAGAAAAAGAGAGCCAGAGAAAGAGAAAATAAAGAAAAAAATAACTTGAAACATTGGAAAGATTTATTTTTTAAACTGAGCAAACTAGAACGCAATTTGGCCCTCAACAGAGAGTACACAGTGGCAGAATACCTGACCACTGTGACTGAGCCAAACTTCAGGAAAGGTTTGATCATGTACAGCCTCAGTGAGCATTGCCTTGCTATTGAGATAGGTCATCGTAGGCAGACATGGCTCTCAAGAGAATCACTGCGATCACTGCCCACAAAATGGGGTAAAAACTGAGCTGCACTTCCTAACCTCCTGCCAAATGTATGACCATATACGAGACACATATTTCCCTCAGATTACACAGATCCTCAAAGAATTCAATTCACAACTACCATATCTACTGGGTGAAATGCCACAGTGTTCCATCACAGCAGCAAGATTTGTGACCTGTTGCCACAAGAAAAGGGCAACCAGTGAAGAACAAACACCATTGTAAATACAACCCATATTTATGTATGAATATGTTTTTACAATTTGCACATCGTTACAACACTGTATTTTTACAAAAAAATGACGATTGAAATGTCTATATTATTATTTTTATTTGTGAGTGTAATGTTTAACGTTCATTTTTATTATCTATTTCACTTGCTTTGGCAATGCAAACATGTTTCCCATGCCAATAAAGAGAGAGGGAGATGATCATTACATCACTCTTTCCAGGGGAAATCAGGGGGAAACAGTCTCCTGCTTTTCCACCCGGAACACATCCGTACTGCCTCCCTATTCCCTTTGTAGTGCACTACTTTAGACCAGAGCCCTATGGAACCCTATTCCCTATATAGTGCACAACTTTAGACCAGAGCCCTATGGAACCCTATTCCCTATATAGTGCACTACTTTAGACCAGAACCCTATAGAACCCTATTCCCTATATAGTGCACTACTTTAGACCAGAGCGCTATGGAACCCTATTCCCTATATAGTGCACTACTTTAGACCAGAGCCCTATGGAACCCTATTCCCTATATAGTGCACTACTTTAGACCAGAGCACTATGGAACCCTATTCCCTATATAGTGCACTACTTTAGACCAGAGCCCTATAGAACCCTATTCCCTATATAGTGCACTACTTTAGACCAGAGCGCTATAGAACCCTATTCCCTATATAGTGCACTACTTTAGACCAGAGCGCTATGGAACCCTATTCCCTATATAGTGCACTATTTTAGACCAGAGCCCTATAGAACCCTATTCCCTATATAGTGCACTACTTTAGACCAGAGCGCTATGGAACCCTATTCCCTATATAGTGCACTACTTTAGACCAGAGCACTATGGAACCCTATTCCCTATGTAGTGCACTACTTTAGACCAGAGCGCTATAGAACCCTATTCCCTATATAGTGCACTACTTTAGACCAGAGCGCTATGGAACCCTATTCCCTATATAGTGCACTACTTTAGACCAGAGCCCTATAGAACCCTATTCCCTATATAGTGCACTACTTTAGACCAGAGCGCTATAGAACCCTATTCCCTATATAGTGCACTACTTTAGACCAGAGCGCTATGGAACCCTATTCCCTATATAGTGCACTACTTTAGACCAGAGCCCTATGGAACCCTATTCCCTATATAGTGCACTACTTTAGACCAGAGCGCTATAGAACCCTATTCCCTATATAGTGCACTACTTTAGACCAGAGCGCTATGGAACCCTATTCTCTATATAGTGCACTACTTTAGACCAGAGCCCTATAGAACCCTATTCCCTATATAGTGCACTACTTTAGACCAGAGCCCTATGGAACACTATTCCCTATATAGTGCACAACTTTAGACCAGAGCCCTATGGAACCCTATTCCCTATATAGTGCACTACTTTAGACCAGAACCCTATAGAACCCTATTCCCTATATAGTGCACTACTTTAGACCAGAGCGCTATGGAACCCTATTCCCTATATAGTGCAATACTTTAGACCAGAGCGCTATAGAACCCTATTCCCTATATAGTGCACTACTTTAGACCAGAGCGCTATGGAACCCTATTCCCTATATAGTGCACTACTTTAGACCAGAGCCCTATGGAACCTTATTCCCTATATAGTGCCCTTTTTTAGACCAGAGCGCTATGGAACCCTATTCCCTATATAGTGCACTACTTTAGACCAGAGCCCTATGGAACCCTATTCCCTATATAGTGCACTATTTTAGACCAGAGCCCTATAGAACCCTATTCCCTATATAGTGCACTACTTTAGACCAGAGCCCTATAGAACCCTATTCCCTATATAGTGCACTACTTTAGACCAGAGCCCTATGGAACCCTATTCCCTATATAGTGCACAACTTTAGACCAGAGCCCTATGGAACCCTATTCCCTATATAGTGCACTACATTAGACCAGAGCCCTATGGAACCCTATTCCCTATATAGTGCACTATTTTAGACCAGAGCCCTATAGAACCCTATTCCCTATATAGTGCACTACTTTAGACCAGAGCCCTATAGAACCCTATTCCCTATATAGTGCACTACTTTAGACCAGAGCCCTATGGAACCCTATTCCCTATATAGTGCACAACTTTAGACCAGAGCCCTATGGAACCCTATTCCCTATATAGTGCACTACTTTAGACCAGAACCCTATAGAACCCTATTCCCTATATAGTGCACTACTTTAGACCAGAGCGCTATGGAACCCTATTCCCTATATAGTGCACTACTTTAGACCAGAGCGCTATAGAACCCTATTCCCTATATAGTGCACTACTTTAGACCAGAGCGCTATGGAACCCTATTCCCTATATAGTGCACTATTTTAGACCAGAGCCCTATAGAACCCTATTCCTATATTGCACTACTTTAGACCAGAGCGCTATGGAACCCTATTCCCTAAATAGTGCACTACTTTAGACCAGAGCACTATGGAACCCTATTCCTATGTAGTGCACTACTTTAGACCAGAGCGCTATAGAACCCTATTCCCTATATAGTGCACTACTTTACCAGAGCGCTGTGGAACCCTATTCCCTATATAGTGCACTACTTTAGACCAGAGCCCTATAGAACCCTATTCCCTATATAGTGCACTACTTTAGACCAGAGCGCTATAGAACCCTCTTCCCTATATAGTGCACTACTTTAGACCAGAGCGCTATGGAACCCTATTCCCTATATAGTGCACTACTTTAGACCAGAGCACTATGGAACCCTATTCCCTATGTAGTGCACTACTTTAGACCAGAGCGCTATAGAACCCTATTCCCTATATAGTGCACTACTTTAGACCAGAGCGCTATGGAACCCTATTCCCTATATAGTGCACTACTTTAGACCAGAGCCCTATAGAACCCTATTCCCTATAGTGCACTACTTTAGACCAGAGCCCTATGGAACCCTATTCCCTATATAGTGCACAACTTTAGACCAGAGCCCTATGGAACCCTATTCCCTATATAGTGCACTACGTTAGACCAGAGCGCTATGGAACCCTATTCCCTATATAGTGCACTACTTTAGACCAGAGCCCTATAGAACCCTATTCCCTATGTAGTGCACTACTTTAGACCAGAGTCCTATAGAACCCTATTCCCTATGTAGTGCACTACTTTAGACCAGAGCCCTATAGAACCCTATTCCCTATGTAGTGCACTACTTTAGACCAGAGCGCTATGGAACCCTATTCCCTATATAGTGCACTATTTTAGACCAGAGCCCTATAGATCCCTATTCCCTATATAGTGCACTACTTTAGACCAGAGCGCTATGGAACCCTATTCCCTATATAGTGCACTACTTTAGACCAGAGCACTATGGAACCCTATTCCCTATGTAGTGCACTACTTTAGACCAGAGCGCTATAGAACCCTATTCCCTATATAGTGCACTACTTTAGACCAGAGCGCTATGGAACCCTATTCCCTATATAGTGCACTACTTTAGACCAGAGCCCTATAGAACCCTATTCCCTATATAGTGCACTACTTTAGACCAGAGCCCTATGGAACCCTATTCCCTATATAGTGCACAACTTTAGACCAGAGCCCTATGGAACCCTATTCCCTATATAGTGCACTACTTTAGACCAGAGCGCTATGGAACCCTATTCCCTATATAGTGCACTACTTTAGACCAGAGCCCTATAGAAGCCTATTCCCTATATAGTGCACTACTTTAGACCAGAGCGCTATGGAACCCTATTCCCTATATAGTGCACTACTTTAGACCAGAGCGCTATGGAACCCTATTCCCTATATAGTGCACTACTTTTGACCAGAGTCCTATGGAACCCTATTCCCTATGTAGTGCACTACGTTAGACCAGAGCGCTATGGAACCCTATTCCCTATATAGTGCACTACTTTAGACCAGAGCCCTATAGAACCCTATTCCCTATGTAGTGCACTACTTTAGACCAGAGTCCTATAGAACCCTATTCCCTATGTAGTGCACTACTTTAGACCAGAGCCCTATGGAACCCTATTCCCTATATTGTGCACTACGTTAGACCAGAGCGCTATGGAACCCTATTCCCTATATAGTGCACTACTTTAGACCAGAGCCCTATAGAACCCTATTCCCTATGTAGTGCACTACTTTAGACCAGAGTCCTATAGAACCCTATTCCCTATGTAGTGCACTACTTTAGACCAGAGCCCTATGGAACCCTATTCCCTATTATAGTGCACTACTTTAGACCAGAGCCCTATGGAACCCTATTCCCTATATAGTGCACTACTTTAGACCAGAGCCCTATAGAACCCTATTCCCTATATAGTGCACTACTTTAGACCAGAGCCCTATGGAACCCTATTCCCTATATAGTGCACTACTTTAGACCAGAGCGCTATGGAACCCTATTCCCTATATAGTGCACTACTTTAGACCAGAGCCCTATAGAACCCTATTCCCTATATAGTGCACTACTTTAGACCAGAGCGCTATAGAACCCTCTTCCCTATATAGTGCACTACTTTAGACCAGAGCGCTATGGAACCCTATTCCCTATATAGTGCACTACTTTAGACCAGAGCACTATGGAACCCTATTCCCTATGTAGTGCACTACTTTAGACCAGAGCGCTATAGAACCCTATTCCCTATATAGTGCACTACTTTAGACCAGAGCGCTATGGAACCCTATTCCCTATATAGTGCACTACTTTAGACCAGAGCCCTATAGAACCCTATTCCCTATGTAGTGCACTACTTTAGACCAGAGTCCTATAGAACCCTATTCCCTATGTAGTGCACTACTTTAGACCAGAGCCCTATAGAACCCTATTCCCTATGTAGTGCACTACTTTAGACCAGAGCGCTATGGAACCCTATTCCCTATATAGTGCACTATTTTAGACCAGAGCCCTATAGATCCCTATTCCCTATATAGTGCACTACTTTAGACCAGAGCGCTATGGAACCCTATTCCCTATATAGTGCACTACTTTAGACCAGAGAACTATGGAACCCTATTCCCTATGTAGTGCACTACTTTAGACCAGAGCGCTATAGAACCCTATTCCCTATATAGTGCACTACTTTAGACCAGAGCGCTATGGAACCCTATTCCCTATATAGTGCACTACTTTAGACCAGAGACCTATAGAACCCTATTCCCTATATAGTGCACTACTTTAGACCAGAGCCCTATGGAACCCTATTCCCTATATAGTGCACAACTTTAGACCAGAGCCCTATGGAACCCTATTCCCTATATAGTGCACTACTTTAGACCAGAGCGCTATGGAACCCTATTCCCTATATAGTGCACTACTTTAGACCAGAGCCCTATAGAAGCCTATTCCCTATATAGTGCACTACTTTAGACCAGAGCGCTATGGAACCCTATTCCCTATATAGTGCACTACTTTAGACCAGAGCGCTATGGAACCCTATTCCCTATATAGTGCACTACTTTTGACCAGAGTCCTATGGAACCCTATTCCCTATATAGTGCACTACGTTAGACCAGAGCGCTATGGAACCCTATTCCCTATATAGTGCACTACTTTAGACCAGAGCCCTATAGAACCCTATTCCTATGTAGTGCACTACTTTAGACCAGAGTCCTATAGAACCTATTCCCTATGTAGTGCACTACTTTAGACCAGAGCCCTATGGAACCCTATTCCTATATTGTGCACTACGTTAGACCAGAGCGCTATGGAACCCTATTCCCTATATAGTGCACTACTTTAGACCAGAGCCCTATAGAACCCTATTCCCTATGTAGTGCACTACTTTAGACCAGAGTCCTATAGAACCCTATTCCCTATGTAGTGCACTACTTTAGACCAGAGCCCTATGGAACCCTATTCCCTATTATAGTGCACTACTTTAGACCAGAGCCCTATGGAACCCTATTCCCTATATAGTGCACTACTTTAGACCAGAGCCCTATAGAACCCTATTCCCTATATAGTGCACTACTTTAGACCAGAGCCCTATGGAACCCTATTCCCTATATAGTGCACTACTTTAGACCAGAGCGCTATGGAACCCTATTCCCTATATAGTGCACTACTTTAGACCAGAGCCCTATAGAAGCCTATTCCCTATATAGTGCACTACTTTAGACCAGAGCGCTATGGAACCCTATTCCCTATATAGTGCACTACTTTAGACCAGAGTCCTATAGAACCCTATTCCCTATGTAGTGCACTACTTTAGACCAGAGCCCTATGGAACCCTATTCCCTATTATAGTGCACTACTTTAGGTCAGAGCCCTATGGAACCCTATTCCCTATGTAGTGCACTACTTTAGAAATTCACAATTTGGACCCTTCCCAAAATCAGTGCATATTCAGTAAATGGAAAAGGGCTCCATTTGGGATCCAAACATTATCCTTTTAGCAACCACCATACTCTCCCACAGCTCCATTTACTAAATGTTACTGCTGTGTGCTTTAAATCAACTGACTGTTACTGCTGTGTGCTTTAAATCAACGGACTGTCATTGCCGTGTGATTTAAATCAACTGACTGTTACCGCGGTGTGATTTAAATCAACTGACTGTCATTGCTGTGTGATTTAAATCAACGGACTTTTACCGCTGTGTGATTTAAATCAACGGACTGTTACTGCTGTGTGATTTAAATCAACTGACTGTCATTGCTGTGTAATTTAAATCAACGGACTGTTACCGCTGTGTGATTAAATCAACTTACTGTTACTGCTGTGTGATTGAAATAGTCTCATTCGTCGATGCAAAATCATTTCTCAATGCACTATGCTCCTTATAGGAACCAAGGTCTTCAGTCAAATAGGACTTTACCCTGCCCCCACCCTTATAGGAACCAAGGTCTTCAGTCAAATAGGACTTTACCCTGCCCCCACCCTTATAGGAACCAAGGTCTTCAGTCAAATAGGACTTTACCCTGCCCCCACCCTTATAGGAACCAAGGTCTTCAGTCAAATAGGACTTTACCCTGCCCCCACCCTTATAGGAACCAAGGTCTTCAGTCAAATAGGACTTTACCCTGCCCCCACCCTTATAGGAACCAAGGTCTTCAGTCAAATAGGACTCTCTAGTTGAGAGCTAACAACGGTGATTGTACTCTTTCCACGTTGTGCCTCCCCTCCCCAGCTCAGGGGAAGTGTCTGTGGGAATAGTTTCCAAATGGAGCTATGAAGGTCTGATTTCCAAGAATTGCCTCTACCCTATTCTACTCTACTCTACTCTACTCTACCCTACCCTACCCTATTCTACTCTACTCTACCCTACACTATTCTACTCCACCCTACTCTACTCTACTCCATCCTACCCTACTCTACTCCACTCTACTCTACCCAACTCTACTCTACTATACCCTACTCTACCCTACACTACTCTACTCTACCCTATTCTACTCTACTCTACCCTACTCTACTCTACCCTACACTATTCTACTCCACCCTACTCTACTCTACTCCATCCCAGTCTACTCTACTCCACCCTATTCTACCCTACCCAACTCTACTCTACTCCACCCTACTCTACTCTACTCCACCCTACTCTACTCTACCCTACTCCACTCTACTCTACTCCACCCTACTCTACTCCACCCTACTCTACTCCACCCTACTCTACTCTACTCCATCCTACCCTACTCTACTCCACTCTACTCTACCCAACTCTACTCTACTATACCCCACTCTACCCTACACTACTCTACTCTACCCTATTCTACTCTACTCTACTCTACCCTACTCTACTCTACCCTACACTATTCTACTCCACCCTACTCTACTCTACTCCACCCTACTCTTGTAGCGGCGTTCTTCTTTTGTTGAAAGAGAGTCGGACCGAAATGCAGTAAGTTACTCATGTTTATTAGGAAGACAAACGAACGAACTATACACGAATAACGAATAACTAATAAATACAAAAACAACAAACAGAACGTGAAACCTATTACAGCCTGACTGGTGCACACTACACAGAGACAGGAACAATCACCCACGAAATGTAAAGCGAAACCCAGGCTACCTAAATACGGTTCCCAATCAGCGAAAACGAGAATCACCTGACTCTGATTGAGAACCGCCTCAGGCAGCCAACCTATCTAACACACACACACCCCTAATCAGCTACAATCCCAAACACTACAAACCCCAATACGAAAATACAATACATAATAAACCCATGTCACACCCTGGTCTGACTAACTAATAAACTAAAACACAAAATACTAAGACCAAGGCGTGACAACTCTACTCTACTCCACCCTACTCTACTCTACCCAACCCAACTCTACTCTACTCTACCCTACTCTACTCTACTCCACCCTACTCTACCCTACACAACTCTACTCTACTCTACCCTACCCTACTCTACCCTACTCTACCACACCCTACTCTAACCTACTCTACTCTAATCTACCCTACCCTACTCTATCCTGCTCTACTCTACTCTACTTTAACCTACCCTACTCTACCCTTCTCTACTCTACCCTACTATACCCTACTCTATCCTACCCTACTCTACTATACCCTACTCTCCACTACCCTCCTCTACCCTACCCTATCCTACCATACCCTACTCTACCCTACTCCACTAACCCTACACTACTCTACTCTACTCAACCCTACTCTACACGCTCCACCTTACCCAACTCTACTCTGCCCCACCCTACCCTACTCTAATATACCCTACTCTACCCTATTCTACTCTACCGTATACAATCCCACTATACCCTACCCTACTCTACCCTACCCAACTCTACTCTCCCCTACCCTACCCTACACAACCCTACCCTAATCTACCCTACCCTACTCTACTCTACTCTACTATACCCTACTCTACTCTACCCTACTAACCCCTACTCTACCCTACTCTACAATATCCTTCTCGACCCTACACTACTATACCTTACCATACTCTACCCAACCCTACCCTACTCTACCCTATACTACCCTACCCTTCTCTACCCTACTCTACTAACCCTACTCTACCCTACTCTACTGTGCCCTACTCTACCATGCCCTACCCTACTATACCCTACTATACCCTACTCTACCCTACTATAACCTACCCTACTTAACCTACCCCGCCTTACCCTACTCTAACCTACCCTACTCTAACCTACATTTCCCTACTCTACTCAACCTTACTCTACTCTGCCCTACTCTACTCTACTCTACTCTACTCTACTCTACTCTACTCTACTCTACCCTACCCTACTCTACCCTACTCTACCACACCCTACTCTAACCTACTCTACTCTAATCTACCCTACCCTACTCTACTCTATCCTGCTCTACTCTACTCTACTTTAACCTACCCTATTCTACCCTTCTCTACTCTACCCTATTCTACCCTACTCTACCCTACCCTACTCTACTATACACTACTCTCCAATACCCTCCTCTACCCTACCCTATCCTACCCTACCCTACCCTACTCTACCCTACTCCACTAACCCTACTCTACCCTACTCTACTGTGCCCTACTCTACCCTGCCCTACTCTACTATACCCTACTATACCCTACTCTACCCTACTCTACCCTACCCTAATAAACCTACCCCGCCCCGCCCTACCCTAC